>NC_067247.2:5738000-6040000 GCF_019359855.2 Lolium perenne
GCTACATTCTTCTCTTTAGCTAGTTTTTCATTTTCTTCTCTATCCCACCTAGCACGCAGTTCAGCCATTAATCTTATATTCTCATTAATTCTAACTTGAATGGCATTTGCTGTAGTAACAATTTTATTATGATGATTCTCATTAGGCAAAACTTTTGATTTCAAAAGATCAACATCAGCAGCAAGACTATCAACCTTAGAAGCGAGAATATCAATTTTCCCAAGCTTTTCTTCAACAGATTTGTTAAAAGCAGTTTGTGTACTAATAAATTCTTTAAGCATAGCTTCAAGCCCAGGGGTGAACTCCTATTATTGTTGTAATAATTCCCATAAGAATTAGCATAGCCGTTGCCATTATTATAAGGATATGGCCTATAGTTGTTACTAGAATTGTTCCGGTAAGCATTGTTGTTGAAATTATTATTTTTAATGAAGTTTACATCAACATGTTCTTCTTGTGCAACCAATGAAGCTAATGGAACATTATTAGGATCAATATTAGTCCTATCATTCACAAGCATAGACATAATAGCATCTATCTTATCACTCAAGGAAGAGGTTTCTTCGACAGAATTTACCTTCTTACCTTGTGGAGCTCTTTCCGTGTGCCATTCAGAGTAGTTGATCATCATATTATCAAGAAGCTTTGTTGCTTCACCAAGAGTGATGGACATAAAGGTACCTCCAGCAGCTGAATCCAATAAATTCCATGAAGAAAAATTTAGTCCTGCATAGAAGGTTTGGATGATCATCCAAGTAGTCAGTCCATGGGTTGGGCAATTTTTAACCAGAGATTTCATTCTTTCCCAAGCTTGAGCAACATGTTCAGTATCTAATTGTTTAAAATTCATTATGCTACTCCTCAAAGATATAATTTTAGCAGGGGGATAATATCTACCAATAAAAGCATCCTTGCATTTAGTCCATGAATCAATACTATTCTTAGGCAGAGATAACAACCAATCTTTAGCTCTTCCTCTTAATGAGAAAGGGAACAATTTTAGTTTAATAATATCACCATCTACATCTTTATATTTTTGCATTTCACATAGTTCAACAAAATTATTAAGATGGGCAGCAGCATCATCAGAACTAACACCAGAAAATTGCTCTCGCATAACAAGGTTCAGTAAAGCAGGTTTAATTTCAAAGAATTCTGCTGTAGTAGCAGGTGGAGCAATAGGTGTGCATAAGAAATCATTATTATTTGTGGTTGTGAAGTCACACAACTTAGTATTTTCAGGGTTGGCCATTTTAGCAACAGTAAATAAAGCAAACTAGGTAAAATAAATGCAAGTAACTAATTTTTTTGTGTTTTTGATATAGCAAACAAGATAGCAAATAAAGTAAAACTAGCAACTAATTTTTTTTGTATTTTGATTTAGTGCAGCAAACAAAGTAGTAAATAAAACTAAGCAAGACAAAAACAAAGTAAAGAGATTGGGAAGTGGAGACTCCCCTTGCAGCGTGTCTTGATCTCCCCGGCAACGGCGCCAGAAAATAGTCTTGATGACCCACAAGTATAGGGGGTGTATCGTAGTATCTTCGATAAGTAAGAATGTCGATCCCAACGAGGAGCAGAAGGTGTTGACAAGCAGTTTCGATGAAGGATTCACTGTAAATGCTCACAGACAAGTATTCAGGGGGTTTTGATGTAACAGTTGAATAAAGTACGAGTAAGTAAAGTGCGAGAGTAATAATTGCAGCGAGTGGCCCAATCCTTTTTAGCACAAAGGACAAGCCGGTTTGTTTACTTATAATTACCAAACGTTCTCGAGGACACACGGGATTTTAGTCTAGTGCTTTCGCTACATACGGCTAAATAATCTTCATTGTTATGATAAGTGTTGTGTGGGTGAACCTATGCTAATGTACCGCCCTTCCTAGGACTAATACACACTTGTGATTATACCCCTTGCAAGCATCCGCAACTACAAGAAAGTAATTAAGAATAAATCTAACCACAGCCTTAAACTCTGAGATCCTGCGATCCCTCCTGCATCGATATACCAACGGGGGTTTAGGTTTCTGTCACTCCGGCAACCCCGCAATTAGCAAACGAATACAAGATGCATTCCCCTAGGCCCATAAATGGTGAAGTGTCATGTAGTCGACATTCACATGACACCACTAGAAGAATAACACCACAACTTAAATATCATACCATTGAATATTACTCAACCATAGTTCACTACTAACATTTAGACTTCACCCATGTCCTCAAGAACTAAACGAACTACTCACGAGACATCATATAGAACATGATCAGAGGTGATATGATGGTGAATAACAATCTGAACATAAACTTGGTTCAATGGTTTCACTCAATAGCATCAACAACAAGTAGAGATCGATACCGGGAGAGTTCCCCCTATCAAACAATCAAGATCAAACCCAAATTGCTACGGCGGTGACGGTGTCCAGCGGTGATGACGGCGGTGATGATGGTGGAGATGATGATGATGGTGATGGCGATGATGTCCAGCTCGATGACAGTGACGATGGCGTCGATTTCCCCCTCCCGGAGGGAATTTCCCCGGCGGATTCCTAGTAAGGTACCTCTTTTTCTCCCCGGCAACGGCGCCAGAAAATAGCTTGATGTCTACTTCCTCCTCCTTTTCCTATAGACAATGTTGGGCCTCCAAGAGCAGAGGTTTGTAGAACAGCAGCAAGTTTTCCCTTAAGTGGATCACCCAAGGTTTATCGAACTCAGGGAGGAAGAGGTCAAAGATATCCCTCTCATGCAACCCTGCAACCACAAAGCAAGAAGTCTCTTGTGTCCCCAACACACCTAATAGGTGCACTAGTTCGGCGAAGAGATAGTGAAATACAGGTGGTATGAATATATATGAGCAGTAGCAACGGTGCCAGAAAATAGCTTGCTGGCGTGTAGTTGATGGTGGTAGTATTGCAGCAGTAGTAACGCAAAGAAACGAGAAACAAGCAGCGATAGCAGTATTTAGGAACAAGGCCTAGGGATTACACTTTCACTAGTGGACACTCTCAACATTGATCACATAACAGAATAGATAAATGCATACTCTACACTCTTGTTGGATGATGAACACATTGCGTAGGATTACACGAACCCTCAATGCCGGAGTTAACAAGCTCCACAATAATGCTCATGTTTAAGTAACCTTATAGTGTAAGATAGATCAAAAGACTAAACCAAGTACTAACATAGCATGCACACTGTCACCTTCATGCATATGTAGGAGGAATAGATCACATCAATATTATCATAGCAATAGTTAACTTCGCAATCTACAAGAGATCATGATCATAGCATAAACCAAGTACTAACACGGTGCACACACTGTCACCTTTACACACGTGCAGGAGGAATAATACTACTTTAATAACATTGCTAGAGTAGCACATAGATAGTAGTGATACAAAACTCATATGAATCTCAATCATGTAAAGCAGCTCATGAGATTATTGTATTGAGGTACATGGGAGAGAGATGAACCACATAGCTACAGCGGAGCCCTCAGCCTCGGGGGTGGATTACTCCCTCCTCATCATGGAGGCAGCGATGGCGGTGAAGATGGCGGTGAAGACGGCGGTGGAGATGGCTCCGGGGGCAATTCCCCGTCCCGGCAGGGTGCCGAAACAGAGTTCTGTCCCCCGAATTGGAGTTTCGCGATGGCGGCGGCGCCCCTGGAGTCTTTCTGGAGTTTCGTCAATTGGTGTCGAAGTTTTAGGTCACGACGGCTTAAATAGGCGAAGAGTCGGAGTCGGAGGGGCCACGGGCTGCCCAAACCATAGGGGGCGCGCCCCCCCTTGGGCCGCGCCGCCCTAGGGTGTGGGGCCCCCCTGGCACCCCTCTGGCCTTTCTCCGGTGCTCTGGAAGCTTCCCGTATTTCTAAGACTTTCGGTGTTGATTTCGTCCGATTCCGAAAATATTTCCTTACTAGGATTTCTGAAACCAAAAACAGCAGAAAACAGCAACTGGCCTCTCGGCATCTCGTCAATAGGTTAGTTCCGGAAAACGCATAAAAATGATATAAAGTTTGGACAAAACATGTTGGTATTGTCATAAAACAAGCATGGAACATCAGAAATTATAGATACGTTGGAGACGTATCAGTAACAGTTTTATAGCAGTAGCAGTAGTGAAATAACAGCAGCAGAGTAATAGAGACAGCAGTAGTGATTTTAGTAAACAGCAGGATTAAAATACTGTAGGCACGGGGACGGATGACGGGCGTTGCATGGATGAGAGAAACTCATGTAACAATCATAGCAGGGCATTTGCAGATAATAATAAAACGGTGTCCAAGTACAAAGCAATCAATAGGCATGTGTTCCATATATAGTCGTGCGTGCTCGCAATGAGAAACTTGCACAACATCTTTTGTCCTACCAGCCGGTGGCAGCCGGGCCTCAAGGGAAACTACTGGATATTAAGGTACTCCTTTTAATAGAGTACCGGAGCAAAGCATTAACACTCCGTGAACACATGTGATCCTCACATCGCTACCATTCCCTCCGGTTGTCCCGATTTCTGTCACTTCGGGGCCATCGGTTCCGGACAGCGACATGTGTATACAACTTATAGGTAAGACCATAAACAATGAATATCATGATGAAACAATAATATGTTCAGATCTGAGATCATGGCACTCGGGCCCTAGTGACAAGCATTAAGCATAACAAGTTGCAACAATATCATCAAAGTACCAATTACGGACACTAGGCACTATGCCCTAACAATCTTATGCTATTACATGACCAATCTCATCCAATCCCTACCATCCCCTTCGGCCTACAGCGGGGGAATTACTCACACATGGATGGGGGAAACATGGATGGTTGATGTAGAGGCGTTGGCGGTGATGGCGGCGATGATCTCCTCCAATTCCCCGTCCCGGCGGAGTGCCAGAACGGAGACTTCTGGCTCCCGCGACGGAGTTTCGCGATGTGGCGGCGTTCTGGAGGGTTTCTGGCGACTTCGACTTCTCTCCGTGCGTTTTTAGGTCGAGGCCGATAAATAGTCCGAAGGAGGGCGTCGGAGGCCGGCCGAGGGGCCACACCACAGGCCGCGCGGCCCCCGGGCCGCGCCGCCCTATGGTGTGGGGCCCTCGGGCCTCCACCTGACTTGTCCTTCTGGCTCCGTTAGTTTCCTGGGAAAATAGGGCCTTCTGCATAAATTCCGAGGATTTTCCCGAAAGTTGGATTTCTGCACAAAAACGAGACACCAGAGCAGTTCTGCTCAAAACAGCGTTAGTCCGTGTTAGTTGCATCCAAAATACACAAATTAGAGGCAAAACAATAGCAAAAGTGTTCGGGAAAGTAGATACGTTTTGGACGTATCAACTCCCCCCAAGCTTAGCTTATTGCTTATCCTCAAGCAATTCAGTTAACAACTGAGCGATAAAAGAACTTTCACGAACACATTTGCTCATATGATGTATATATTCTCATGCAATGGCTAATACTTAAGCAGTTCATAATGAGATACATGCAAATAAGATCATCTAACAGCTATGTCAATCATGGAGAGGTACCAACAATTAATAATAAGCATCATGAATCATGTATATAAGCAGGATTGCAATGTTCATAAGAGAGTATGATAAAGTGGTATCTCGCTTGCCTGTATTTGATTGGCAAAACATAAATGCCCGGGCACCTCTGGAGTTCATAGAAAGACTAGAAGTAGTGATTGTCAAAAGATAAATGCATGAAAGTTATACCACAATCAATCATATTTTGAGACAAGCATATTATACTAAGAATGACAGTTGTGCTCTCAAGATAGTGCTCAAAGAAATAATGGAGACACAACATAAAAGTAAAAGATTGACCCTTCGCAGAGGGAAGCAGGGATTAACATGCGCTAGAGCTTTTCATTTTTATAAAGACAGGAGCAAAATTATTTTGAGAGGTGTTTGTTGTTGTCAACGAATGGTAATGGGTACACTAACTACCTCGCCAACCGGACTTTCAAGAGCAGCTCCCATGAATTATTGCATATTTATTTGGCACTCCTTCCAACCTTTCTTGCACAAACCATGGCTAACCGAATCCTCGGGTGCCTGCCAACAATCTCATACCATGAAGGAGTGCCTTTTTATTTTAGTTTTATTATGATGATGACACTCCCCCCAACCTTTGCTTACACAAGCCATGGCTAACCGAATCCTTCGGGTGCCGTCCAACAATCACAAACCATGGAGGAGTGTCTATTTAAGTTAATTAATTCGGGACTGGGAATCCCATTGCCAGCTCTTTTTGCAAAATTATTGGATAAGCGGATGTGCCACTAGTCCATATGAGAGTCCGTCAAAAGTAAATGACAAGGTTGAAAGCTAAACACCACATACTTCCTCATGAGCTATGAAACATAAACACAAATTGAGAAGCATTTTGAAGGTTTTAAAGGTAGCGCACGAGAATTTACTTGGAATGGTTTGAAATGCCATGCATAGGTATTTATGGTGGACACTCTGGAACAACTTGGTTTTCAGGTGTTTGGAAGCACGAGCAGCGTTCCCGCTCAGTACAAGTGAAGGCTAGCAATAGACTAGGGAGCGACAAATCAAGAGAGCGATGCTTGTCATAATCATGCTTGCGGCAAAATAAATTAACGGAGGCATAAAAGTGATACAAGAACTCTGAAGCAATATAGATCATCGAGGCTTAATTGACTTTTTTGTTCAGTCATATGCATGCGTGAGCATGTGCCAAGTTGATATAAATGAATTATTCAGAGGAGGATACCACAATGCCATACTTACTTATGAATAAAAACAATGCAAGCAAACATCCATGACATGCTACTCATATTAATAAATTGGAGCTAAACATGAGAGATCATGAACTACTAGACTTTCTCAAATAACATATACCTCACATGAACCAACTAAGCATGCTCACATGGATGAGTATATGTACAAAAATGAAAACAAATAGAGTTCATACCAGCCTCTCACCACAATCAGATTGGCGTATATCGTCATTATTGCCTTTTCACTTGTGTAGCTTGGATAATATGAAATGAAAACCACGCTCCAGCCACCAAAGACCATTGAACTCATAAAGAAATTTACAAACCAAGGAAGAACAGCAAATATTTTTGGTGTTTTCGAATTACAAACAAGAACAAGAGGAAACAAACAAACAAAGTAAAATCTTTTTGGGTTTTCTTATAGCAAACTAGCAATAGCAAATAAAGTGAAACAAATGCAAGAAACCAAAGGAAACAAATGGTGAAGAGAAACAACAGAAATATTTTTGGTCTTTTTGTGTTTTGGGAAGGAAACAAAGCAAGAACAAGAAATAGCAAATTAAAAGAAACACAGAACAGCAGGATGATAGAAATCTGCCAAAACTTGACAGCAGTACAGAAATCGATTTTTACAAAAATCTTACGTTGCTCAGATCGAAAAGTGTTCAACTAATGAAAGTTAGATAACAACCTGGGGAACCTGCACAAAAATGGGCAGCTCAAAATGACGCGCTGGATATTTTTGAGAATTTTTACGGTAATGTTCCAGAATCTGTTTTCAGGCAGTACTTCCCCAAATATCATCTTCCTCTCATTAGAAAACCACTCAAACGAACAAAACAAGTATGTGCAAGCATCCAGCAACCATAATATGCAAAGAATGAGTGATGTCGGTATACCCCCCCCCCAAGCTTAGGCTTTTGGCCTAAGTGGAGTTCAATCCCATCGATCCCATGAGGTAGTGTCTCCGTAATATGACGAAGATGGATCGTATTCCGGGTATGTGCTAGAAGAAGCACCCGGATATGTGACGGTGTGGTCGTAGGAGGCCCCGACGTCCTCGGAGTCATGTTGCTGGTGGAAGTCTTTTATCTTCAAATGCTCATCCACTTCCTCCTTAGTGCACGACCATGATTGCCTGTCAATACTTAACAAACCCGGTTGGGGAAGAGGGATTTCCTTCTCCTCCCCGTCAGAAAACAACATTCTATACACCATATTATCTAAAGTAGAATCAGTGGTAACAAAATGATGACTCTTCATAGCAACAATATCAAGTTTCCTAGGGGCCAATGGCACATCATTAGGATCAATAGGAAGATTTAGATATGTTAAAACGCGCAGTGCAATGGTTCCTCCAAAAATAGGCCCCCTGGTAGTCAGGCGGCGAGCAATAAGAGCACCAAGGTGATAAGATGTCTGACCAGTAAGTGCAATATTCAAGAAAGCAAGATGGTAACTAGAAATGTTGCTAGTGTTCTCTCTACCAAGAATGCTAGTAGCAATGTAGTATGCAAAATACTTAATGGCGGGGAGTTGAATGTTCCTTATCTTGCCACGCTGAATGGTGCGACAATCATCATCGGTAATCCCCCGATAGAGCTCCAACAAGTCCCGGGGGTTGTCATCAATCCTACTTGCTGTACCTACAGGGGCAATATCCAAGGCACGACAAAAATCCTTCAATTGCATAGTAACAGGGTTACCATAGATCCTGAATGCAACCGTCGGCTCATATTGTTTGTTGTTGAACTGGAAACTCTCGACGAAGATTTTGGTGAGCATATAGTATTGCTCCCTTTCATCTCCCATATAGGTGGTTAACCCTGCCCTGTTGACAAGGGTTAAGAAATCCTCCAATATCCCTGCATTCCTTAGAAAATCATAGCATGGAAAAGTAGAAGCATTAGGAGGCCCGTTGTCCTCTTCGGGCGCGAAGCTAGGCGCGATGATGTCTTCATTGTATGATCGCCTAATCCGGGTGGCGGCCCTAGAAGGCCTCCCGGTGCTGGTTGTCCCTTTCTTGAACAACTCTCCAAAGTTGAACTTCTTCATAGCTTCTCTGAAATTTTTAACAAATGATATAAAATTTGATTTGGTGAAATATAATTGAGGGAAACTACCATAGGAACTTGCTAGAGTACTAATCATGCATCAAAACTAGCTTCTACCACCTAGAACAAGCATGCAAGCTCACTAAACATGTTACCTACAGCAGCAAAATATTCAAGATATACTCAACCAAACAAAATTCTACTTGGATGGGTGGAGGAGTCACATACCGGAGAGCAAATGTGCCAAATTTCAGACAGAAATCTGGGCTGAGCAAAGAGATCGAGAAATCTAGAGTTCTTGAGCAAAAACGCGAGTGAGAGGATGTTGACTGCCAAAACCCACCGGCGGGCAGCGACTGTCAACACGGTAGAGCCGGGAAGAGCCTAGAGCTGCGGCTGGCTGAGACCCCTCCGAGCGACGGCCCGCAATGCTCTTCTGGTCACACGTCCGATGCGAAGTGCAAGGGCGTGCCACCTGACCTATACCTGGTCAGGAAGGTGATGGGGATGCCTCGCTTAGTTTCCTGCATGGCATACACGTAAACATTAAATACGAGCCTCGATCGGCTCTCAGGTTATCCTGTGGATCGGCTCAAAGAGCCGATCCACCCATGATTCGTACGGGGTGCACGAACATATGGTGATCCTGCTTGATCAAGATAAAGCTAATGAGATCTACGACGATTTAGGGTTTTCACCGCATAATCGGATCATCCTACTCCAGGTTGGGCCTCGCGGCCACGCACGGTGATCGTAAGCCGATCCTAAACAAGGCCTAAAAACCAACATGAAGTTGATCCTCGGAACATCCTGTTTAGGGCTTGCGAACGCCACCCTACGTGCCGCTGGATCCTCCACCCCTTTGTAGGGCCTAACTATTGCAGATATTAAACTAATCCTTGCAGAACAAGGAGCAATCGTAATGGATCAGATCTACTAAATAAAGATCAAGCGGGGTGCCGCCCCCACACCTGAGATAGGTGTGAGGGCGGCTAGACATGCAAGGGTTGCACTACGTAAGCATGTTATACGAAGAACTATGCTAACCCTAACACATCTATGATAACTACGTTGCTCGCCATCAAAGACGCTTCAGTACGAGCAACGCATGAACAACGTGGGGCTTGTGCTGCCTAGATCGCAAGATGCGATCTAGGCAGCATGTCGCTTACCTGATAGAAACCCTCGAGACGAAGGAGTTGGCGATGCGCCGAGATTGGTTTGTTTTGGGTTGAACGTGAGTTGTTGTTTTTCCATAAACCCTAGATACATATTTATAGTCCAGGGGACTTTCTAACGTGGGAATAGTCCCAACCGGGAACGGGCCCAATTCTAACTAACCGACACGTATCCTACTATGTTACAGATACAAGGGCAAACTAGCCCAAACTTGCTAAACAAGGCCGATTCACGTATATTCTTCAACATAAAATCTTCAAGTCCACCTTGGTCGCGGCCCACCTCTGACTTGGTCAAATTCCGGTGATAACACATGCCCCCCTGGTTTTGGAATTATAATTCCAAAATCACTCAGCCTTCTCTTCGTCGGGTCATGTCGTGGTAGAGCGGAACCATCGAAGCATCCTTCATCGTGATGATCATCTTCTCAACTTCTCTTGAAACCTGTAGCACTTTTTCTCTTCTCCCCAAGCGAGCCAATGTCAGAGCCTGAATGGGACTTCGGCCTCTTGCCAGATAGCGACAAACCCTTGACTGACGGGGAGGACGACCCCCAGTTTCTCATTGAAAGGGAACTGGAGAGCGAGAGCGAGGATGACCTCCACTCATGGAGGACCGAAGAGGACGACTCCTCCTCCTTCTCCTCCATTGGGTACCCACCGGCGGAGCGCTTCCGCGCTTGGGCGGACAATGAAGATGACGATGATGACGAAGAGGAAAGGGCTCCAGTCCAAGACTAGGGCAGCGGTGACGAGGAGTTCTCCGGAAGTAGCGCAGGTGACAACTACGACGCTGACGACGAGGGCAGCGAGGACTAGTGACATAGCACCAGTAGTATGCGAGCAATGGGCTCTTCTTTTGTTCCTCTTTGAACAATCGGCTCTTTATTGCAAAAAAAAACCCTCCTCTGTTAGCGAAGAAGTGTTTCCAGTCAACTGTTTTGCCGACGGTCAAAGTCACAAACTCTCCAAAAAGAGCCGATGGCATCGCATCGGTCTCTACCATCAAAACACGGGTAAAGTTCACCTAGCCGCCCTTCCAAACGGTAACCTGCGACCTCCATCCGAAAAGGCAAACTCAGATCCCCAAATTGCCGCCTGAGCAGTCCCAACTCAACACCACCTACTCAGATCTCGACGGCGCCGCCCCCAACTCCTTCGACGCATCTCATGGCGGAATCATCCAATATCGACATCAGGGTTTCCGGACTGAAGGTAATCCTCAACCTCCCCTCGCCGTTCGACTTGACATGGGATTAATGGCAAACACCTGAATTAATGTTTCGTTCCGCTACTAATTTAGGTTTCAGACATCCTCCTGCCACATCCTTCTCTCGCAAATTCGATGTGCCTCGGTCCTCGTTCTTCTGAGAGTCCTGCCCTGTTAATTTCGTGCGAAGCTAACAGAATCCCCTTCGTGAGCCAGAACCTAGATCTGACTTCCTGGGCCGACTGCTTGCGAGCCTGGCCTAATCCTCCTGAGGGTTGGGTGGCATGGTACAATAGAGTATCAAAAACCCACTATGCCACTTGGGAAACCATAGGGATAGCCGATGCCCTGTCATTATCATTATCTCCTCTTGAGAAGAATGAGAATATCCTGAAGACCATCGGCTACTTCTGGTCCGACGCCCTGAACTGCTTCATGTTCGGCCATGGCCCCATGACACCAACTCTGCTAGATGTGGCCATGATCACAGGCCTAGACATCGCATCCCCAAGCCCGTCTGCATTCAAACTGCCGAAGGTCCCTTTCACCCTGTCTTCTAAGAAAGAATGTACCAGCTGGGGTGCCTACCTCAATCGTTATATGAAGACCAAGGGCCCTGTGACAGAAAGGGAACATACAGCCTTCCTGAATTTCTGGTTGGAGCACTTTATTTTCTGTGGCCCATCGCTTGCCCCTACCAAGAATTATCTTTCCCTGGCCTATGAACTTGCTAAAGGTGCCCAACTTGGCCTAGGCAAACTGTTTCTTGGAGAAGTCTATCGATCTCTTCAACTGATGTCTGTCAAACTGTTCTCTCGAAAGACAGTTAAAACTGGCGGCCCTTGGTGGTTCATTCAGTTATGGGCGCAGCTATATTTTCAGCACTAGATCCCGGACTTCCCATCTTTGACCACTTGCACCTTTCCAGATGTTAACGGAAAGGATATCCGATGCACCAGCTATGGCCAAGCTTTGTATGGTCTCCCAGGCAGCAGGCTGATCCCCAAGGAAGCAGCAGGGTGGTTCAAGATTTTCTTCCAAGGTTTGGACAACCCCCTATTTCTTCCCTATACTGAGTCGGCGAACTTTGAAAACCCAATCTCCTTTCGATTGGGCGATTTTGCCGATGATGCTAGCACCCAGCATCTGTATTCTATCATGATCCGTCCTTGCTTCCTCCCCGTTGGCATGAGTACCTCGAACCGGATCATCAAGCCTGGTTACGAGTGTTACCAACCGGTAGTGGTAGCACGACAACTTGGCCTCGGGCAGGTGCCTCCACACTTCTTCCTACACCATCTGACAGCAAGTAGAGCTGAACTGCCTGATATTATTACTGGCCAAAGATGTTATACCTTCTTCGATGCTTTGGCCATTCCAATTCCCCGCGACCTCCGTTTCTCCTTCACCACCGATGGCTTCGAGACTTGGTGGTCCATGTGGAAGACCCATGTCTTCAGAAGGGCTCTAGGACCGCTGCTGAGACAACTTGATGCCGAGTATGACATTCCTGCAGACCAGGTACCATTACTTAAACATTTCTTGTACCCGCACCATGATGAACGTCTGCGACCTGACTCTTTTTCCTGGCAGCAACAAGATGGTCCGGCTCCCACACAAGCCGACGGTTCCCCTTTCGTATTCCTTCCTCCGGCACCAGTGGTTCTCTTCTGCCAGAGCTCGCCACCCCTGAAGAAAGTCATCATGCAGAGTCAGCCGATTTCACCGAAATCGGCTCCCAAGAGTAAAGCAACTTCGGGGCCGGTTGCCCCCCGAGCCTCGACTCAGGCGAGGACGGCAGTGAGGAAGGTGGCTGCCAGAAAAACCCTGAAGCGTAAAGCTCCGGCCCAAGAAAGCTTGCGTGTAAGTTGGTTCAGACCCTGTAGACACTTGTCTGCTTTCAACAATTTGTTTATAATACGCTCGTATTCTTTCCTACAGTCTTCTACTGAAGGAACCTCCGGCGGGGCTGAGGAAACCAGTCAAGGGGACTCAAGCTTGGGTAATTCCGAGAGGTCCACCACCCAGAGCCAGACGGCTTCACCAGCGCCGGCTTTCAAGAAAACGTCGATCACTGAAACTCCTGCCCCCCAAGCCCTGAGCAGATCGGGGTCACGCACAAAGCGCCGCTGCGTCAAAAGGGCTCGCAAGAACCCACGCACCTCTTCATCAAGCCAGGAGGTTTCAAATGTAATCATCTTCCTGATCATACTTCATGCTTTCCCGTCGTTACGTATAGATCGGCTAATAACTTCCTCTTGCAGGCCGAAGAAACTTCTAGTGGAGACGTTGAGGAGATACAGACGCCGTCCGCCACTCTGGACCTGGCCACCTCGGCGGTGGCGGCTGCCCAAATGGTTAACCCACCTCAGTCCACAGAAAAGCCGATCGTCACTGCATCGGCTGTCCCCCCATCCTTGGGAGAGGTATGTCTTTCATTCTTGGCTCCATCAATTCCACCATTGTCTGCTGAACTCACTTTGTTTGCCCTACCAGGGTTGTGATCTCTCGAGCTTGCTTACGTTCGATCCAGAATCCATCGAACCAACTTCTTCCAAAGCAGGTGGGGAGCCGATCCCTAGTACGGTTCATGGTCCACTCCAGCGTCTCAAAGATTTGCTTTCTGCCCCAACTGAGACTCTGATCGAAGACTCCGAGGAAGCCAGAGGCATTCTCGAGGATATCCAGCTTCATCTTCCTATGACCCTGCAAGTGAAGCTCTGGCCCGCTGTTACCCTGCCGGTCTTTAAGTCAAGGGTGCAATCGGCTCGCCAAAGGATTGCTCTTCGCCACTCCCAACTTCCGCTGAGGGCCGATATTGCCAAAAAATGTCGACGGCTCAATGAGAAGAAGGCTGCTCTGGACGCCAAGACGGATACTTCTGCCACTCGCGCTGAACTCGAGACCCTGTGCAAGGAGCTGGAGGATCTTGAAGAGAGGGTAAGGGTGACCAAACAGCTCATCCAGGACAAGGAAGCCCTTGTTGCCCGTTCTCAAGACGAAGCAAAAGGCCTCACAGCCGATCTGAAGACCGATCTGGCTGAAATCAGTACCCTGAGCAATCAGCTGGTGACGGGTAAGGACGAGGATGACAAGGCTGAGATCGCTGAGGCGGATCGTGTCCGTATCGACGCCATTCTCGCCCTCGGTGTGTTTCTTCAGTAGGGCCTTCAGAGACAGATGATGCTTCATTGGACTGGATCTTTCTGTACTTGCTACAAATTTTTTTTTACTGGCCGATTTTCCATCGGCTCCCGACATTTTCTTGCCCATGCGTCTGTCTGATAACCATATGCCTCCCCCGAGCCGAATCTGACAGGTGACTGCAGATATCGGCTTTGTATTATGCCAATGCGCCATACTCGTACCTCGGCTCCGTTGGGATTCGTGTAGCCGACGTGGCCGCCGTTCGTTAGATCGCCGCTGAAACCAAGCAGACCGTGTAGTGAGAATAATCTTGGCCGACTCGCTGGATCGAAGCACTCCATGAAGGTTTCGTAATATCCCTCGTGTAATCCTGGAGCACTAGGCTCCGTCGGGAGGACGAGCATCATGTTCGTACCAGCCGATGTCTCGTCATCGGCTTTCTTTTGCTCGATGTCCCACCGGGCGTGCCAGAATGTGTTGACTGCCAAAACCCACCGGCGGGCAGCGGCCCCATCAACACGGTAGAGCCGGGAAGAGCCTAGAGCTGCGGCTGGCTGAGACCCCTCCGAGCGATGGCCCGCAATGCTCTTCTGGTCACACGTCCGATGCGAAGTGCAAGGGCGTGCCACCTGACCTATACCTGGTCAGGAAGGTGATGGGGATGCCTCGCTTAGTTTCCTGCATGGCATACACGTAAACATTAAATACGAGCCTCGATCGGCTCTCAGGTTATCCTGTGGATCGGCTCAAAGAGCCGATCCACCCATGATTCGTACGGGGTGCACGAACATATGGTGATCCTGCTTGATCAAGATAAAGCTAATGAGATCTACGACGATTTAGGGTTTTCACCGCATAATCGGATCATCCTACTCCAGGTTGGGCCTCGCGGCCACGCACGGTGATCGTAAGCCGATCCTAAACAAGGCCTAAAAACCAACATGAAGTTGATCCTCGGAACATCCTGTTTAGGGCTTGCGAACGCCACCCTACGTGCCGCTGGATCCTCCACCCCTTTGTAGGGCCTAACTATTGCAGATATTAAACTAATCCTTGCAGAACAAGGAGCAATCGTAACGGATCAGATCTACTAAATAAAGATCAAGCGGGGTGCCGCCCCCACACCTGAGATAGGTGTGAGGGCGGCTAGACATGCAAGGGTTGCACTACGTAAGCATGTTATACGAAGAACTATGCTAACCCTAACACATCTATGATAACTACGTTGCTCGCCATCAAAGACGCTTCAGTACGAGCAACGCATGAACAACGTGGGGCTTGTGCTGCCTAGATCGCAAGATGCGATCTAGGCAGCATGTCGCTTACCTGATAGAAACCCTCGAGACGAAGGAGTTGGCGATGCGCCGAGATTGGTTTGTTTTGGGTTGAACGTGAGTTGTTGTTTTTCCATAAACCCTAGATACATATTTATAGTCCAGGGGACTTTCTAACGTGGGAATAGTCCCAACCGGGCACGGGCCCAATTCTAACTAACCGACACGTATCCTACTATGTTACAGATACAAGGGCAAACTAGCCCAAACTTGCTAAACAATGCCGATTCACGTATATTCTTCAACATAAAATCTTCAAGTCCACCTTGGTCGCGGCCCACCTCTGACTTGGTCAAATTCCGGTGATAACAGAGGAACTTGGTACGAGTTTTTTTGGGAGAGAGAAGGTGCTGGGAGAAAGAGATGACAAAGTGGGGCAAAGGGGGGCCCACACCACATGGTGGCGCGGCCACCTCCTTGGCCGCGCCGGCCTGTGGTTTGGTGCCCTCTGGTGCCCCACAGGTCATCCTCTGGTGCTCCCAGGTGCCTCGTCGAAAAATAGGACCAACGGTATAATTTTTGTGAATTTTTGAAAACTTTGAAAAATGCACATTTCTGGGTATTTAGTTTATTATTACTGGCCAGGAAATTTTTTGAAATCTTTAAATAACTAAGGAACTTTGCAAATTAAAAATGCTACAGCAACTAGAGCAAGTGGAGCAAGAAAGAGATGTTGTTTACCCTCTCTATGCATGTAAAAGGTATTTGTTAACAAGGTTGATCAAGTCTTGTCACCAAATAAATTTTACATAGCATAAGAAGAAATAAACCTCAAATCAATCATGTTACCTTGAATTGTATTGATATGGATCCAATCACGAGAGTTTGATATTCTTCTTTAGGCTCATATATAGGACAATCAATAGTTCCCACTTTGATAGTTCTCACATTAGAAATAGTATTAACTCCACACGCTTTCTCAATCCTCTTGGGGAAATAAACGGTATGTTCCCTATCATCAACATTGAAAGTAACCTTCCCTTTATTGCAATCAATAACAGCCCCTGCGGTGTTAAGAAAAGGTCTCCCAAGAATAATAGACATATTATCATCTTCAGGCATTTCCAACACAACAAAATCAGTTAATATCAAGCAGTTAGTAGTAACTTGAACAGGAACATTCTCACATATACCAACAGGAATAGCAGTAGATTTATCAGCCATTTGTAAAGATATATCAGTAGGTATCAACTTGTCTAAGTAAAGTCTCTTATAAAGAGAAAAAGGCATAACACTAACACCGGCTCCCAAGTCACATAGAGCAGTTTTAACATAATTATTCTTAATAGAACAAGGAATAGTAGGTATACCTGGGTCGCCCAACTTCTTTGGAACTTTGCCATTGAAAGAGTAATTAGCAAGCATAGTGGAAATTTCCTCATTGGGGATTTTCCTTTTGTTAGTAACAATATCTTTCATATACTTTGAATAAGGTGGCAATTTAATAGCATCAGTCAAAGGGATTTGCAAGAATAAAGGTTTCATCCAATCGCAAAATTTATTATAGTGTTCTTCTTCCTTTGATTTTAGTTTCTTAGCAGGAAAAGGCATTTGCTTTTGCACCCAAGGTTCTCTTTCATTACCATGTTTCTCAGCAATAAAATCTTCTTTAGTGTACTTTTTATTTTTAGCATGCTTTTCAGGTTCTTCTTCAACATCTTCTTTATCAGGAGTATCATTCTTATCATTATCTTTATCATTATCATGTTCATTACCACTTTCAGTTTCAGCATCAGAAATAGAAATACTATTAGGATCATTAACAGGTTCAGAGGATTCTACAACATTTTTATGTTTCTTCTTCTTTTTCTTCCTAGAATGAGCACTAGGTTCAATGCGTTGAGAATCTTGTTCAATTCTTTTGGGATGCCCTTCAGGATATAGAGGATCCTGGGTAGAGACACCACCTCTAGTTGTTACTTCATAAGCATGTTTCTCTTTAGAATTATTTCCTAACAAGTCATTTTGCACTTTAGTGAGTTGATCAATTTGAGTTTGAATCATATGAAAATGTTTAACAAGCATCTTAACATCATTGGAGGTTCTCTCCACAATATCATGCAATTCACTAATAGCTCGAGAATTTTCCATTAAATGATTCTCTACTCTCATATTAAAATTTTCTTGCTTAACAATATAATTATCAAACTCATCTAAGCATTGTGCAGGAGGTTTTGAATACGGAATATCTTCCCTAGTAAAGCGTTGAAGGGAGTTTACCTCAATCATGGATGAAGGGGGAATTATCTCACATATATCTTCTATAGGAGGTAGATTCTTCACATCTTCAGATTTAATACCTTTCTCCTTGAGAGACTTCTTGGCTTCCCTCATATCTTCATCATTCAATTTAATTAAACCCCTCTTCTTCAATATTGGAGTTGGAGTTGGTTCAGGCGTAGTCCAATCATCATGATTCCGGCTTATTTTAGCCAATAATTCTTCAGCGTCATCTGGAGTTCTTTTCCTGAAAACACAACCAGCACAACTATCCAGGTATGCCCTAGACTCAATGGTTAGTCCGCTATAAAATATATCAAGTAAATCATGCTTTTCTAAATCATGATCAGGCTGAGCTCTAATAAGAGAGCAAAATCTAGCCCAAGCCTCAGGCAATTTCTCTTCATCTCCCTGGTCAAAATTATAAATTCTCTGCAAAGCAATATGTTGAGCACTAGCAGGAAAGTATTTGCGGAAGAAAACATCAAGCAATTCTTTTGGACTTCTAATAGAATTAGGTGGCAAATTATTATACCAAGTTTTAGCGTCATCCTTTAATGAGAATGGAAAGATTTTAGCAACAAAGTGTTGCCTGCCAAAACCCACCGGCGGGCAGCGGCCTGGCAACACGGTAGAGCCGGGAAGAGCCTAGAGCTGCGGCTGGCTGAGACTCCTCCGAGCGACGGCCCGCAATGCTCTTCTGGTCACACGCGGCGATGCGAAGTGCAAGGGCGTGCCACCTGACCTATACCTGGTCAGGAAGGTGATGGGGATGCCTCGCTTAGTTCCTGCATGGCATACACGTAAACATTAAATACGAGCCTCGATCGGCTCTCAGGTTATCCTGTGAATCGGCTCAAAGAGCCGATTCACCCATGATCCGTACGGGGTGCACGAATACTTGGTGATCCTGCTTGATCAAAATATAGCTAATGAGATCTACGACGATTTAGGGTTTTCACCGCATAATCGGATCATCCTACTCCAGGTTGGGCCTCGCGGCCACGCACGGTGCTCATAAGCCGATCCTAAACAAGGCCTAAAAACCAACATGACGTTGATCCTCGGAACATCCTGTTTAGGACTTGCGAACGCCACCCTACGTGCCGCTGGATCCTCCACCCCTTTGTAAGGCCTAACTATTGCAGATATTAAACTAATCCTTGCAGAGCAAGGAGCAATCGTAACGGATCAGATCTACTAGATGATGAACAAGCAGGGTGCCGCCCCCACGCCTGAGATAGGCGTGAGGGCGGCTAGACATGCAAGGGCTGCACTACGTAAGCATGTTATACGAAGAGCTGTGCTAACCCTAACACATCTATGATAACTACGTTGCTCGCCATCAAAGACTCTTCAGTACGAGCAACGCATGAACAACGTGGGGCTTGTGCTGCCTAGATCGCAAGATGCGATCTAGGCAGCATGTCGCTTACCTGATTGAAACCCTCGAGATGAAGGAGTTGGCGATGCGCCGAGATTGGTTTGTTTTGGGTTGAACGTGAGTTGTTGTTTATTCCATAAACCCTAGATACATATTTATAGTCCAGGGGACTTTCTAATGTGGGCGTGCACCAAACCGTGCACGAGTAAGATTCTAACTTCTAAACTAAGATGCGATCTAATATTTTACAGATACACGGGCAATTAAGCCCAACTTGGTATAAAAGGCCGATCTTCGTGCTCTCTCCAAAAATAACCTTCAGGCTTATCTTGATCGTGGCCCACCTCCAACTTGGTCAAATTCTGGTGATAACACATGCCCCCCTGGTTTTGGAATTGGTAATTCCAAAATCACTCCGTCGGGTCATGTCGTGGCAGAACTGCTGCAGTATCCTTCATCATGATGTCCTGCCTTCTCAACTTCTCCGCGTGATCTGGCAGTTTGTTTTTGTTTTTTTTAGGCACCACTTCCTCGGAAACTGCTGTGGCATTGAATTTCCACTATATCCCCCTTTTATTTAACCGCCATGAACAGTTCTCCTCTGCATCTCCTCCGCATTAGCACTCCAAAAGCCCTCCTGCCACCATGTCTTCCTCCTCCTCTGCCCCATCGGATCTTTCCAGCCAGTCTTCCATATCCCGTGAGCCGACACCGGAGTACAGCCCGGCAGAGGTCCACGCGGCGAACACCCGCCGCGCCATTGCGGCCGGGGAGGAGTCAGACCACGACTTCTCAATCTGGTCCGAGGGCGACGAATCCTCGACGGACGGGGAGAGCGACCTCCGCTTCCTCGCCGTTGGGGAAACGGAGGAGGAGAGTGACGACGACAGCTTCTCCTGCGACTTCACCTCTTCCGGGGAAGAGGAGCAGGAAGAGGAGGAGGAGGACGGTGACGAGAGCCCCTCCGACGAGCCACCGGCCAAGCGGTTCTGCCCTTGGCCGGGCAATCTCAGCGACTTCGACAGCGACGAGGACGACGCTGACGAAGAAGATGAAGACAACGAGGGCCCGGTCGGCGGCCATTGGAGCGACGACGAGCCCGCCGGGAGCAGCGCCGATAGTGGCGGCAGCCGGCGGCGACGACGAGGCGATGACGGCCCATAGATAGGGCCTCTAGAATAGGGCCAGTAGTAGTAGATGGGGCAATGGATCCCCAAGTATTTCCCTTTTGAGAGCAATCAGCTCTTTATGTAAGAAATCTCATCTAATCAATGAAGAACTTTTCCCCAATTTTGATTTTGCCGATTCCTTCTGAGTTTAATTGAGCCGATTCCCTCTTTGCCAATGCGTGATGAGCCGATCGCACCGCATCGGTCCTTTGAGATTCACCCTTCTCTTCTTCAGCCGATGATTTTCTGAATCTGGTAGAAAATGCAGGATCTTCAGGAAAACCTTTAAACTTTTCCAACCAAACCCAATAATCCTTTTCAGTACCCATCATTGTGAAGAAGGTTGTAATGCAGGACCAGCCGATGGTATCCCCATCGGCTCTTTAAACAAAGTATCCACTAGGCCTGCTGCCCCCCGAGCCTTACTCGAGCCTGCTGCCCCCCGAGCCTTACTCGAGGTGAGAACGTCAGAGAGAATGCGCCAAAGCCGATCCTCTTCCTTCCTCAGACAGCCGATAACCTTCCGTTTTAGCTAAACTAGCCCCAGAGGAAAGGTTCAGAAACCCGGATCGGCTCGAAATCGCTGAAGAAATTCTCATTGTTTTATTCCCTCGAAGCAACAGAAGGCACCACCGTTGGCCTGGATTTGGTGGAGACTCGATAAGCATCGCATGATTCCACTAGAGTCGATGGCTGCGCATCGGCTGTTTCTCAATTCTAAAGTCGATGCCCTTGCATCGGCTGTTTTTTTTTTTTTTTTACCGGCCGATTTTTCCCTATCGGCCCCCAGTATTTCATTGCACAGCATGTACCCCTGCACATGTACCCCTGCATCTGGTTCCCCTGTTTAGGTGCCCCCCGAGCCGAAGCTGTCAAAGAATGGCAGATATCGGCTCTGTAACTCGCACGTCGGCTCCTGATAGGGTCGAGGGTGAACACAAGCAGAACACATGGTGAGGATAATTTTGGCCGATTACTGGGATCGGCCTCCACAATGATTGGAGCGCTGACTGAAGGTTCTGTAATGTCCCTTCATAGACCTTTGGGGCCGATCACAAGGATCAGCCTCGCCAAGTTGCACATCGCTTCGCTTCAACTATATGGTCAGGCCAGTTGATAAAACCAACTTAACCCTTCCCTTTGTCACATCGATGCGCTCGCAGTCGTCCAAGTTGATGCCTGAAAGGGGTTCTTGGCCTGCTGCTTCCCATGCGTTCATGCCAGCCGTTGAAATTTCGGCTGAGTCATCGGCCTGGACGACCTCTACCTCATCTCCATCCCATTGTATTATGCATTGGTGCATCGTGGAGGGAATACAGCAGTTGGCATGGATCCAATCTCTTCCCAGCAGCACAGCATAACTGCTTGTGCTATCGACGATGAAGAACGTTGTAGGGATAGTTTTCCTTCCTACGGTCAGATCCACGTTCAGAACTCCTTGTGCCTCAGACGCTTGGCCGTTGAAATCGCTCAAAGTTACGTTGGTCTTGATTAGATCCGAGCTAGAGCGTCCCAGCCGACGTAGCATAGAGTATGGCATGATGTTAACTGCCGCTCCGGTGTCCACCAGCATCTTATTTATAGGCCTCCCATCGATATATCCTCGCAAGTACAGGGCCTTCAGATGTCTGTAGCTCCTTTCTCGTGGCTTCTCAAAGATAACCGGCCGTGGGCCGCAGTCAAGTTGTGCCACGGATGTCTCATCTAACCCTGGAGCACTGAACTCTGAAGGGAGGATGAACACCATGTTCGTGCCAGCCGATGTTTCATCATCGGCTCTCCTTTGTTTGGGGCGCCACTCCATTCTCCGTGGACGACCCTCTTCATCCAGGGCTCGCTGAACCTTTGCAGCCAGATCAGGCCGTGCCTTCCTTAGCGTGTTCAAGTATAACCTTTCGGCTTCCTCCAGGCCGCGCAACCGCTGAACCCTGCGTTTTTGTGAACGGCTGAGTCCGTCAGGGCACCACCTCGGACGGTGGTACCTGTCTTCTTCTTTTTCTAGTCCCTCATCTTCGGAATCCTCAAGATCTGCCCAACGAGGTGACTCAGCACATTTGCTCTGTGGCGGGAGAGGCCCTAAGCGCTTGAACACAGACACGTTGGCTGCCTCCTTCTTCTTCTGGTTGCATTCTGGGCAATTGCCGATTGTGGGCAATCGGCTCATTCCTGAATCCCAGCAGTGTCTGAAGAAAGGGCAGTCCCAGTGTCTAGCGTTGTCATCTTGCTCCCTTGACTTGTCCGTGGCACGGCGC
Source organism: Lolium perenne (assembly GCF_019359855.2). Classification (NCBI taxonomy): domain Eukaryota; kingdom Viridiplantae; phylum Streptophyta; class Magnoliopsida; order Poales; family Poaceae; genus Lolium; species Lolium perenne. Next base: position 5,760,687 of record NC_067247.2, read on the forward strand.
TCGTGCTCCTCCTCATCGCGATCCTGCCGACGATGTCTTCTGGCTTCTCTAGCCAGACGATCTCCTTCATCATCATAGTTGGACCGTCGGCGTTGGTCATACTGACTTACATATTTGTTGAGGAGGTGATCAGAGAGAGGTCGTTGATATCTTATGTTCTTCACTTCTCCCTCTGTGACGTAGCGCTTGCCATCATGATGGAGCCGATCGCGTGGAGCGGCCTCCTCTGTATCCTTGCTATGAGAGCAGCTGCCCTCATCTCCATCTTTGCCAGAGTGGTTCCCAGGTCCTACCATGTTGATGCTGAACGTGGGACCTGGCTGGCAACCCTCAGGGTAGATGACTTCTACCATGTTAACGGCGGGGAAGGGTTGGGTGTCGACCTTCATGGCGTACTGGTTGAAAATTAGACGCCCCTTCTCTATCGCCGCTTGGATGTGTTGACGCCACACCCTGCAGTCGTTGGTGGCATGGGAAAGCGAGTTGTGGAACTTGCGATGCGGCTTTCCGTTTAGCTCTTGCGCCGTGGGGAACTTGAGACCTTCGGGAATCGTCAACTGTTTCTCCTTGAGCAGGAGGTCGAAGATTTGTTCAGTCTTGGTCACGTCAAAATCAAATCCCACAGGCGGCCCTGGTGGCTTTACCCATTTGCGGGACACGGGGGCTCCTCCCCGAGTCCACTCACACCTTGCTACTTCTTGGTCTCCCGCAGGCACCTCATCCTCCTCTGTATCGACCATGACTACTGCACGCTTGAACTTGTCCTGGTACAGGTCTGGGTGGCGTTGTTCATATGCTGATAATTTCTGAACCATGTGCGCCATCGAGGGATAATCTGCTTGGGAGGCCATGTCCTTGAGCTGTGTTGCAAGGCCAGCTACTGCCAACTCGACTGCTTCCTTTTCAGTTATACGAACCGAATAACATCGGTTCCTAAGATTCCTGAAGCGCTGGATGTACTCTGTCACCGTTTCTCCGCGCTTCTGACGTAGTTGTGCTAGATCGGCAATGCTAGACTTGGAAGCTTCTGAATGATATTGCGTATGGAATTGTTCTTCCAATTGCTTCCAAGGCCGGATGGAGTTTGCCGGCGAGAGGTGTACCATCCAAAAGCCGATCCTGTGAGGGATTGTGAAAAGAGCCTCACGCGTAGCTGATCCGACACTGAAGCCGGTCCTAGTTGCGCCAAATATCGGCCGACGTGCTCGATGGAGCTGGAGCCATCTGATCCACTGAATTTGGAGAAGTCAGGGAGCCGATATTTAGGTGGCAGCGGAATCATCTCGTACTCGTCGAGTACGGCTTGGAATAGCCGATTGCCCTTCTTTTCGGCACCATGCCGAACTGGTCTCTCGGTATGGTGCGATCTGATCCATTGTGCTGGCTGCAGAAGTTGCACTACGAAGGTTCGCCGGGGTGGCGTACTTAGCCAGCCATGCTTGCTTTTCCATCTCTCGAGCCAAGCTGCAGGAGCTGGGCTCGGGAGTTTCGTCGGGGTGGCGTACTTAGTTAGCCACGTCTGCTTCTCAAGCTCTGTTGCTGACGTTTCTCCTGTTTTCGCCGGAGTCCCTGATGTTGTGGCCTGGTTTGAGAGTGCCCAGTTGCCACAATCTGGCACATACGTGCACGCGTATCCTTGAGGGATCTCCTTAGGCGCTTCGGTCAAGAACTGGTAGTCACTAGGATCACCACCAATCTTGTAGACGACGAATGCCGGTGTAGCCGGCACTTCAGGTGGTGCCGCCAACGCATATGGCGGTGGTGGACGGGGCTGGAGCGGCAACTCTCCTTGATGCGTCCCGAGAGCTGGTCCTGACGGCGAGTGCGGTGGCTCATGATCTCCTGGATCACGCGCAGAGCGAGACGCTCCAACACGTTGACCAGGTTTTCGAGTGGCGGTGTAGCGAGTGAGCCACCAAGTAGTTGATCTCTGCCGTAGGCCCCTTGGTGCGTTCCTCCGACGGGGCAGAGAGATCTATCCCATCGAGTGCACCTTGCGGTGAGAATCCCTTCCATCTGATGCCATGGGAACGGGTTCTCTGGAAAGAGCCGATGAGGTCGGCTTCGAGGGTGACCTTGATCTCGTCGTATCTCTTCTTGAGCTCGTCGAGCAGCTCCTCGTAGGTGGCGGCGTGCCGTCCGCCGCCATCTCAGATGCAGATGGCGATGTGGTTGATGTAGACGATTGTCCCACCGGGCGTGCCAGAATGTGTTGCCTGCCAAAACCCACCGGCGGGCAGCGGCCTGGCAACACGGTAGAGCCGGGAAGAGCCTAGAGCTGCGGCTGGCTGAGACCCCTCCGAGCGACGGCCCGCAATGCTCTTCTGGTCACACGCGGCGATGCGACGTGCAGGGCGTGCCACCTGACCTATACCTGGTCGGGAAGGTGATGGGGATGCCTCGCTTAGTTCCTGCATGGCATACACGTAAACATTAAATACGAGCCTCGATCGGCTCTCAGGTTATCCTGTGAATCGGCTCAAAGAGCCGATTCACCCATGATCCGTACGGGGTGCACGAATACTTGGTGATCCTGCTTGATCAAAATATAGCTAATGAGATCTACGACGATTTAGGGTTTTCACCGCATAATCGGATCATCCTACTCCAGGTTGGGCCTCGCGGCCACGCACGGTGCTCATAAGCCGATCCTAAACAAGGCCTAAAAACCAACATGACGTTGATCCTCGGAACATCCTGTTTAGGACTTGCGAACGCCACCCTACGTGCCGCTGGATCCTCCACCCCTTTGTAAGGCCTAACTATTGCAGATATTAAACTAATCCTTGCAGAGCAAGGAGCAATCGTAACAGATCAGATCTACTAGATGATGAACAAGCAGGGTGCCGCCCCACGCCCGAGATAGGCGTGAGGGCGACTAGACATGCAAGGGCTGCACTTCGTAAGCTTGGTATACGCAGAGCTGTGCTAACCCTAACACATCTCTGTTCACTACGTTGCGCGCCATCAAAGACGCTTGATGCGAGCAACGCATGAACAACGTGGGGCTTGTGCTGCCTAGATCGCAAGATGCGATCTAGGCAGCATGTCGCTTACCTGATTGAAACCCTCGAGATGAAGGAGTTGGCGATGCGCCGAGATTGGTTTGTTTTGGGTTGAACGTGAGTTGTTGTTTATTCCATAAACCCTAGATACATATTTATAGTCCAGGGGACTTTCTAATGTGGGCGTGCACCAAACCGTGCACGAGTAAGATTCTAACTTCTAAACTAAGATGCGATCTAATATTTTACAGATACACGGGCAATTAAGCCCAACTTGGTATAAAAGGCCGATCTTCGTGCTCTCTCCAAAAATAACCTTCAGGCTTATCTTGATCGTGGCCCACCTCCAACTTGGTCAAATTCTGGTGATAACACAAAGTAAGTACGCATCTTGACATCATCAGAAAACAAGCTACTTAGAGTAGATAACTCAGTCATGTGTTCAACAGCACTTTCTTTTTCAGTACCACAAAAGGGTGTTTTCTCAACAATAGCTATATGAGATAGATCAAGAGAAAAATCATAATCTTTATCCTTAATGTTTATAGGAGATGTGGCAAACTTAGGATCAGGAGACAGTTTATATCTAACAGCATGTTCTGCAAGCAACTTTTTAATTTTTCTTGCATCAGTAGTAGCATTGCATTTTTCAATAAAATCATCATTAAGCTCCACATAATCTTCATCAGGATCATCACTAAAATAATCAAGTTCAGGTGAACTAACAGGTGTAGTAGCATTAGGAGTTTCAGTATTTTCAATTTGTCTAGACCTAGCAATTGTAGCATCTAGAAAAGATCCCAATGAACCACTATCATCAAGCACAGTAGAAATATTATCAATATTATGAGAGTGTTCAGATTCAGCAGAAGTTCCCGCATGTGAAGCATGTGGCGGTGAAACAAGTTTATCAATCACAGATGGTGAATCAAGAGCAGCAGAGGTATTCAGAATTGTACCTTTTCTTGTAGTGGATGGTAATATGGCGATCTTAGTATCGCGAGGTTTACCCATGATGGAGAATTTGCAGCGAACAATATTAATCCAAGTGAACTTCCAAATAAAGCTATGCTCCCCGGCAACGAGCGCCGAGAAAATAGTCTTGATGACCCACAAGTATAGGGGATCGCAACGGTCTTCGAGGGAAGTAAAACCCATTTTATTGATTCGACACAAGGGAGACAAAGAACACTTGGAAGCCTTAACGGCGGAGTTGTCAATTCAGCTGCACACTGAAACAGACTTGCTCGCAAGAGTTTATCGATGTAACAGGTTTTATAGCGATGCAGTAGTGAAATAACAAGCAAATAGAGTAACAGAGACAGCAGTAGTGATTTTAGTAAACAGCAGGATTAAAATACTGTAGGCACGGGGACGGATGACGGGCGTTGCATGGATGAGAGAAACTCATGTAACAATCATAGCAGGGCATTTGCAGATAATAATAAAACGGTGTCCAAGTACAAAGCAATCAATAGGCATGTGTTCCATATATAGTCGTGCGTGCTCGCAATGAGAAACTTGCACAACATCTTTTGTCCTACCAGCCGGTGGCAGCCGGGCCTCAAGGGAAACTACTGGATATTAAGGTACTCCTTTTAATAGAGTACCGGAGCAAAGCATTAACACTCCGTGAACACATGTGATCCTCACATCGCTACCATTCCCTCCGGTTGTCCCGATTTCTGTCACTTCGGGGCCATCGGTTCCGGACAACGACATGTGTATACAACTTATAGGTAAGACCATAAACAATGAATATCATGATGAAACAATAACATGTTCAGATCTGAGATCATGGCACTCGGGCCCTAGTGACAAGCATTAAGCATAACAAGTTGCAACAATATCATCAAAGTACCAATTACGGACACTAGGCACTATGCCCTAACAATCTTATGCTATTACATGACCAATCTCATCCAATCCCTACCATCCCCTTCGGCCTACAGCGGGGGAATTACTCACACATGGATGGGGGAAACATGGATGGTTGATGTAGAGGCGTTGGCGGTGATGGCGGCGATGATCTCCTCCAATTCCCTGTCCCGGCGGAGTGCCAGAACGGACACTTCTGGCTCCCGCGACGGAGTTTCGCGATGTGGCGGCGTTCTGGAGGGTTTCTGGCGACTTCGACTTCTCTCCGTGCGTTTTTAGGTCGAGGCCGATAAATAGTGCGACGGAGGGGGTCGGAGGCCGGCCGTGGGGGCCCCACCACAGGGCCGCGCGGGCCCCCCCTGGGCCGCGCCGCCCTATGGTGTGGGGCCCTCGGGCCTCCACCTGACTTGTCCTTCTGGCTCCGTTAGTTTCCTGGGAAAATAGGGCCTTCTGCATAAATTCCGAGGATTTTCCCGAAAGTTGGATTTCTGCACAAAAACGAGACACCAGAGCAGTTCTGCTGAAAACAGCGTTAGTCCGTGTTAGTTGCATCCAAAATACACAAATTAGAGGCAAAACAATAGCAAAAGTGTTCGGGATAGTAGATACGTTTTGGACGTATCAAAGAGTTCTAAATATTGTGACTGATTCTACAAACGAAGGCAGAGTATGTCATTGTTTTGACAATGACTGAGGATGTTAAGTCGAAAAGTTCTTTGAGAACTTGGTGTAGTTCCGATAGTGTCAGAACTTTGAAGCTATATTGTGTGTGACAATATTAGTGACATATTTCAGACCGCGGAATTAAGGTTCCACCAGAAGACCAAACATATTTAATGCCGACTCATTTGGAAAATGTGTGATGCGTGAAGACGCAAATGAATTGCAAAATACATATGTTTCTGAGCATGTCAGATCCGTTGACTGAAACCTCTCCCGTGAGCAAAACATGATAAGCACTAGAAGGCCAAGGTGTTATATCTTTACAAATGTAAACTAGATTATTGACTCTAGTGCAAGTGGGAGACTGTTGGAGATATGCCCAAGAGAAAATAATATAGTGGTTATTATAATATATCTTTGAGTTTATGATAAATGTTTGCATACCATGCTATAATTGTATTAACCGAAACATTGATACATGTGTGTTATGTAAACAACAAGGAGTCCCTAGTAAGCCTCTTGAATAACTAGCTTGTTGATTAATAGATGATCATGGTTTCGTGATCATTAACATTGGATGTTATTAATATCGTGTGACAGAGATGATATGCCACGGTATGAGTAAAGAGTACTTGTCGGTGATGAGGTTGAACAAGGTATCGTGATACCGATGATCGAACCTCGGACAAGTAAAATATCGTGTGATAAAGGGAATCGGTATCGTATGTAAATGGTTCAATCGATCATTAAGTTATCGTTGAATATGTGGGAGCCATTATAGATCTCCAGATCCCGCTATTGGTTATTGGTTGGAGAGAAGTCTCAACCATGTCTGCATAGTTCACGAACCGTAGGGTGACACACTTAAGGTTTGATGTCGTTTTAAGTAGATATGGAATATGGAATGGAACTCGAATGTTGTTCGGAGTCTCGGATGGGATCCAAGACATCACGAGGAGGTTCGGAATGGTCTGGAGAATAAGAATCATATATGGGAAGTCATTTTCCGGGGTTCGGAAAAAGTCCGGTGTTTTGACCGAAGCTTCTAGAATGTTTTGGAAGGACCGGAATATTATGGAAGGTTCCAGAAGTGTCCGGGACGACCCGGGCTTTCTAAGGAAGTCCGGAGGGTTCCAAAATAGGTGCAACCATGTTGTCTTAAGGGAAAATGAGTCTTTCCTTAATGCAATTTCGGAATTGGCAAAAGAGTCCGAATAGGAGTAGGTTTTTGGAACCGGAAATTTGTCGGAACTCAGTCAAACTTGGGGGCAGGTTTATGGACGACCCAAGGGGCTTGGCCACCTATTTAAAGGGACCAAGGGGCACCCCAAAGGCACCACAAGTCGCAGCCGAAGCTCCCTCTCCCAAACCCTAGCCTCTCCCCTCCTCCGGACATCTCCACCACCACCGTCACCACGCCGTCGTGCTGGCGGGATTCCGAGGAGGATCTACTACATCCGCTGCCCGCTGGAACGGGGAGAAGGACGTCGTCATCAACACTGAACGTGTGACCGAGTACGGAGGTGCTGCCCGACTGTGGCACTGTCAAGATCTTCTACGCGCTTTCGAAAGCGGCAAGTGATCGACTACAGCAACAACGAGATCTTTTCTCGTAGGCTTTGGAAATCTTGGAGGGTTAGTCTCATGATCTTCTCGTTGCTACTATCTTCTAGATTGGATCTTGGCTTGTTATTCGTTCTTGCGGTAGGAATTTTTTTGTTTTCTATGCTACAAATCCCATTATGATGACCCCATCCATAAATGTTAATATTTGTTTCGACCAACAAAGTATGAGGCATGATATTAAGTTGATAATGCTTGGCTCGTATTTGAGTTGCAATTCTTCATTTATTTTGGTCTTTTCTTCCATTTTAGTGCCGATGATTAGAATGTTTGGTCACCTGTACACCCGGGGCTGGTGCAAGCGAGCCTGGTGTGATGATACAAATATCAATCTCGTGTGCATCCTACCCAGCCTCGCTTACACCATCCTTGAATGTTAAAATTTATTTAGACCAACAAAGTATGAGGCATATGATATCTAGTTGATACTATTTGGCTCGTATTTGAGTTGGCATTCTTCATTAACTTTGGTCTTTCTTCCATTTTCGTGTCGGTGATTAAAATGCTTGGTCACTCGTACACTGTGGGGTGGAGCCAGTGATTCTGGTGTGATGGCACAGTATCAATCTCTTGTGCATGTTGGAGATATGCCCAAGAGGCAATAATAAAATGGTTATTATAATATATCTTTGTGTTTATGATAATGTTTACATACCATGCTATAATTGTATTAACCGAAACATTGATACATGTGTGTTATGTGAACAACAAGGAGTCCCTAGTAAGCCTCTTGTATAACTAGCTTGTTGATTAATAGATGATCATAGTTTCATGATCATGAACATTGGATGTTATTAATAACAAGGTTATATCATTATGTGAATGATGTAATGGACACACCCAATTAAGCGTAGCATAAGATCACGTCATTAAGTTATTTGCTATAAGCTTTCGATACATAGTTACCTAGTCCTTTTGACCATGAGATCATGTAAATCACTTATACCGGAAAGGTACTTTGATTACATCAAACGCCACTGCGTAAATGGGTGGTTATAAAGGTGGGATTAAGTATCCGGAAAGTATGAGTTGAGGCATATGGATCAACAGTGGGATTTGTCCATCCCGATGACGGATAGATATACTCTGGGCCCTCTCGGTGGAATGTCGTCTAATGTCTTGCAAGCATATGAATAAGTTCATAAGATACCACATACCACGGTACGAGTAAAGAGTACTTGTCAGGAGACGAGGTTGAACAAGGTATAGAGTGATACCGATGATCAAACCTCGGACAAGTAAAATATCGCGTGACAAAGGGAATTGGTATCGTATGTGAATGGTTCATTCGATCACTAAAGTCATCGTTGAATATGTGGGAGCCATTATGGATCTCCAGATCCCGCTATTGGTTATTGGTCGGAGAGAAGTCTCAACCATGTCTACATAGTTCGCGAACCGTAGGGTGACACACTTAAGGTTTGATGTCGTTTAAGTAGATATGGAATATGGAATGGAGTTCGAAGTTTTGTTCGGAGTCTCGGATGGGATCCAGGACATCACGAGGAGTTCCGGAATGGTCCGGAGAATAAGATTCATATATAGGAAGTCATATTCCAAGTTTGGAAATGATCCGGTGCATTTATGGCAGGTTCTAGAAGGTTCTAGAAAAGTCCGGAAGAATGGCACTATGGAAGGTGGAGTCCTGGAGGGACTCCACTAGCATGGCCGGCCAAACCCTAAGGGGGAGGAGTCCCATGTGGGCTCCACCTTGGTGGCCGGCCAGCCCCACCTCAAGGAAAGGTGGGAGTCCCACCTTGAGTAGGACTCCCCCCTTGAGTAGGTTTCCCACCTTTGGGAAGTTTAGTGTTGGGGTCTTATTCGAAGACTTGGACTACAACTCTTGGGGATTCCACCTATATAATGAGGGACAAGGGGAGGGTGGCCGGCCACTCTTGGCCTCCAACCTTGGCTGCCCCCTTCATGGCCGGCGCCCAAAGCACCCCTCTCCCCAAACCCTAGCACCCCTCCTCCACATACAACTCCTGCATACGCTTGGGCGAAGCCCTGCCGGAGTTCTCCATCGACACCGCCACCACACCGTCGTGCTATCGGGATTCCGAGGAGGATCTACTACATCCGCTGCCTGCTGGAACGGGGAGAAGGACGTCGTCTTCATCAACACCGAACGTGTGACCGAGTACGGAGGTGCTGCCCGATCGTGGCACCGTGATCAAGATCTTCTACACGCTTTTGCAAGCGGCAAGTGATCGTCTACCGCAGCAATAAGAGCCTACGCTTATAGGCTTTGGAAATCTTCAAGGGTGAGTCTTGATCATCCCCTCGTTGCTCCCGTCTTCTAGATTGCATCTTGGCTTGGATTGCGTTCTCGCGGTAGGAAATTTTTTGTTTTTCTATGCAACGAATCCCTACAGTGGTATCAGAGCCGTGTCTATGCATAGATGGTTGCACGAGTAGAACACAATTGTTTTGTGGGCGTTGATGCTTATGTAGCCTTTAGTTTGAGTACTTTGCATCTTTGTGGCATAGTGGGATGAAGCGGCTCGGGCTAACTTTACATGACCGCGTTCATGAGATTTGCTCCACGCTCGACATGCAACTTGTATTGCATAAGTGGCTTTGCGGGTGTCTGTCTCTCCTACTATAGTGAAGATTCAATTTACTCTTCTATTGACAACACTAGTATCACCGTTGTGGTTCATGTTCGTAGGTAGATTAGATCTTACTCGAAAACCCTAAACCACGTAAAATATGCAAACCAATTAGAGGCGTCTAACTTGTTTTTGCAGGGTTTGGTGATGTGATATGGCCATAATGTGATGATGAATATGTATGAGATGATCATTATTGTATTGTGGCAACCGGCAGGAGCCTTATGGTTGTCTTTAAATTTCATGTTGAGTAGTATTTCAAAGTAGTTGTAATAGTTGCTACATGAGGTGAACAACCATGAAGATGGCGCCATGGACCTTGACGCTACGCCGACGATGATGGAGATCATGCCCGTTGATGATGGAGATCATGTCCGTGCTTTGGAGATGAAGATCGAAGGCGCAAAGACAAAAGGGCCATATCATATCACATATGAATTGCATGTGATGTTAATCCTTTATGCATCTTATTTTGCTTAGAACGCGGCGGTAGCATTATAAGATGATCCCTCACATTAATATCAAGATAATAAAGTGTTCTCCCCTCGTATGCACCGTTGCCAAAGTTCGTCGTTTCAAAGCATCTCGTGATGATCGGATGTGATAGATTCAACGTTCATATACAACGGGTGTAAGCCATGTTGCACACGCGGAATACTTGGGTTTGCTTGACGAGCCTAGCATGTACAGACATGGCCTCGGGACAACGGAAACCGAAAGGTTGAACACGAGTCATATGGATGATATGATCAACATGTTGATGTTCACTATTGAAGCTACATCATCTCACGTGATGATCGGTTTTGGTGTAGTGGATGTGGATCGTGTACCACTTAGCAACTATGAGGGATGTTGTATTAAGTGGGAGTTCATTAGTAATTTGATTAAAACATGAACTAATTATCATAAACATAGTCTGAGTAGTATTTTGAATTAATTTGTAGTGTTGGCATCCGTTTTTCTACCAAGCGCTAGCCTTGTAATTGAGATAGAAATACTGTTAAAATCTGACAAGAAACTTTACGGACTGGTACCGTATTGTTAAAGAATCAAGAAATGATTAAGTCCTATTGCAAAATTTTAGTAAACCTCACATTGTTGATTCAAAGAACTATGATTTCAATTAGTACCTAAAGTTATCTTGTCTCCATGAAACTTGAAGTTCAAATCTGTTTGAAAAAGTAAGGAGCTGAAAATTTAGTTTTCAGAAATAAGCAAGGTATGAGATATATGTGATATCTAAGACCTTATTGCAAGATGATAGAATATGATCTAGTGAGACTACATAAACTCATAAGTTTTATGGGAATGTACGAAGGTTGAAGATGCAAGGCGTCCCAATCCTCCAACTATTGGGGCACTAACGATATTCGCATATCCATGAAGTGATCGTCCTTAGTATGCACCGTTGCTAAAGACTCGTCGTTTCGAATACTAATGTATAGATTCTACGTGTGCATACAACGGGTGCAAGCCAGATTTGCACATGCGAATACTGAGGTTAAACTTTACGAGCCTAGCATGTACAGACATGGTCTCGGAAAGTCGTCATGATATAATGGATAAAATTATGAGTGAAATTGTTCATCATATTACAAAGTTACTAATAGTGAAATCTGAAACACTTGTCATATGATGATCAACTTAAAGTAAGAACCTCAAGGTTATTGGTATTTGACCAACAAACCTAGAAGTTAATAATGTTAAAGTGTTTTTCTGAATAATGAGGAAAGCTAAAAGAGAAACTGCAAAAGATATTTTGGCAAAAAGAAAAGAAAAGACTAGAAAGTCTAGCTCAGGTGTATATAAATGATATACATGTTATGGTTGTATTCCTAGTTAAGTCACACTATGAAATTCTTGGGTATTAGTACTATATTGGTTGGTATGAAGTGTCATACAAAAACAACGCAATACAAGAATACTATGGCCTAAGTGACTGATAAGGAATATGGTAATAATGCACGTCTGGAACATAATAAAGTGTTATTATGTTTGTCGTTGGCATTCTACCTAACTCTTAGAATTTATAATAAAGAGCTTAATAAATTGTTATTTTGCTCTGGTCAAATAAAAACAATGAGTTGTTCAAATTATGACATTACTCCATGTACGAGGGATAAGTTATTATAAATCTTAATAGTGAAACACACACACATAATACTGACGCTAAAATGCCATAAGGCAAATGATTTGAATTCCACTTATTTGTGGAACCGCCATTTAGGTCATGTTAGAAAGGAACGCATGAAGGAACTCCATGCAAATGGATTTTTGGAGTCATTTGATTTTTTGAATCGTTTGGCGCTTGCAAAATCTTTTCTAAAAAGTAATGTCTGAAATACCGTTCATAGGCCGAGAGTTGAACGGGCAACTAACTTAGTGAAAACATACATAATGATATATGTGGTTCACTGGGCATAGTTGTGTGCAGGAGATTCTTCTACTTCATGAAAACTTCCAACAATGAATTGAGTATATATGTGGATATATTCAATAAGGAAGAAGTTTGAAATATTTGAATGGATTCAAATAAATTTCAGCATGAAGTGGAAATCATCGTAATAGAAAAGTCAAATATCTATGATTGTATCATGGGGGAAATATTTGAATTACAAGTTTTAGCGAACATCTAAGAGAGTTATGAAATTGTTCTACAACTCACGTTTCTTGGAGTATCATAGTGATGATGGAGTATCCGAGAGATGTATCCAAACCTTGTTGGATCAATGATGAGATTAAATATTGATGCCATTATATTTTTGTGGATTATGCTTTAGAGACTACCGCTTTTACACTGAATAGAGCATCATCATAATCCGTTGAAATGACACCATACGAGTTATGGCATGGGTATGAACCCTAATAGTCCTTTCTTAAATTTTGGAATGCATAGCATAAAGTAAATAAGTTTACAACCAAAATCGGATGAATGTCTTTGTTGGTTATCCCACAGAATTGATTGGGAATTCTTTCCACTATGGAGACAAAGACAAAAGTGTTTGTCAATGTTTCTTACTCATTTCCAAGAAATTGTTTTTAGCGAAGTATTTGAGTGGGAGGACAATAGAACTTGATAAGGTTTATGAACCTGAGCATAATGATCAGAGTAGCGCAGCATCGGAAATTGATTTCGGAAGCGGCTACGACGATCATGGCTTCCATGACTACAAAGTGTTTTAGCCATGGAGATCTAAGTACTTATTGAACCTTGTAGGTATGGTTTACTTTGTGATCAAATAAATGATTTGTGGACAAAGGATTGATTTTGAACAATGATAAACCAACTACAAACAAAGAAGTTATGATGGGCCCTGACTCCGTTAAAATGGCTATACGCCATGAAATCCAAGATAGATGAATACATTTTGGAATTAAATAAATCTATGAAATTGATAGACTTGGATGAAATGTCCTTAAAGAAGCTAGGCTTGTCGAAAAGTTGTTTACAACAAAGTTCAAAGAGTTGACTACGATAAGATTAGATCTTCCGTAGCAATGCTTATAGTCTATGTGGATTATTCTAGTAATCACTACATATTTCTTTTATGAGATATGTTAGTAGGATGGCAAAATATATTACTTAACAGAAGTGTGTATTAAAGGTGTATACAAGATACAACCAAGAGTTTTGCTAGTCCGTAGAATACTGGATAGGAATACAAACTTCAATTGGATGAAGTGAGTATTGCGGAGTTGGAATCTTCACCGGATGAAATGATCAAAGAGTTATGATTTCATCAGAGACGATGAAGAGGCTTGCATTTGCAAGAAATTAAGTGGGAGCGCTGAGACATATTTGTAATACTTTATGTAGGTGACATATCGTTGATTATAAATAATGTAATTATATAATTGATTAAAAATGTTTCATTGAGAATTAAACTTCAATGAAAGGATATGAACTGAAACATATTTAGTGTCAAGATCTATGAAGATGGATTGAAACTCATAAAAGTTTAAGTTAAAAAATACATAGAATGAATATTGAAGTAGTTCAATATAAAGAAGGTGTTCTTTTCATGTGAAGGTTTTACAAGAATTGAGTGTATTTGACACTCAATGAGTAAAAACACATGAGTGATTTTAGATCACGAATAATATGTACAATATCAGATGTCCTATGCTCTAAATGGTTAGGAGCATATACCAGAATGATTCATGTGATGATCATTGGATAAACAGTAAGAATATCCCTGAGTACTTTAGAAGAACCAAGGATGTATAGTTTTGTATGAGTAATGACAAACAAATCGCTGTAAGGTGTTGCACCGATATTAGTTTGGTCACATATAAAAATAAAATTTCAATCTCAAATTAGGCTATGTGTTGTTTAAAAGGTAGCACAATGAGCTAGAATTTGTCTATGCTAGATTTAGATGAGTTCTAAATGTTGTGACGGATTCTACAAACGAAGGCAGAATATGTCATTGTTTTGACAATGACTGAGGATGTTAAGTCAAGAGGTTCTTTGAGAACTTGGTGTAGTTCCGATAGTGTCAGAACTTTGAAACTATATTGTGTATGACAATATTAGTGACATATTTCAGACCGCGGAATTAAGGTTCCACCAGAAGACCAAACATATTTAATGCCGACTCATTTAGAAAATGAGTGATGCGTTGAGACGCAAATTAATTGCAAAATACATACGTCTCTGAGCATGTCAGATCCGTTGACTAAAACTTCTCCCGTGAGCAAAACATGATAAAGCACCGGAAGGCCAAGGTGTTATATCTTTACATATGTAAACTAGATTATTGACTCTAGTGCAAGTGGGAGACTGTTGGAGATATGCCCAAGAGGCAATAATAAAATGGTTATTATAATATATCTTTGTGTTTATGATAATGTTTACATACCATGCTATAATTGTATTAACCGAAACATTGATACATGTGTGTTATGTGAACAACAAGGAGTCCCTAGTAAGCCTCTTGTATAACTAGCTTGTTGATTAATAGATGATCATAGTTTCATGATCATGAACATTGGATGTTATTAATAACAAGGTTATATCATTATGTGAATGATGTAATGGACACACCCAATTAAGCGTAGCATAAGATCACGTCATTAAGTTATTTGCTATAAGCTTTCGATACATAGTTACCTAGTCCTTTTGACCATGAGATCATGTAAATCACTTATACCGGAAAGGTACTTTGATTACATCAAACGCCACTGCGTAAATGGGTGGTTATAAAGGTGGGATTAAGTATCCGGAAAGTATGAGTTGAGGCATATGGATCAACAGTGGGATTTGTCCATACCGATGACGGATAGATATACTCTGGGCCCTCTCGGTGGAATGTCGTCTAATGTCTTGCAAGCATATGAATAAGTTCATAAGAGACCACATACCACGGTACGAGTAAAGAGTACTTGTCAGGAGACGAGGTTGAACAAGGTATAGAGTGATACCGATGATCAAACCTCGGACAAGTAAAATATCGCGTGACAAAGGGAATTGGTATCGTATGTGAATGGTTCATTCGATCACTAAAGTCATCGTTGAATATGTGGGAGCCATTATGGATCTCCAGATCCCGCTATTGGTTATTGGTCGGAGAGAAGTCTCAACCATGTCTACATAGTTCGCGAACCGTAGGGTGACACACTTAAGGTTTGATGTCGTTTAAGTAGATATGGAATATGGAATGGAGTTCGAAGTTTTGTTCGGAGTCTCGGATGGGATCCAGGACATCACGAGGAGTTCCGGAATGGTCCGGAGAATAAGATTCATATATAGGAAGTCATATTCCAAGTTTGGAAATGATCCGGTGCATTTATGGCAGGTTCTAGAAGGTTCTAGAAAAGTCCGGAAGAATGGCACTATGGAAGGTGGAGTCCTGGAGGGACTCCACTAGCATGGCCGGCCAAACCCTAAGGGGGAGGAGTCCCAGGTGGGCTCCACCTTGGTGGCCGGCCAGCCCCACCTCAAGGAAAGGTGGGAGTCCCACCTTGAGTAGGACTCCCCCCTTGAGTAGGTTTCCCACCTTTGGGAAGTTTAGTGTTGGGGTCTTATTCGAAGACTTGGACTACAACTCTTGGAGCTTCCACCTATATAATGAGGGACAAGGGGAGGGTGGCCGGCCACTCTTGGCCTCCAACCTTGGCTACCCCCTTCATGGCCGGCGCCCAAAGCACCCCTCTCCCCAAACCCTAGCACCCCTCCTCCACATACAACTCCCGCATACGCTTAGGCGAAGCCCTGCCGGAGTTCTCCATCGACACCGCCACCACGCCGTCGTGCTGCCGGGATTCCGAGGAGGATCTACTACTTCCGCTGCCCGCTGGAACGGGGAGAAGGACGTCGTCTTTGATACGTCCAATTTGCATCACTATTTTATATCATAATTTGCTGTTATTCATTGATATACTTCATATTTGGACATAATACTTATGTTATTTCATCTATTTTGCATGTTTCATGATTATTGGAGGATCAAGCACCGGAGCCAGGATTCTGCTGGAAAAAGCACCGTCAGAACGCAATATTTCGGAAGATCAACTGTGGAAGGAAATTATACCAAAAATCCTATTTTTCAAGATGATGAAGGAAGCCAGAAGGAGGAGCTGAGAAGGCCCAAGGTGGGGCCAGACCACAGGCCGGCGCGGCCCATGGCCTGGCCGCGCCACCTTGTGGTGTGGGGGCCCCACAGCCCCTTTCGCCTCCTTTTCTTCGCGAAACCCTTCGTCCCGCAAACCTAAGCTCCAGAGGGTACGTCGCGAAGAGCCACAGCCGCCTCTGCGGGGCGGAGAACACCAGAGAGAAAAGAGCTCTCCGGCGGGCAGGAATCCGCCGGGGAAATTCCCTCCCGGAGGGGGAAATTGACGCCATCGTCACCGTCGTCGAGCTGGACATCATCTCCATCACCATCATCATCGTCTCCACCATCATCACCGCCGTCTCCACCGCTGGACATCGTCACCGCCGTAGCAATTTGGGTTTGATCTTGATTGTTTGATAGGGGAAACTCTCCCGGTATCGATTTCTACTTGTTGTTGATGCTATTGAGTGGAACCATTGGACCAAGGTTTATGTTCAGATTGTTATTCATCATCATATCACCTCTGATCATGTTCCATATGATGTCTCGTGAGTAGTTCATTTAGTTCTTGAGGACATGGGTGAAGTCTAAATGCTAGTAGTGAATTATGGTTGAGTAATATTCAATGTTATGATATTTAAGTTGTGGTGTCATTCTTCTAGTGGTGTCATGTGAACGTCGACTACATGACACTTCACCTTTATGGGCCTAGGGGAATGCATCTTGTACTCGTTTGCCGATTGCGGGGTTGCCGGAGTGACAGAAACCTAAACCCCCGTTGGTATATCGATGCAGGAGGGATAGCAGGATCTCAGAGTTTAAGGCTGTGGTTAGATTTATTCTTAATTACTTTCTTGTAGTTGCGGATGCTTGCAAGGGGTATAATCACAAGTATGTATTAGTCCTAGGAAGGGCGGTACATTAGCATAGGTTCACCCACACAACACTTATCAAAACAATGAAGATTAATCAGCCGTATGTAGCGAAAGCACTAGACTAAAATCCCGTGTGTCCTCAGGAACGTTTGGTCATTATAAGTAAACAAACCGGCTTGTCCTTTGTGCTAAAAAGGATTGGGCCACTCGCTGCAATTGTTACTCTCGCACTTTACTTACTCGTACTTTATTCATCTGTTACATCAAAACCCCCTGAATACTTGTCTGTGAGCATTTACAGTGAATCCTTCATCGAAACTGCTTGTCAACACCTTCTGCTCCTCGTTGGGATCGACATTCTTACTTATCGAAGATACTACGATACACCCCCTATACTTGTGGGTCATCAAGACTATTTTTAAGGCGCCGTTGCCGGGGAGTGAAGCGCTATTGGTAAGTGGAATTGGTAAGGAAAACCTTTACTGTTTGTGCTGATTTTATTTCTGCCTGCTGCTATAAGTCATTATGGAGAGATCTTCTCTTCAATTTCTATTTGGGAAATCTACTACTACTGCAACGGTAGTGGATGAGGCGCCAGGTGAGGAAGTGATACCATATAAAATACCTATGAAAATTATTGAACGTGTTATGGATAACCGCTATGAAGGGGATGGAACTGTCCATCCTGGTGATCATTTACTGTTTTTGCATGAATTATGCGGGTTATTCAAATGTGCAGGTATTGCCATGAATGAAGTTAGAAAGAAACTATTCTCTATATCGCTGTCTGGTAAAGCGGCGCATTGGTATAAATTGCTGAAGAATGGTGATTCTCTTGATTGGGAGGACATTGTGCCTTTATTTTATTCCAAATTCTATCCTCCAAGTGAAATTCACAAAGATCGTAACCGCATATATAATTTCTGGCCTCATGATGGAGAAAGTATTGCCCAAGCTTGGGGGAGATTGAAGTCTTTAATGCTCAAATGCCCCATTCATGAGCTTCCTGGTAATGTTATTATTGATAACTTCTATGCAAGACTTTCTTTTCAAGACAAGACCTTGCTGGATACTTCTTGTTCTGGATCATTTACACGCAACAAAGAAGAGTTTAAAAGGGACCTTCTTGATCGGATCCAAGAAAATACTGAAGGTTGGGAGAACGACAAGGATAGAGAATCAGGTATAATTTATGATTATAAATGCATTGAAGCTTTTATGGATCTTGATAAATTTCGTAATATGAGTGCTACATATGGTCTTGATTCTCAAGTTGCTGCAAATCTTTATAAAGCTTTTGCCTCTCATTATGAATTGCCTAGGAAGAATTTTGATAAGTATCATGAACCGTATAAAGATAAAATTGATTCATCTATTAATAAATGCGTTGTAGTTGAAACTGCTGATCATGTTATTCCTGAAGCTTATATTGAAAAAACTCCTTTCCCTACTAAAATGAAGGAGTACTCTGTTATAAATAGTGCGGTTCATAAAAGTGAAAAGAAACACTGTAGAACACGAAGAACAAATAAAAGTTGAACCTGCTTTGTTGCAATAGTTAAAGATCTTGTGACTGAAAATGTGGAGGATGGTCATATTATTTTCTGTGAAGATGCTTCTAATATTGTTTCACATCCTAATAAACCCAAACAAGTTAGTGTTCCTATGCTATCTGTTAGAATTGGTGATCATTGCTATTATGGTTTATGTGATATTGGTGCAAGTGTTAGTGCTATTCCTTATGAGCTTTACACGGAGATTATGCACGAAATTGATTCTTGTGAACTTGAAGATATTGATGTGGTTATTCAGCTGGCTAATAGAGAAACTATTTCTCCAATTGGTATTGTTCGAGATGTAGAAGTTCTATGTGGTAAGATTAAATATCCTGCTGACTTTTTGGTACTTGGTTCTGCTTTGCTAGTGATTATTGTCCTATCATTTTTGGTAGACCTTTTCTAAATACTTGTGGAGCTATTATAGATTGCAAGAAAGAGAAAATTTTGACTAAATTTGCTGGTGAATCTTATGAGTTTAACTTCTCTAAATTTACCAAAACTCCTTATAAAGCTGATTTGCCTAGTGATGATTTTAAAATGGAGCGGTGTGCATCTATTGTTCTTGTTCCTAATAATCCTTTGCAGCAACATTTGGAGAATAAGCGAGAGTGAAGTTTTTAGGAAAGAAAGAGATGAGCTTGAGGAAATTTTCTTCGCCAACCTATTCTCAAGCATGATTTACCGGTGGAAGATTTGGGTACAACACCGCCACCAAAGGAAGATCCTGTTTTTGATTTAAAGCCTTTACCTGATAATCTTAAATATGCTCATATTGATGATAAGAAAATATATCCTGTTATTATTAGTTCTAAGCTTTCAGAGATTGAGGAAGAAAGGTTATTGGAAATATTGAAGAAACACCGAGGAGCTATTGGCTACACTCTTGATGATTTGAAGGGGATTTCTCCTTCTATTTGCCAACATGCTATTAATATGGAAGATGATGCAAAGCCTGTTGTTGAACATCAGCGTCGTCTAATTCCGAAGATGAAGGAGGTGGTAAGGAATGAGGTATTAAAACTTCTTGAAGCTGGTATTATATATCCTATTGCTGATAGTAGATGGGTTAGTCCTGTGCATTGCGTTCCCAAGAAAGGAGGAATGACTGTTGTGCCTAATGATAATGATGAGCTCATCCCTCAAAGAGTAGTTGTAGGGTATAGAATGTGCATTGATTTTCGAAAAGTTAATAAAGTTACTAAGAAAGATCATTACCCTTTACCATTTATTGATCAAATGCTAGAAAGATTGTCTAAAAATACTCATTTTTGCTTTCTTGATGGTTATTCTGGGTTTTCACAAATTGCTGTTAAAACTAAAGATCAAGAGAAAACCACTTTTACTTGTCCCTATGGAACTTATGCTTATAGGCGTATGCCTTTTGGTTTATGTAATGCTCCTGCTACTTTTCAAAGATGCATGTCTGCTATTTTTCATGGCTTTTGTGAGAGTATTGTGGAAGTATTCATGGATGATTTTTCCGTCTATGGGAATTCTTTTGATAGTTGCTTGCAAAACCTTGATAAAGTTTTGCAGAGATGTGAAGAAACTAACCTTGTTCTTAATTGGGAGAAATGCCACTTTATGGTTAATGAAGGAATTGTATTGGGACATAAAATTTCTGAGAGAGGTATTGAAGTTGATAGAGCTAAAGTTGAAGCAATTGAGAAGATGCCCTATCAGGGATGTTAAAGGTATTCGTAGTGTTCTTGGTCATGCTGGGTTTTATAGGAGATTTATTAAAGATTTCTCCAAGATTTCAAAGCCTCTTACTAATCTTCTTCAAAAAGACGTACCTTTTGTTTTTGATGATGATTGTAAGGAAGCTTTTGAAACTCTAAAGAAAGCCTTAACAACTGCTCCTGTAGTTGAACCTCCTGATTGGAATTTGCCTTTTGAAATTATGTGTGATGCTAGTGATTTTGCTATAGGCGCTGTTCTTGGACAGCGAGTAGATAAAAAACTGAATGTTATTCATTATGCTAGTAAAACTCTTGATGCTGCTCAAAGAAATTATGCTACAACTGAAAAAGAATTATTAGCTGTAGTCTTTGCTTGTGATAAATTTAGATCTTATATTGTTGATTCAAAAGTTACGATTCATACTGATCATGCTGCAATTAGATACCTTATGACAAAGAAAGATGCTAAGCCGAGGCTTATTAGATGGGTACTTCTTTTGCAAGAATTTGATTTACATATTGTAGATAGGAAAGGTGCTGCTAATCCTATTGCTGATAATTTGTCTAGATTGGAAAATATTGCTTATGATCCTGTTCCTGTTAATGATAGTTTTCCAAATGAACAATTGGCTGTAATAAAGGTGAGCTCGCGAGATAGTCCTTGGTATGCTGATTATGCTAACTTTATTGTTTCCAAGTACTTGCCTCCAACCTTTTCAGCTCAGCAAAGGAGGAAATTCTTTTATGACTTGAGGCATTATTTCTGGGATGACCCACACTTATATAAAGAAGGAGTGGATGGTATTCTGCGAAGGTGTGTTCCCGAATATGAACAACAAGAGATATTGAGTAAATGTCATGGTAGTGCTTATGGAGGACATCACGCCGGAGAAAGAACCGCGCAAAAGGTTCTACAATCAGGTTTTTATTGGCCAACTCTCTTCAAGGATGCGAGAAAGTTTATTTTATCTTGTGATGAATGCCAAAGGGTTGGTAATATCTCCAGACGTAATGAAATGCCTATGAATTATACTCTTGTTATTGAACCATTTGATTGTTGGGGATTTGACTTCATGGGACCTTTTCCGTCTTCAGAAGATTCTTTGCAGGGAAATTACTCTCGAAATGGGAAGGACCATACGTTGTTGAGGAGGTGTATCGTTCAGGAGCAATTAAAATTAGCTCTCTCCAAGGCAATGCTACGCAAGTGGTGAATGGACAAAGACTCAAGCATTATATCTCAGGTGATTCTTATAATGTTGATGTTGATATTATTCGAGTGGAAACACCGGAGGCTTTCATTAAAGGACAAATTGACAGTCCGCCAGAACTCGACTTTGAATAGGTAACTTGATCTTAGTAATGAAAAGTTCGCAATTTACTTTCCGAACAATATTTTTGCTGTTTTTGGAAAATATGAAAAATTACGAGATCGAAACGGAGTGGAAAAGACGCATGAGGGCGTGCCACCATAGGCCGGCGCGGCCTGGCCTGGGCCCGCGCCGCCCTATGGTCTGGCCTCCTCGTCGCCCCTTTCCGACTCTGGTTCGATCTGGTACTTTCCTTTTGTCGAGAAATTTTTTGCTATATAATCCCCCTGACCCCTGGAGGTCCGTATATCGTTTTCTCGACGTGTTTTGTTTCGAGCTGTTTCTGCCAGGATCTGTTTTCGGTCTAGAAGCACCATGGCCTCCAACAACAAGGGCAAGGGGTTTTCGGAGGAAGAAGTGAAGAGGGTGCCATCAAAACAAGAGCAGCAAGCTGTTGGGAGCAAGCAAATCTTGGTGGGATCTGTTGACACTCGACGTTCTTTTTCTCATAACTTGCAGGGACCCTTACCACCCGCTCTTAGCCTCGACTCCTTCCCTGTGTTGGAAGAAGCTCTACGGACTACCGATGAGTTTTGTGATCAATATCGGGCTCTAAGAAGAGAAGTGGAGATACTCCAGGAGGAGAATTGCCGTCTCCGTAGAATGCTGGAATACCACTCGATTCACATCACAAGGTCATCATCACTAACTTCAGATAACAATGAATCTCTTCGAGTCTTAGTGCAGAATTGCCAAGCTGAGAAACTGAAGCTGAAAGAGATCTGTAAGAAGCGCGGGAGGAGTTCATCACCACCATCGCCGAAGGAGTAATTCATCATCGGTATTGGCATCCCCTTGGTTTGTTCCAAGCTTGGGGGAGTGCCGCGGTATCACATCATCACTACCTTTTACTTTTTATTGTCAAGTAGTGTCATATCATGAGTAGGGAAGTTATCATATAAGATGGGTTGCAGTTTGGAAGTATCTCTCCTTTAGTTGGTTATCTATGTATCCCTTGGTGTGAGTTATCGTTATGGAATATTAATGAGAAGTCTTATCATTTACATATTGCACATCTTATTTTAGTTTGCAATCTCTATTATATGATTTACCTTGTTGTTAGTATTGGTATCACTTTGGGAGCATTGAATAAATCTATTTGGTTTTGGCAAACTTAGCATTGGTCAATAGCAACAACACTTTGAGGTTTAAGTAGAAAAGAGAAATACATGTAGTTATTTCATTGTCTTTCTTTCTTGTTAGCTCATAGCTTATTATTCTGAAGTTAAAATTGTTTGTGCTTACAAGGAAGATGCATGATTGTTTCTATCACATGTATATTTGTTTGTTTCCTTCAACTCTTATGCTTGCTAATTAGCCTTGCTAGCCAAAGACTTGTACTGAGAGGGAATACTTCTCGTGCGTCCAAACCTTAGTCCAAACCTATGTCATTTGTGTCCACCATACCTACCTACTACATGGTATTTTCTGCCATTCCAAGTAAATACTTCATGTGCTACCTTTAAACAATTCAAAACTTAGTATCTCTTATTTGTGTCAATGTTTTATAGCTCATGAGGAAGTATGTGGTGTTTTATCTTTCAATCTTGTTGGGCAACTTTCACCAATGGACTAGTGGCTTCATCCGCTTATCCAATAATTTTGCAAAAAGAGCTGGCAATGGGATTCCCAGTCCCAAACTAATTAACCTAATTAGACACTCCTCCATGGTTTGTGATTGTTGGACGGCACCCGAAGGATTCGGTTAGCCATGGCTTGTGTAAGCAAAGGTTGGGGGGAGTGTCATCATCATATTAAAACTAAAATAAAAAGGCACTCCTTCATGGTATGAGATTGTTGGCAGGCACCCGAGGATTCAGTTAGCCATGGTTTGTGAAAGAAAGGTTGGAAGGAGTGCCACACAAAATAAAAATAAAATGGGAGCCGCTCTTTGAAGGTTGTCTGGCAAGGGGGTTAGAGTACCCGCTACCAGTCGTTGACAACAACAAACACCTCTCAAAATGTTACTTTTATTATCTTTATATGATTTCAAAACTGAAAAGCTTTAGCACATGATTTAATCCCTGCTTCCCTCTGTGAAGGGCCTGTCTTTTATTTTATGTTGAGTCAGTAAACCTATTTCCCTCCATCTCAAGCAAGCATTTTAGTTGTTGTGATCAAACCATTATATTGTGATTTGCTTTATCATGTCTTTTATTCTTCCTTGTTTAGTACAAGTTTTATCTGAATGAATATAGCTTTGCAAGTTATCAATGATCATGAGGAGACCATTATGATTGAGTATGCAAGTTGTGCCATATAAACTTTAACATGAGAGCGCTGCTCAATGAGATAAGTATAATCTGTTAATTGTTCTCTGACCAAGAATGAAGTTTGCCATCACCAACTATGATTTCTTATGCACCTTTATTTGTGATTACTTTATACTTGTTTCAAGTTGAGTTATATGAGCAAGTTGTTTACTAGAATGTCTTGTGTGAATGAATATGATGCTTCTTGTCCGTATTTTATTTATCGACTCTTCACTCCATAAACATGTGGTCATGTTTACTGAGTTCAGTTTCGCTTGGGGACAAGCGAAGTCTAAGCTTGGGGGGGTTGATACGTCCAATTTGCATCACTATTTTATATCATAATTTGCTGTTATTCATTGATATACTTCATATTTGGACATAATACTTATGTTATTTCATCTATTTTGCATGTTTCATGATTATTGGAGGATCAAGCACCGGAGCCAGGATTCTGCTGGAAAAAGCACCGTCGGAACGCAATATTTCGGAAGATCAACTGTGGAAGGAAATTATACCAAAAATCCTATTTTTCAAGATGACGAAGGAAGCCAGAAGGAGGAGCTGAGAAGGCCCAAGGTGGGGCCAGACCACAGGCCGGCGCGGCCCATGGCCAGGCCGCGCCACCTTGTGGTGTGGGGGCCCCACAGCCCCTTTCGCCTCCTTTTCTTCGCGAAACCCTTCGTCCCGAAAACCTAAGCTCCAGAGGGTACGTCGCGAAGAGCCACAGCCGCCTCTGCGGAGCGGAGAACACCAGAGAGAAAAGAGCTCTCCGGCGGGCAGGAATCCGCCGGGGAAATTCCCTCCCGGAGGGGGAAATTGATGCCATCGTCACCGTCGTCGAGCTGGACATCATCTCCATCACCATCATCATCATCTCCACCATCATCACCGCCGTCTCCACCGCTGGACATCGTCACCGCCGTAGCAATTTGGGTTTGATCTTGATTGTTTGATAGGGGAAACTCTCCCGGTATCGATTTCTACTTGTTGTTGATGCTATTGAGTGGAACCATTGGACCAAGGTTTATGTTCAGATTGTTATTCATCATCATATCACCTCTGATCATGTTCCATATGATGTCTCGTGAGTAGTTCGTTTAGTTCTTGAGGACATGGGTGAAGTCTAAATGCTAGTAGTGAATTATGGTTGAGTAATATTCAATGTTATGATATTTAAGTTGTGGTGTCATTCTTCTAGTGGTGTCATGTGAACGTCGACTACATGACACTTCACCTTTATGGGCCTAGGGGAATGCATCTTGTACTCGTTTGCCGATTGCGGGGTTGCCGGAGTGACAGAAACCTAAACCCCCGTTGGTATATCGATGCAGGAGGGATAGCAGGATCTCAGAGTTTAAGGATGTGGTTAGATTTATTCTTAATTACTTTCTTGTAGTTGCGGATGCTTGCCAGGGGTATAATCACAAGTATGTATTAGTCCTAGGAAGGGCGGTACATTAGCATAGGTTCACCCACACAACACTTATCAAAACAATGAAGATTAATCAGCCGTATGTAGCGAAAGCACTAGACTAAAATCCCGTGTGTCCTCAGGAACGTTTGGTCATTATAAGTAAACAAACCGGCTTGTCCTTTGTGCTAAAAAGGATTGGGCCACTCGCTGCAATTGTTACTCTCGCACTTTACTTACTCGTACTTTATTCATCTGTTACATCAAAACCCTCTGAATACTTGTCTGTGAGCATTTACAGTGAATCCTTCATCGAAACTGCTTGTCAACACCTTCTGCTCTTTGTTGGGATCGACATTCTTACTTATCGAAGATACTACGATACACCCCCTATACTTGTGGGTTATCAGTCTTCATCAACACCGAACGTGTGACCGAGTACGGAGGTGCTGCCCGATCGTGGCACCGTGATCAAGATCTTCTACGCGCTTTTGCAAGCGGCAAGTGATCGTCTACCGCAGAAATAAGAGCCTACTCTTATAGGCTTTGGAAATCTTCAAGGGTGAGTCTTGATCATCCCCTCGTTGCTCCCGTCTTCTAGATTGCATCTTGGCTTGGATTGCGTTCTCGCGGTAGGAAATTTTTTGTTTTTCTATGCAACGAATCCCTACAGTGCATCCTACCTGGCCTCACTAACTCCATCCTTGAATGTTAATATTTGTTTCGACCAACAATGTATGAGTCATTTATTTATTCGATCCTAGTTGGCCTTCTTCGTTTATTTTGGTCTTTCTTCGAGATAGTACCGATGATTAGAATGTTTGGTCACTGTACACTCTGGGGTGGCGTAAGTGAGCCTGGTAAGATGGCACAAATATCAAACTCTTGTGTATCGGACTTTACCTCACTTACGCTATCCCTGAATGTTAATATTTGTTTGATCAACAATGTATGAGGCATTTATTTATTCGATCCTAGTTAGCCCTTATTTGTGTTGACCTTCTTTGTTTATTTTGGTATTTCTTATATTTTAGTCACTACACACTCGGGGGCGGTGCAAGCGAGCCTGTCGGGAGAGAGGAGGGAGCAGAGGAGGAACCGGATGAAGACCACTTTCATCGCGATGATGCTTGTAGTGACTATCATCTATTTGTATCTCGAGATGATGAACTTTGTATGAATTAAGACTTGTATGTAAAAATTTATATGAATCGAGACTATATGTATATATCGATCGGGCTCTAAGTAATGTGATGATGATGTTTATATTATATCTGTGCAATATACATGTTATTTATATTATATCTGTGTACTGTTGTATATAACCTGTATGTGTATAGCAAGCAGTACAAAATCGTGTATACATGTAACTAATTCTGTGGCGCACCTAAAACTAATTCTGTGGCGCACCTATTTCTGTGGCACACCGAGGTAACAATGCGCCACAGAAAGGTAATATTCTATGGCGCATGAGCTGGTGCGCCACAGAAATCCAGTTTTTATGGCGAGGATTCTGTGGCGCATCACCGTGCGCCACCGAATAGGCATTTATCGGATGCATTGAAACAAATTTAGCCCAGTATTTTTTATCTAGTCCTTAAAAGGCGTTATATGTCTAGCATGTACAAACCCAGAATTGGGCCCATAAATCATCGAATCCTTGCTTGGGCCTCATTGTAAGTGGACGCATGATATTATAATGAGCCCAAGAAGAACAATAAAAATAGCCTTTTTTGGCGGCCTGTAGACAGCCCAATAATGACCGACAACACCATGGGTTGCCCGTTATGGGCTGGCCTAACCTATGGCAGTAAGGCCATAACTTGGGCCATGGAAATTATAGGCCTTCCTTGGCAGCCTGTAGACGGCCCAACAAAAATCGACAACATCATGGGCCGCCTTTTATGGGCTGGCTTAACCTGTAGCAGTTAAGGCCGTAACATGGGCCTCCGAAATCATATCCAAGTTGCATCGATGGGCCGTAGATAACCCATTTGAGGTGTGCCATGTGGCTCATCACAGTCAACACGTGTCGCGTTGCGATACGACCACGTGGGTGCACGTGCCAAAAGCCGGATGGACATCTCGTACGGTGCAGGTTGCATCTATGAAACTTTTTATTGGTCCACGTGGCGGCTATTTCAATGGGCCACGTGTCTGCATTTTATTAGTCCACGCGTAGGAAGCTGGGTCACGGTCTCCTCGATATACGACAAAAACGACAGTCAACCGACCGGACTGACATGTTAATCATTGACCTGACAGTCTGACACAACGGTCGCTGGTAGAGGGGACTAGTGCTATGACGGATATGGCCGTCACGACGGACCGGGCCGGGTGGGCTTCGGGTTTGGGTTGTGCCGTCATGGATCTGTGACGCGTCTCCCTGTTATCACCAGATTTTGGTCAAATCAGGAGGTGGGCCGTAAGAGAGATGGGCTTGGAAGATTACACGTGGAAGATCTCTGAAGCGGCCTTGCATGAGGAGTTTGGGCTAGATTGCCCGTGTATCTTTAATTATGGTAGATTGTATCTTAGATTAAAAGTTAGAGTTTGTATCGTGCACGGTGGGGATTATTCCCACGTTAGAAAGTCCCCTGGACTATAAATATGTATCTAGGGTTTATGGAATAAACAACAACCAACGTTCAACCAACAAATCAATCTCGGCGCATCGCCAACTCCTTCGTCTCGAGGGTTTCTACCGGTAAGCAACATGCTGCCTAGATCGCATCTTGCGATCTAGGCAGCCTAACTTCCACGTTGTTCATGCGTTGCTCGTACTGAAGCCTTGTTGATGGCGAGCAACGTAGTTATCATAGATGTGTTAGGGTTAGCATAGTTCTTCGCGTAACATGCTATCGTAGTGCAACCCTTGCATGTCTAGCCGCCCTCACACCTATCTTAGGTGTGGGGGCGGCACCCCGCTTGATCATTATTTAGTAGATCTGATCCGTTACGATTGCTCCTTGTTCTACAAGGATTAGTTTAATATCTGCAATAGTTAGGCCTTACAAAGGGGTGGAGGATCCAGCGGCACGTAGGGTGTCGTTCGCTAGCCCTAAACAGGATGTTCCGGGGATCAACCTCGTGTTGGTTTTTAGGCCTTGTTTAGGATCGGCTTACGATCACCGTGCGTGGCCGCGAGGCCCAACCGTGAGTAGGATGATCCGATTATGTGGTGAAAACCCTAAATCGTCGTAGATCTAATTAGCTTTATCTTGATCAAGCAGGACCGCCATATATTCGTGCACCCCGTACGAATCATGGGTGGATCGGCTCCTTGAGCCGATTCACGGAGATAACCTGAGAGCCGATCGAGGCTCGTATTTAATGTTTAAGTGTATGCCATGCGGGAAACTAAGCGAGGCATCTCCATCACCTTCACGACCAGGTATAGGTCGGGTGGCACGCCCTTGCATCGGCATCGGACGTGTGACCGGAAGGCTTTGCGGGCCGTCGCTCGGAGGGACCTCGGCCAGCCGCAGCCCTAGGTTGTTCCCGGCTCTACGGTGTTGCACATCGCTGCCCGCCGGTGGGTTTTGACGACAACACATTACGGCACGCCCGGTGGGACAAGCTTCTACATCAACCACATCGCCATCTACATCTGAGATGGCGGACGGCACGCCGATCACGTACGAGGATCGACGGACGAGCTCAAGAAGAAGTATGACGAGATCAAAGTCATCCTCGAAGCCGACCTCATCGGCTCTTTCCACAGAACCCGTTCACATGGCATCAGGTGGAAGGGGTTCTCGCCTAATGGTGCACTAGATGGGATAGACCTCTCTGCCCCGTCGGAAGAACGCACCAGGTCCCTGCGGCAGGAGATCAACTACTTGGTGGCTCACTCGCTACACCGCCACTCTGAGAACCTGGTCAACACGTTGGAGCGTGTCGCTCTTCGCGTGATCCGGAGATCATGAGGCACCGGTACTCGCCGTCGGGACCAGCTCTCGGGACGCATCAAGGAGAGTTGCCACTCCAGTCCCGTCCACCGCTGCCATATGCGTTGGCAGCACCAGAAGTGCCGGCTACACCGGCATTCGTCGTCTACAAGATCGGTGGTGACCCTAGTGACTACCAGTTCTTGCCCGAGGCGCCTAAGGAGATCCCTCACGGGTACACGTGCACGTATGTGCCAGATTGTGGCAACTGGGCACTCACAAACCAGGCCACAACATCAGGGACTTACGGGAAAACGGGAGGGACGTCGGCGACGAGCTTGAGAAGCGAGACGTGGCTAACTAAGTACGCCACCCCGACGAACCTCCGAGCTCAGCTCCTGCGGTTGGCTCGGAGCTGGAAAAGCAAACATGGCTGGCTAAGTACGCCACCCGGCGAATCTTCAGAATTCAACTCTGCAGCCCGGCCACGACGGATCAGATCAGTACCATGCGAGAGACCAGTTCGGCATGGTGCCGAAAAGAAGGGCCATCGGCTATTCCAAGCCGTACCCCGACGACTACGAGATGATCCCGCTACCACCTAAATATCGGCTCCCTGATTTCTCCAAATTCAGTGGATCAGATGGTTCCAGCTCCATCGAGCACGTGGGCCGGTATTTGACGCAACTAGGACCAGCTTCAGTGTCGGATCAACTACGCGTGAGGGTCTTCTCACAGTCCCTCACGGGATCGGCTTTCGGATGGTACACCTCTTTGCCACCAGACTCCATCCGGACTTGGAAGCAGTTGGAAGAGCAGTTCCATATGCAGTACCATTCAGAAGCTTCCGAGTCTGGCATTGCCGATCTAGCACAACTACGTCAGAAGTGCGGAGAAAGCGCGACAGAATACATCCAGCGCTTCGGGAATCTTAGGAACCGATGTTATTCGGTTCGTATAAGCTGAAAAGGAAACGATCGAGTTGGCGATGGCGGGCCTCGCAACACCGCTCAAGGACATGGCCTCCCAAGCGGACTACCCCTCACAGCGCACATGGTTCAGAAACTATCGGCATATGAACAGCGCCACCGGACCTGTACCAAGACAAGTTCAAGCGTGCGATAGTCCTGGTCGATGCGAGAGGAAGACGAAGTTCTGCGGGAGACCAAGAGGTAGCAGTGGCTGAATGGACTCGGGGAGGAACCCCCGTGTCCTGCAAATGGGTAAAGCCACCAGGCCCGCCCCGGGGGTTTGATTTTGACGTGACCAAGACTGAGCAAATCTTCGACCTCCTGCTCAAGGAGAAGCAGTTGACGATTCCTGAAGGTCTCAAATTCCCCACGGTGCAAGAGCTGAACGGAAAGCCATACTGCAAATGGCACAACTCGCTCTCCCATGCCACCAACGACTGCAGGGTATGGTGTCAGCACATCCAAGCGGCGATAGAAAAAGGGCATCTAATTTTCAACCAGTATGCCATGAAGGTCGACACCCAGCCCTTCCCCGCCGTTAACATGGTAGAATGCACTTACCCTGAAGGTTGCCAGCCAGGATCCTTGTTCAGCATCAACATGGTAGGACCTGGGCACCACTCTGGCAAAGATGGAGACGAGGGCAGCTGCTCTCGTAGCAAGGACACAGAAGAGGCCGCTCCACGCGATCGGCTCCGGCATGATGGTAAGCGCTACGTCACAGAGGGAGAAGTGAAGAACATGAGATATCAGCGACCCCTCTCTGATCACCTTCTCAACAAGTATGTGAGTCAGTATGACCAACGCCGACGATCCACCGATGATGATGAGGGAGATCGTCTGGCTAGAGAAGCCAGAAGACATCGTCGGCACGATCGCGATGAGGAGGAGCACAAGCGCCGTGCCACGGAAAAATCGAGGGAGCAAGACGACAACGACAGGCACTGGGACTGCCCCTTCTTCAGACACTGCTGGGATTCAGGAATGAGCCGATTGCCCACAATCGGCAATTGCCCAGAATGCAACCAGAAGAAGAAGGAGGCAGCCAACGTGTCTGTGTTCAAGCGCCTAGGGCCTCTCCCGCCACAAAGCAAACGTGCTGAGTCCCCTCGGTGGGCAGATCTCGAGGATTCCGAAGACGAGGGACAAGAAGAAGAAGAAGAAGACAGGTACCACCGGCCAAGGTGGTGCCCTGATGGACTCAGCCGTTCACAAAAGCGCAGGGTTCAGCGATTGCGCGGCCTGGAGGAAGCCGAAAGGTTATACTTGCATACACTAAGGAAGGCACGACCTGATCTGGCTGCGAAAGTTCAGCGAACCCTAGATGAAGAGGGTCGTCCACGGAAAATGGAATGGCGTCCCAAGCAAAGGAAAGCCGATGATGAAACATCGGCTGGTGCAAACATGGTGCTCGTCCTTCCGACGGAGCTTAGTGCTCCACGATTCTACGATGCACTCAAGGTGGACGACAGCAGGCGCATTAAGTCAGAGGTTGGGCTGGTCTTATCCACCAGCCTGACTGATTAGCAAGAACAAACCGATGAGCAAACGGGGCGAGGCTGATCCTTGTGATCGGCCCCAAAAAAAATTATGAAGGAGCATTACAGAACCTTCAGTCAGCGCTCCAATGGCTCCAAAATTATCTTCACCACATGTTCTGCTTGTGTTCAGCATCGATCCACTGGGCAGCGGCCACGTCGGCGGATGAAAGTCAGCACGCATCCTTACGGAGCCGACGTGCAAGTGCAGTGCCCTGGCTAACCATAAAAGCCGATATCTGCAGTCATCTGGCAGATTCGGCTCGGGGGGCATATAGTCAGATGAACATGTGCAGATAAACATGTGTAGACATGCGTGCAGTGAAACATTCTGGGGCCGATTAGAAAAAATCGGCCAAATAAAAAAAAAAATTGCACAAAAAGCGAAGCCGATGCGCGGCCATCGACTCTAGTACAGTTACACAAGACCAAGACCTACTGGCTATGTGCTCAAAGTTTACATCAACATCGACGTTCAGTAGAAGAAAGCTGATCAGCAACCTGTGCATCCTCGCCTGTATTCTCGCTTTGATTA
Organism: Lolium perenne; assembly: GCF_019359855.2. NCBI lineage: Eukaryota > Viridiplantae > Streptophyta > Magnoliopsida > Poales > Poaceae > Lolium > Lolium perenne. Next base: position 5,793,108 of record NC_067247.2, read on the forward strand.
AGGCTCGGGGGGCAGTTAACTTGGTAGATGCTCTGATTTGGGAGCCGATTGGAGTCACATCGACTGGCCCTGCATTGTGATCTTCTCTGAAGTAGTAAGGTGTTGCAAAAGAAGACTACTGAAGCTATGGAGAGGAATCGGGAAAGGAGGCCATCGGCTCTTACAGGTTTTGGACCGTCCTGTCGCTGCAAGAGAAGGAAAGGGACTGGATTCTCAAAATAGCCGATGAGTAGTCATCGGCTAAGGGATTGCGAAAAATTATGGTCAGATATCAAATCGCAGCCTGAAATTGAGAAGTGCTTGACCGACGGGCTAATCGGCATGTGAGTCCGGCTTCACGGGCGTCCAAAAGAAAAGAAATCCGATACGTTGCTATCGGTCTTGGCATGACAGGCGGAAGGAATGAAATTGGATTAATTGAAAGATGAATTGAAAGAACAATTTTCATTAATTCAAGGGAGCGGCTTTACAAGAAAGAGTCGATGGCTCTCAAAAGAGGGATCTGGTGCCTAGTGCACTGCTACTACTAGTCCTATTTTACTAGTCGTCCCTGTCCTCGTCATCACCGCCGTCGATGTCGTCGGCGCTGCTCCCAGGAAGCTCCTCGTTGCTGCTGCCCCAGCCCTTGGCCGGAGCCTCGTCCTCCTCGTCATCATCATCATCCTCGCTGTCCGCCCAGGAGCGGAAGCGCTTGGTCGGCGGATACCCGATGGAGGAGGAGGATTCATTCTCCTCCTCTTCCTCCTCGTCATCATCATCGTCTTCGCTGTCCGCCCAAGCGCGGAATCGCTTGGCCGGCTGTTATCACCAGGATTTGACCAAGTCGGAGGTGGGCCACGATCAAGATAAGCTTGAAGGTTATATATGAAGAAAATACGAAGATCGGCCTTTTATGTGGAGTTGGGCTAGGTTGCCCATTTATCTGTAATTTATTAGATCGTGTCTTAAGTTAGAAGTTAGAGTTTATATCGTGCACGTTGGGATATTCCCACGTTAGAAAGTCCGCTGGACTATAAATATGTATCTAGGGTTTATGGAATAAACAACAACACAACGTTCACCCCAAAACAAACCAATCTCGGCGCATCGCCAACTCCTTCGTCTCGAGGGTTTCAATCAGGTAAGCGACATGCTGCCTAGATCGCATCTTGCGATCTAGGCAGCACAAGCCCCACGTTGTTCATGCGTTGCCCGTACTGAAGCGTCTTTGATGGCGGGCAACGTAGTTATCATAGATGTGTTAGGGTTAGCATAGCTCTTCGTATAAACATGTTTACGTAGTGCAACCCTCGCATGTCTAGCCGCCCTCACGCCTATCTCAGGCGTGGGGGCGGCACCCTGCTGGTTCATCATCTAGTAGATCCGATCCGTTACGATTGCTCCTTGCTCCGCAAGGATTAGTTTAATATCTGCAATAGTTAGGCCTTACGAAGGGGGGGAGGATCCAGCGGCACGTAGGGTGGCGTTCGCAAGTCCTAAACAGGATGTTCCGATGATCAACGTCACGTTGGTTGTGTGGCCTTGTTTAGGATCGGCTTACGAGCACCGTGCGTGGCCGCGAGGCCCAACCTGGAGTAGGATGATCCGATTATGCGGTGAAAACCCTAAATCGTCGTAGATCTCATTAGCTTTATCTTGATCAAGCAGGATCACCAAGTATTCGTGCACCCCGTACGGATCATGGGTGGATCGGCTCTTTGAGCCGATTCACGGAGATAACTGAGAACGATCGAGGCTCGATTTAATGTTTACGTGTATGCCATGCGAGGGAACTAAGCGAGGGCATCCCCATCACCTTCACGACCAGGTATAGGTCAGGTGGCACGCCTTGCACTTCGCATCGCCGCGTGTGACCAGAAGAGCATTGCGGGCCGTCGCTCGGAGGGGTCTCAGCCAGCCGCAGCTCTAGGCTCTTCCCGGCTCTACCGTGTTGACAGGCCGCTGCCCGCCGGTGGGTTTTGGCGATCAACACATTCTGGCACGCCCGGTGGGACATCGAGCAAAGGAAAGCCGATGACGAAAACATCGGCTGGTACGAACGCGGTGCTCGTCCTCCCGACGGAGCCTAGTGCTCCAGCATTGCACGAGGGATATTACGAAACCTTCATGGAGCGCTTCGATCCAGCGAGTCGGCTAAGATTATTCTCACTACACGGTCTGCTTGGTTTCAACGGTGATCTAGCGATCGGCGGCCACGTCGGCTACACGAATCCCAACAGAGCCCAGGTACGAGTACGGCGCATGGACATAATACAAAGCCGATATCTGCAGTCACCTGTCAGATTCGGCTCGGGGGAGGTGCATATGGTTATCAGACAGACGCATGGGCAAGAAAATGTCGGGAGCCGATGGAAAATCGGCCAGTAAAAAAAAAATTTTGTAGCAAGTACAGAAAGATCCAGTCCAATGAAACATTTTTTGTCTCTAAAGGCCCTACTGAAGGAACACACCAAGGGCGAGAATGGCGTCGACACGGACGCGATCCGCCTCAGCAATCTCGGCCTTGTCATCCTCGTCCTTACCCGTCACCAGCTGATCGCTCAGGAGTGCAGATTTCAGCCAGATCGGTCTTCAGACCGGCCGTGAGGCCTTTTGCTTCGTCTTGCGAACGAGCAACAAGGGCTTCCTTGTCCTGGATAAGCTGTTTGGTTGCCCTTACCCTCTCTTCAAGATCCTCCAGCTCCTTGCGCAGGGTCTCGAGTTCAGCATGAGTAGCAGAGGTATCCGTCTTGGCGTCCAGAGCAGCCTTCTTCTCGTTGAGCCGTCGACATTTTTCGGCAATATCGGCCCTCAGCGGAAGTTGGGAGTGGCGAAGAGCAATCCTCTGGCGAGCCGATTGCACCCTTGACTTAAAGACCGGCAGGGTAACAGCGGGCCAGAGCTTCACTTGCAGGGTCATAGGGAGATGAAGCTGGATATCCTCGAGAATGCCTTTGGCTTCCGCGGAATCTTCAATCAAAGTCTCGGTTAGGCAGAAAGCAAATCTTTGAGGCGTTGGAGTGGACCACGGGTATGCGGGGATCGGCTCCCCACCTGCCTTGGAAGAAGTTGGTTCGATGGATTCTGGATCGAACGAAAGCAAGCTCGAAAGATCATAACCCTGGCAGGGCAAACAAAGTAAGCTTAGCAGGCAATGGTGGAATTGATGGAGTCAAGGAAGAAAGACATACCTCTCCCAAGGAAGGGGGGACAGCCGATGCAGTAACGATCGGCTCTTCGGTGGACTGAGATGGGTTAACCATTTGGGCAGCCGCTACCGCTGAGGTGGCCAGGTCCAGAGTGGCGGACGGTATCTGTATCTCCTCAACGTCTCCGCTGGAAGTTTTTTCGGCCTGCAAGAGGAAGCGATTAGCCGATCTTTATGTAACAACCGGAAAGCGTGAAGCATGATCGAGAAGATGATTACATTCGAGACCTCCTGGCTTGATGAAGAGGTTCGTGGGTTCTTACGAGCCCTTTTGACGCAGCGGCGCTTCGTGCGTGACCCCGATTTGGTCGGGGCTTGGGGAGCAGGAGGATCAGGGACCGACCTTTTCTTGGAAGCCGGCGCTGGTGAAGCCGTCTGGCTCTGGGTGGTGGACCTCTCGGAATTACCCGAGCTTGAGTCCCCAGCTGGTTTCTTCGGCCCGGCAGGTTTCTTCGGTGGAGGCACTGTAGGAAAGAATACAAGCACGTTGAGAACAAATTTTCAGAGGTGGACAAATGCCTACGGGTCTGAATCAACTTACATGCAAGCTTCCTTGGGCCGGGGCTTTACGCTTCAGGGGTTTCCTGGCAGCCACCTTCCTCACTGCCGTCCTCGCCTGAGTCGAGGCTCGGGGGGCAACCGGCCCCGAGGATGCTTTACTCTTAGCAGCCGATTTCGGTGAAATCGGCTGACTCTGCATTATGACTTTCTTCATAGGTGGCGAGCTCTGGCAGAAGAGGACCACTGGTGCGGAGGAAGGAATACGAAAGGGGAACCGTCGGTTTGTGTGGGAGCCGGACCATCTTGTTGCTGCCGGAGAATGAATCAAGTCACGGGTGATCGCTATGTGCGGTTACAAGAGATGCTTAAGTAATGGTACCTGGTGCGGGGATGTCATATTCGGCGTCAAGCTCTCTCGATGGCGGTCCTAGAGCCTTCTGAAGACGTGGGTCTTCCACATAGACCACCAAGTTTCAAAACCATCGGTGGCAAAGGAGAAACGGAGGTCGTGAGGGATCGGGATGACCAAAGCATCAAAGAAGGTATAACACCTTTGGGCGAGTGGTGATGTCGAGCAGAGTCCGCCTCTGCGGCTGTCGGATGGTGTAAGAAGAAGTGTGGAGGCACCTGTCCGAGACCAAGCTGTCGGGCTGCCACTACCGGTTGGTAACACTCATAACCGGGCTTTGTGATCCGGTTCGAGGTACTCATGCCAACAGGGAGGAAGCAAGGGCGGATCATGATGGAGTACAAATGCGTGTGCCGGCGTCGGCCGCTGAGGTCGTCCAATCGGAAAAAGACGGGGTTTTCAAAGTTTGCCGATTCGGTATAAGGATCAAACGGGGGTTGTCCGGACCTTGAAAGAAAATCTTGAACCACCCTGCTTGCTTCCTTGGGGATCAGCCTGCTGCCGGGAGACCATATAGGGCTTGGCCGTAGCTGGTGCATCGGATTTCCTTTCCATTCACGTCCGGAAAGGTGCGGGTGGTCGGTGGTGGGAAGTCTGGTATTTGGTTTTGGAAGTATAGTTGTGCCCACAACTGAATGAACCACCGGGGGCCGCCGAGTTTTGGATTTGTCTTTCGATGGAACAGTTGTGAGACATCGGTTGAAGGGATCGATAAATCTCTCCAAGGAATAGTTTGCCTAGGCCGAGTTGGGTGCCTTTAGCAAGTTCATAAGCCAGGGAGAGGTAATTCTTGGTAGGAGCAAGTGATGGGCCACGAATATGAAGTGCTCCAGCCGAGAAATTCAGAAAGGCTGTGTGCTCCCGCTCTGTCACGGGGCCTTTGTTTTTCATGTAACGATTGAGGTAGGCACCCCAGCTGGTACACTCTTTTTGGAGGAAAGGGTGAAAGGGACTTTTGGCGAGTTTGAATGCGAGAAGGGTGGGGGATGCAATGTCCAGCCCCGTGATCATGGCCACATCCATAAGGTTGGTGTCATAGGGCCATGACCAAACATAAAGCGATTCGGTGCATCGGACCGAAGTAGCCGATGGTTTTCAAGATGTTCTCGTTCTTCTCAAGAGGAGATAATGATAGTGACGGGGCATCGGCTATCCCTATGGTTTCCCAAGTGGCATAGTGGGATTTTGATACTCTATTGTACCATGCCACCCAACCTTCGGGAGGATTAGGCCGGGCTCGTAGGCGGTCGGCCCGGGAAGTTAGATCTAGGTTTTGGCTCACAAAGGGGATTACGGTGGCTTCGCACCCAGAAATTAACGAGTGGCGGGGACTCTCGGAAGAACGAGGACCAAGGCACATCGAATTTGCGAGAGAAGGGTGTGGCAGAAGGATATCTGAAGCCTAAATTAGTAGCGAGAGCGAAACATTAATTCAGGTGCTTGCCATTAATCTCATGTAAAGTCGAACGGCGCGAGGGGTTGAAGATTACCTTGATCCGGAAGCTGTGGTATCGGTGTTGGATGATTCCGCCATGGGATGCGAAGGAGCCGGAGGCGGCGTGGCCGAGATCTGTGTAGTTGGTTGTGGGTTGGAGCTGCTCAGGCGGCGATTTAGGGATCTGAGTTCACCTTTTCAGATAGAGGTTGCAGGTTACCGTTTGGAAGGGCGGCTAGGTCGACTTTCCTCGTATTTTTATAATGGAGACCGATGCAATGCCATCGGCTCTCTTTGGAGACTGCCTGACTTTGACCATCGGCAAAACAATGGATTGGAGAATACTTTTCCATACAAAGGAGGGTTCGTTGCAATGAAGAGCCGATGGTTCAAAGAGGAACAGAAGAAGAGCCGATTGCTCGCATCTTGCTGGTGCTATGTCCCTAGTCTTCGCTGCCTTCGTCGTCGGCATTGTAGCTGTCACCGGCACTGTTTCCGAAGAATGCCTCGTCACCGCTGCTCTAGCCCTCGACTGGAGTTTTTTCTTCCTCTGCGTCATCGTCATCGTCCTCACTAAAAAGCCCACTCGGACTCCAATGTTGGCCCACTTGGGGGAATAGATTGGAAAGAAAGGACAATAGCCAGATCAGAGGATGAAGAGGGTTGATTGATTGGCACGGTTGAATGATAGGGAGCTTGGCGGAAATTTAACGCCATTACGGTTTCCAAGGAAATGATGCAGAGCTATCGAGTTTTCCAGAATAAGCGACAAGTCATAATGATGACGAGATGTTGCGACGACTACTGCTATATCATAACATGACCCGACGAAGGAAAGCGTAATGATTTTGGAAATGTTATTTCCAAAACCAGGGGGGCATGTGTTATCACCAGGATTTGACCAAGTCGGAGGTGGGCCACGATCAAGATAAGCTTGAAGGTTATATATGAAGAAAATACGAAGATCGGCCTTTTATGTGGAGTTGGGCTAGGTTGCCCATTTATCTGTAATTTATTAGATCGTGTCTTAAGTTAGAAGTTAGAGTTTATATCGTGCACGTTGGGATATTCCCACGTTAGAAAGTCCGCTGGACTATAAATATGTATCTAGGGTTTATGGAATAAACAACAACACAACGTTCACCCCAAAACAAACCAATCTCGGCGCATCGCCAACTCCTTCGTCTCGAGGGTTTCAATCAGGTAAGCGACATGCTGCCTAGATCGCATCTTGCGATCTAGGCAGCACAAGCCCCACGTTGTTCATGCGTTGCCCGTACTGAAGCGTCTTTGATGGCGGGCAACGTAGTTATCATAGATGTGTTAGGGTTAGCATAGCTCTTCGTATAAACATGTTTACGTAGTGCAACCCTCGCATGTCTAGCCGCCCTCACGCCTATCTCAGGCGTGGGGGCGGCACCCTGCTGGTTCATCATCTAGTAGATCCGATCCGTTACGATTGCTCCTTGCTCCGCAAGGATTAGTTTAATATCTGCAATAGTTAGGCCTTACGAAGGGGGGGAGGATCCAGCGGCACGTAGGGTGGCGTTCGCAAGTCCTAAACAGGATGTTCCGATGATCAACGTCACGTTGGTTGTGTGGCCTTGTTTAGGATCGGCTTACGAGCACCGTGCGTGGCCGCGAGGCCCAACCTGGAGTAGGATGATCCGATTATGCGGTGAAAACCCTAAATCGTCGTAGATCTCATTAGCTTTATCTTGATCAAGCAGGATCACCAAGTATTCGTGCACCCCGTACGGATCATGGGTGGATCGGCTCTTTGAGCCGATTCACAGGATAGCCTGAGAGCCGATCGAGGCTCTGATTTAATGTTTACGTGTATGCCATGCAGGAACTAAGCGAGGCATCCCCATCACCTTCCTGACCAGGTATAGGTCAGGTGGCACGCCCTTGCACTTCGCATCGCCGCGTGTGACCAGAAGAGCATTGCGGGCCGTCGCTCGGAGGGGTCTCAGCCAGCCGCAGCTCTAGGCTCTTCCCGGCTCTACCGTGTTGACAGGCCGCTGCCCGCCGGTGGGTTTTGGCGATCAACACCGGCAGAAGCTTAGCGGAGGAAGAGGGGCCGCCCTCCTCTTTTTCTTCTTCTTCCTTTACTTCTTCCCCCTTCCCGTTGGGGGAGGTGGGTTTCGCCCAAGGATGGAGGTCGTCTTCACTTTCGCTCATCAGCTCCCCATCGATGAGGAACTTGAGGTCTTCTTCCCCATCGGTCAGAGGCAGGTTGCTCTCTGGCGCGTGATCGGAGTTCCACTCCGGCTCGCTTGAGGAGAAGGATTGGAGAGAGACGAAAGAGGAGGAAGAAGAAGACATGGCTGAGGGAGAAGAGGGTTTTTTTGGTGCCGATGGCTGGGACAGAGGAAGGGGATGAAGAGAGCTAATCAATCGGCACAGTTAAATAATGGGAAGCCTGGTGGAAATTTAATGCCATTGCAGTTTCCGAGGAAGTGATGCCAAAGTTATCAAATTTTGCAGAGAAGCTGGAAAGACAAGGCATCATGATGAGGAATCTTGCAGCCAGTGCCTTTCTGCCATGACATGACCCTTCGAAGGAAAAACAGAGTGGTTTTAAAATTATCATTGCCAAAACCAGGGGGGCATGTGTTATCACCAGATTTTGGTCAAATCAGGAGGTGGGCCGTAAGAGAGATGGGCTTGGAAGATTACACGTGGAAGATCTCTGAAGCGGCCTTGCACGAGGAGTTTGGGCTGGATTGCCCGTGTATCTTTAATTATGGTAGATTGTATCTTAGATTAAAAGTTAGAGTTTGTATCGTGCACGGTGGGGATTATTCCCACGTTAGAAAGTCCCCTGGACTATAAATATGTATCTAGGGTTTATGGAATAAACAACAACCAACGTTCAACCAACAAATCAATCTCGGCGCATCGCCAACTCCTTCGTCTCGAGGGTTTCTACCGGTAAGCAACATGCTGCCTAGATCGCATCTTGCGATCTAGGCAGCACAAGCTCCACGTTGTTCATGCGTTGCTCGTACTGAAGCCTTGTTGATGGCGAGCAACGTAGTTATCATAGATGTGTTAGGGTTAGCATAGTTCTTCGCGTAACATGCTATCGTAGTGCAACCCTTGCATGTCTAGCCGCCCTCACACCTATCTTAGGTGTGGGGCGGCACCAGCTGATCATTATTTAGTAGATCTGATCCGTTACGATTGCTCCTTGTTCTACAAGGATTAGTTTAATATCTGCAATAGTTAGGCCTTACAAAGGGGTGGAGGATCCAGCGGCACGTAGGGTGTCGTTCGCTAGCCCTAAATAGGATGTTCCGGGGATCAACCTCGTGTTGGTTTTTAGGCCTTGTTTAGGATCGGCTTACGATCACCGTGCGTGGCCGCGAGGCCCAACCGTGAGTAGGATGATCCGATTATGCGGTGAAAACCCTAAATCGTCGTAGATCTAATTAGCTTTATCTTGATCAAGCAGGACCGCCATATATTCGTGCACACCGTACGAATCATGGGTGGATCGGCTCCTTGAGCCGATTCACAGGATAACCTGAGAGCCGATCGAGGCTCGTATTTAATGTTTACGTGTATGCCATGCAGGAAACTAAGCGAGGCATCTCCATCACCTTCCTGACCAGGTATAGGTCAGGTGGCACGCATGCTGCATCAGCATCGGACGTGTGACCAGAAGGCTTTGCGGGCCGTCGCTCGGAGGGACCTCGGCCAGCCGCAGCCCTAGGTTGTTCCCGGCTCTACGGTGTTGCCCGTCGCTGCCCGCCGGTGGGTTTCTGACGACAACACTCCCTAACCGTCATCCGGGCCATTTGTGATGCGATATATGCCACGGTCCTGCAAACCGTCAGTATGAGGCCTCCGTGACGGATTTTGCACATTCGCTGACGAACTAAAATCGTTATAGAAGACCCATATTTTACTAGTGTATTCTTCCCCATCCCGGCGACTGCGTGCACAACCGTCCGAGAGAGCAGGCCTCCGACACCCCGTCCGTCGAGATCCTGCACCGAGAGGCGGACGATAAGGTTTTTAGGGAGCGTCTCGGCGCGACTGCTCACTGCTGTTCGTGTTCTTCTTCGCCGGTTCGACTGCTTCCTCGACAAATCTGACTACACCATGGACGACATCAACAATGGCCATGGTGGTAGTGCTGCTGCTGGTGCGACCTTCCCGGTCGTGATGTACGTGTTTTTTTCCTCTCTTACCTTGCACTGCTACTTCTTCCAGATCTGATGCATGTGCTTAGTCTGATGTGTGTGGTTAAGTATGCTAGTGCATCTGTAATGTTATTTTCGATAATTAAACTCACTCGAAAATTGCCTAATAATCCAACATTAGAGGCTTTTAAAATTAAGGGAGCAAGGTCCTTCGGTGGAATGCGGTTAAACCAGGAGGAAGGCCAGAAGGAAGCCTTAGCACCGTCGCCAATGGTGACCCGGGTAGCGGCATTGAAGAGGCCTATATTGGAGGCATCATTTGGGGTTTCAGAACCAACCCAAGGTTTTTCTAGAGCTGTCCATTCATACCATAACCAACGAAGTCTAAGCGCGCGAGAGAAATTTTCCAAGTCCCGAATCCCAATGCCGCCAAGCTCCTTGGGGCCACATACCTTCTGCCAATTGACCTTGCATATCCCTCCACTAACAACTTCCTTGCAAGCCAACAGCATACTGCAACAGATTTTGGTGAAAGCCTTTAGAATGCCTTTGTCAGTTTTTAGAGCTATTAACAAGAAGATCATCATAGCAAGCAGCTGCGCAGTGGGCACAAAGCGAACTATTCTTTCGCCTTTTAACAAGAAGATCATCATAGAAGAGAGAACAAACTGACTAGAACGAATGAGTAGTGATATTTATTTGCTCCTGCTCGCTGAGCCATGGGAACAAATGAGAAGAAGAAAAAATTAGGACGCCAGCTCGAGAAAGTTTAGTAACACCATTATACCACCGATCACAGATCAAGATGGTGCCGCTGAGGGTCGACGAGGCGCTAGAGTAGCTCGAGAACGTCGACCACCACGACTTCTACGCCTTTAGAACGAGCAGACAGGTAATCTTTTCCACATCTGCACCTGCACTGCTTTCCTATATGAAAAAAGTGTTCAATTTGTACTTGCATGATTGTTTGCATTGCAACTCAACTGAACTGAACTTAACTGATGGAACGTATATATGTGCGACTGCGGACTTCGGGGGAAGTGCCCTTTTTTTGTACAAGAGGAAAGAGGGAGGCTTCTGGCTGATCTTGTGCATCCACCGTTTAGCTTCTCCTCAGGATCGATTGGTGGCCCGTCCGCCACCGAGATATGTATCATGCATGTCCCTTGGGATCAAAGTGGTCCTCATATATATTTTGATAGGTAGGCGTGTTATGGTATGTGAATCTGAAAATGGAAAACAAAAGGTAAGAACAAAGTTTTAAATAGCCGGCTATAGTCTTTCGGAAGACCTGCCGCTGCGATTATGCCATTTGAAGGCTAAATGAGAAAAAACCGTTAATAGCCGGCTATAGCCCTATTTAGCCCCTATTTAGCCTCTAATTTAGCCGCTAAATCTCCTGCAGTTTGAATTTCTCTTCTGTTTAATTTTTTTATTTCTTATTTTTCGAATTTGCGTTCAATATAATTACATAAAACTTGTAAGTTGAATAATTAAATACTTGTTTGCCTTGAATAGTTGAATAGGTTGTATTACGAATCATGGTTGAGTCATAGTTTTTCTCTTCTTTTGGTAAGATATGACTGAAATATTTTAAAATTTTATTAAAAAAAGCTAAATGGAATAGCCCGCTATAACCAGGCTATAACTTCTTACAGCCTCCAAAAAAATTGCGGCTAAATGAGATTGCCTGCTATTTTAAAGAATACTATGCGCCATATTCATAGGAAGGTGAAAATGGAATGTTACCCTATCCAACATGCAAATCATAACACGTGATCGAAGGAAGCTTCCTTTCGCAATCACGAATATATGGAAGCCTTGGATATATATAAGGCCATGTCCGTATCTTTCCCTTTTTTCTCATAAACCGATCGAGAAACCATCGTCGATCTTCATCTTCCTGTCGAGCCGACGATCGCAAGCAAGATGGTTCCCAGGATGCAGCGTGGAGGCACGGGGAGGAAGCGGATCGACACGGCGAGGCTCATCCAGAACCCGGCCGCTCGCCAGGTCGCCTTCTCCAAGCGCCGCAATACGCTCTTCAACATGGCCGGCGACCTCTCGGCGCTCTGCGGCGTCCAAACCGCTGTCGTCGTCTTCTCCTCCTCCGCTCGCGGCAACTGCTACGCATTCGGAAGCCCCTCCGTCGACGCCGTCCTCCGACGACTTGACGATGTCGCTCTTCCCGCCGCCGTCGGAGAAGAAGAAGACGCCGCCACTCTGATGGCGTTGCGGCAGGAGCTGGAGGACACCAAGGCGCGCGTCGAGGCGGAGAAGGCTCGGATCAAGGCCGTCGAGGCCGGCGTGAAGCGGGCGATGGAGGCGGCCAGGACGCAGCATTGGTGGGAGGCTGACGTCAACGCGGTCGGTGCGGCGGAGCTGCCCGAGTTTGAGGCGGCTCTCTGCCGACTCAGGGACGCCGTTCTACGCCACACCGACTCGATGCATGCAGCAGACAAGAACGGTAGTACATCATTTACTGCTACTACCGGCCGCGTCGATGACGCGCTGCACGCCGACCATACTCTCTATCTCAACAACTAGCGGCCATGGATGGATGCAAGATTGAAATTTCTTTTAGCTGGCTCTTCGTTTTCAGAAGTCTTACTAGTTAATTTAGTTTACTTATTACAGCGGACTATTATTTGGTTGTGCGAATGCTTCTCCTAGCATCCATATGTAATATGTTCCCATAGGCTGTGTGAATATCTTTGCATTTTCTGAGTTAGTTTATATATATTTATTTGGACAGAGACTTGGTACACATGGGTACCAGTGATCTCGATTTTTTTAAAAAAACCAAAATCATATTTCTGAGTTTCAAAAAGTTATGAAAATAAATCCGCATACGGTTAATGATGTATCCCACAAACGTGTAAAAAAATCAATTTCAAATAGTTTATATTTTAAGTTACACAAAAATAATAAAAATATAGATCTGAGTAGTCATTTTCAAATCTCCAAAACATATCAGATTTTGTCATTTTTGTTTAGCACAAAATAAAGAGAATTTTGGGTTGAGATATTGCATAATTGTGAGATGTATCACTGAAATCTCCAGAATTACTTTCAAAAAATTTAATAACTTAAAAAAATATCTTCTAATATTTTTTTAAATGGCGAGAGAAGCTCATGGTTTATTTTGTTTGTTTTATAGGTGTGACAGTTCTCAGCTGTGTTTTCAGTCAGATGATGTTATCAAATTTCAGTTTTAACTTTTAACTTGCACGAATCACGAATCAAATCTAACTATTCAGAGCATTTTTCTTAATTGCATCGACACTTGCAACTGAAAAAAATTGTCTTCAAAATCGATGAATTAGGTCCACAAATGCAAAAGAAAACGTGGTCATCGGTAGGAGGCATGCATGGACTTCTTGATTTGCATGATCACGTCGAAAAGCGACATATCAGGGATAAGGGCATCTCCAGCGGCGCGACGCAAACGGACGCTGAGCGACCGTTTGTGTCCGTCGTGACCGAAAATGCGTCTGGCACCACCTCTAGCGGCGCGACGCAAAGTGACCGGGCCGTCCGCGGAGACGCAAACCTGGCCCAAATATGCGCCAGGTTTGCGTCTCTACGGACGCTGCGTGGACGCGCAAAGTGTCCGCTCGGTCCTCGCACGGGCCCGCCTGGCAGTGGCACAACTGCTTCGTCTTCCGCGGCATTACTTCCGGACGGTGCGCTGCAGCCTTTGCAGGGCCGCGTGAATGGCGTGCCTCGGCTTTCGCGAGCGTGCGCAGCTAGTAGGCGTTGCACTGGCAGGCCATTGAAGGCGAGATGGCGTCAGAGTCTCTTAAAGGGACGCTGTCGGCGCCCATTTCCCCGACCAAACCATTGCCAAATCCCACAGTATCCACCACACCGACGTCATGGGGAAGAAATGTTGGCCGTTCCGCAAGACGAAGAACGACCAGGAGGCTAGCGGCTCGCGTTCCGGCAAGAAGGCATGGGTCGGCCGGTACGTCCGCGTTGACCTCGCGCGGCAGCTATGGGAGGAAAACCGGCAGGTACCATGGCCGGACGCGAACTTGCCGGGAGGGGGCTGGTACCTGAACTCGTGGCGCGTTCCGGTCCCCCCGTGCCGCGCGAGGGCCGAGAGCGGCGGGACGAGGTGCGCCGCCGCCGAGCGATCTTGCCGCCGGATCTGCGGGAGGATCCAGCGTACGCGATGAACTCCTACAACTGGATTTCATTCGGGACGTGGGAGTTCGACGCGCGCCGCCGCGCTGGCTACCTCGCCGACGTAGACTACTTCGAGCGCGAGATCGCTGCCGAAGAAGAAGAGAACGACCAGGAGGACGCGGACGAAGACGGTGACGACGACGAGGACGAGGACGAGGACGAGGACGTGACCATGGCAAAGTACGACCACGACGACGACGGGCCGGCGTGTGATCCGGAAACCCAGCCGCCGGACATTTCAGAGGAGGAGGCCATTGCCATAGCACTGGCCATCAGCGAGCAGGACGAGCTCAATGAGCTCGCTTTGTGGGACGGGCTCGCAATCCAGCTCCGCGAGTCAGTGCTCGCGCAGGGGAGGCCGGTGACTCCTCCGGCCACGCCGACGCGTTCCAACGTCCGCGCTCCGCCTGCTGCTCCAGCGTGGGATCCTGGCCACAGCCTCCTGCCCATCAGTGGCGGAGCCAGAAAATGAACCTTGTGTAGTCATTGTAAAGTTGTGTAGTCAAATACATGTATTTATACAAATTTTTAATAAATTTTTGCATACTATAAGGTTGTATGGCCAAAAGTCTGTGTAGTCAATTGACTACACAGCATAGCCGTGGCTCCGCCACTGCTGCCCATGCGGCGGTATCTCCTCCACCGCCGGCGTACGAGCTTCCATGGCCGACGTCGGAGTTGATTGGCCTCGTCAGCGACGACGACCAGTAGAAGCACGTACTTTTAGCACGCCTCTCTAGCCTTTTTTATGTTTTTTTATTCATGTAAATTATGGCTTCATGAATAAAAAAAAAATTTATGCATCGTGCCGCTGGAGCCACCCAACGCAAACGGACGCCCGGACGATTTCGACCATTTGGCCCGACGCAAACGGACACGACGCGTCCTTTTGGACGTCCGAAATGTGTCGCGCGCTAGAGATGCCCTAACAACGAAATTCTGGGAGTTAAACCAGAGGGGAATGACGACGAAACTTGGCTTATGCATAGGTGCGGTCCTACTATCAAATAATCCACGTTGCATTAAAAGAAGCTGTGATTATTTTATTCAAGCTCTTGGGAATATCTTTTGAATCAAGAAGCTTTGACCGATCGGAACTATTGCCACAGTTGGTGTTCTGGGGCCTTGTCTGTTTTCCAGGGAAATCAATCAAAGGCTGCCGTGCTTGCCGGCCTCTGTACATCTACATACATGCAGCACCACAGAAGACAGAAGCACTGAGGAGGGAGAGCATGCACTATTTTTTAGATTGAGGCAGTTGTGGAAGTGTTTTTTTACGTACGCTCTGCTATGCTGGCTAGCTAGCGTCCCTAGCAAGTTCTTTTGTCGCTTGATCCATCACATCACAGCCTGCGACTTTGCTGCCACCGATCCACTTCATCTTCATCCATCCCATTCTTCATTAACTCCCCTACCTCCAGCTTGGTTGTTAGACGTAATGCCTCAATTCAGACATTTTTAATTTGTTGTTATATCTAAATAGAGTAGGGCAAAATATTGCTACTTGTTAGGAGTGGTGTTTTGGCACATGGAAGTGTTGGAAAATAATCTAAACTTGCTAAAGATTGAAAGGTAAGTTTAGGTTAGTTTCCTGAAGTGTACGTGTTAATCCTAGTTGAGTTCGTTTGGGTAACTTTTTAGTAGTGATCGTGAGCAGGTTAGCTAGCTCTTCGTGTCCTACTAGGAGTTAGCTAGATGTGTTAGTTTGGGTGAATCCCAACAGGAAGCACGCGCTTCCTTTACTTTGCAATACATTTTAGATATATTTTAAAATGTCAAAAAAATAAAAATAGAAAATTCGCATGAACATCTTCGCGTGCTATGTGTCCACAAAGTCGTTTCACGAAAAATCAACATATCATGGCGTGTGTAAAAAAGATAAAATTTGTTGCTAAAAATAAGATTTTTTATAAGACATTTTTTCTTTTTTAGATAAACCACAAAAAGTATCTGTTTTTCTCTAACCTTGACTAACACACATATATTATGGAGATATCCATTTCAAAATATGAGCATACGTACCTAGGAGCCGAGTTGAATTTCCGTACTTGTTGATTTGAACTTACGTGTCTTCTTGTTCTGTACTTAGATTCTTGAATAAGTTACGAGGGAGTACAATGAGTCGTGTTCTCATATCTTGTTTATGTAGAATTTGGCTTTCATGGTATCTTAATACAATGTCTATGTTCCTTTTTTTTCACAGGATCATGCTTTTCGAAATGCCCATAGTGCTCCTAATAAGAAGCCGTACCTTAATTGACACCAGTTTAAATTTTCTGTTGTTACATATATTTATTTTCTATTTTTGAAAATTACCTGCCTTAATTTGAAAAGAAAGATGTAGGAGAAGCTAGATAGTCCATCTACTATATACTAGGGCGTGTGTGCGTGCGTTCTTAGGGATGAGTGTATGTACGTATGTGTGAGCGTCTGCATCTGTGTCGCAAAAAATAGAAAGATTTTCTAACATAAGGCACATCACATAGGCAAAAAATGAGTGATAACCATATTTTCTTAATAGTTACGACACAATAAAGAAGATTCCCTCGGATTTGAGAGGGCCACAATGTTCGTTAGCCGAAAAAAATAACTCATCAATTAGAGAGTAATTACGACAAATAAACCCAATAGTTTTTATTTATTTATGATTTGCTAGTGAGAAATATTTGACAGTTGGTTCTATAAATGTGCAAGTAATTAATTATAAATATAGTGAGACTGCTTTGAAAGCAAATCTGTAGGTATATTTTTTAACAAATTTAAATAATATTAATGACCTGTCAAAGAAAGAGAAGTTTAATCACACACACAATTTCTAATAAGTCAAAGTCATCTATTTGGCAACTTAAGAAATAGGCACCTGTTTCACGCATGCCACATATAAAAGGATCCATCGAACGATCCGTGCTCACCATGGAGACAGAAAATGACAGAACATAGTTAGTTAAACCTAAGCCAAAGTTGCAACTGTACATGCATGCGTGACTCCGCACTGCACACATGTATATGTGCAGGGGAATTGAAAAACACTTGATCGTATCAAATATGTTCGTCAACATTATCTGTTTGTCCTGACCTTAGGTAAACACATTTGTGTTTCAATACTCCCTCCATTCATAGTTACTTCTCATTTTGGTTCTATCAAAGTTAAACATTAATTGAGAGGATTAGGAGGCGGCTCCGCCACAAAACCAATCTAGGGTTTCGTCCTCCTCGCCGGCGATACCGCTGGTCCGCTCCGCCTCCTGCGGCCTTGGGGCCTTGGAGGTATGGCGGACCACGGCCTCTCGCCGGCGGGGAGTTTTCATTCCTTTTGTAGGTTGTTTTTCAGTATCTTTTTCGGGATGTTGAGGCGACGGCTACATCTTGAAGTCAGAATAAGGTCCTTCCCGTCCTATCCTCGCTCCGGTGGTGCGTCTAGCACTGACGGAGGACGCGTGGAGTCGTGTGCCAGGGACCCGTTGGTTTCATGTTCGTTGGTATGGTTTCATGTCAGCCTCTTCCGATCTACGGTTGTCATCATTGGCGATGGTTGCTGCTCTGGTGCGTTGGTTCTTTGGGACCCTAGCACGACAACTTCACGTCTGTCTACTACAACAAGATTTGTCTGACTCCGGTAATGGAGGGGCGAGGACAGCGGCGCGTCTTCGGCTCGTGCTAGTGTCTGTAGTCGTCGCTAGGTGGTCCAAGTACAGCTGGGCATGGGCAGCCCGGCCCGAACGGCCCGGCCCAACCCAGCCCGAAAATCCCGGGCCGGGCCGGGTCGGACTTGCACATCGGGCCGGGTTCGGGCCTGATTTTCGAGCCTGAACGTCGGGCCGGGCCGGGCTCGGGCTTGCATAAAACATAGTTTAAGCCTAGTTCGGGCTGGGCTTGTCGGGCCGGGTTCGGGCCTGATTTTCGAGCCTGAACGTCAGGCCGGGCCGGGCTCGGGCTTGCATAAAACATAGTTTAAGCCTAGTTCGGGCTGGGCTTGTCAGGCCGGGCCGGGCTTTTGGTAGTTCGGGCCAGGTTCGGGCCTAATTTGTAAGCCCGAAGGTCGGGCTGGGCCGGGCTCGGGCCTGGGAATTTCAGTTCGGGCTTTTTCGGGCCCGGCACGACACCCGGCCCGGCCCGAGAAATGCCCAGGTGTAGGTCCAAGTACCTATTTGTAATTTTTATTACTTTTTGGGCTATTTGTACGACTGTTGATGATTATTAATAGATCGGTGGAATTTTCGCAAAAAAAAAAGTTAAACATTAATTGTAAATTTTGACCATATATTTAGAAAATACTATATCAACATCAATTGTGTAAAATGTATTGTATTAGTGGATGTTAATATTTTCTTTTATTCTTGATTAAACTTTGCAATTTTTAACTTTGACTAAATCCAGAATGTGAGGCAAGGTAATTGTCAACGAAGCAAGTACAAGTGTACCACATACGTAGGTGATTCCTCGCTGCACCGGACAAAGGGGCTCAATCACAACTGAGGCTGAGGCGAGACTACGGCTCTAGTAGTAACCCAAAATGTGTGAAACAAATGCTGCCATAGGTAAAAGCAGACTGAGCAAACTGGATTATAAAAATTTCCAAATGTGCCCCAAAGCTTTCCATTGCTTCTATTTAACGAAATACTCAGTTTGGACGAAACAATAATGAAAGGTATTTGGATACAATTGTGTGTGCGAGGAACTAGGTGCCATGACAGCACTAGGCCGGTCCAATGGTAGAACATTAGGGCTTAATGGCAGGGTTATCACCGGAATTATGATCGAATACTTCAAACACCTTTTGTTTTTACTTTTTTTAAGTTTGTAATAAGCAAGGACATATGAAAATATACAAGTTTCATACGGACCTAAGATAGTCAGATCAGACAACAATGTCTATACCCACTAGTGGAAAATGGGCTTCAGTTCCGGTCCATTTGGGCCTTCAGTCCCGGTTTCCAAACCGGGACCAACCAGACGGGCCAGCAGGCTCGTGGTCGAGGACCTTTGGTCCCGTTCGTGATACGAACCGGGACTGGAGGGTCTCTGCCGCGGCAGATAAAATGGCCGTTTCTCTGCCGCGGCAGAGGTTTAGTGTGGAGCAGTGTTCCTCTACCGCGACAGAGTTTCAGGGTTTTATATTATTCATTCAATTCTGCAATGCATACATCATTCAAGAAACCACAAACATCGTCATGAATATATAGATATCGTCATGAAATACAGTACAAGTAATGTATGTTTACAATATAAAGTCGGACCTCTTTACTATATCTATCTCATATATGGCTAACGATGATGTCGATCAAGATCTATGAACTTCCGATAGTATTCTCTAGTTGAGGCAAGGGCTCGTTAAGAAAGAATCCCGCGAGTTCCTCTTGAATTACGAATATGCGATCCTCCGTTAGGAGAGAGTCCCGCATGCGTATCATCTATATTAAAAAAAGATCAATATATATGAATGGAACTTAATACAATTGATGGTAATAAAATAAGATTAATTGTGAAAAATTGTTCATGTACACGAGTGGCGTGTATAGCCTCCTCCGCATCCCTGTGACAGGCCATCTGACGAATGAACTCGCAGACGTAATATCCACATAAGTTATTCTCGGGTTCCTGCTTCAAACACTTTACGAAAAAATAGTTCGATCAAACTAATTAATAATCAGGCATCGTATTGAAAGAAAATATCAAAGAGATTCACGGACATAGCTATATATATAGTACTACTTATAGGGTAATCTTTAAATGTAAGCTCCGGTTTCTATTTACCCGGAACAGTATTGATGAACCGTTTCCAAGCCCTACCCGGCAAACAAAAAAATAGTAAATGAGTTATTGATTAGTTGATGATATCGCCGAATGAAAACAAATGAAGATGTCGATACGAAATTGATTGAAGTTACCTCAGGAGCATGGCAACCATGTTCGCCCATTCCGCATATTCTTTATGTTTCGAGTCCATGACAAGTACGACTCCTTTCTTAAGCTCAATGATTAGGAGAATAAAGTGAAATCTGCACAAGCATAGCTCAATGATTAAGAGAATAAAAGTGGAAACTGCACAAGCATAATGTATGTTATAACACTCACTTGAAGTTGTAAGGAAAGAATATATCCTCTTTATTTGCTTGCTTCTGTAAAAACATTAGCATGTTGTCCTCTCTGTCCTTGGCGTACTGTTGAACCGTAACTTCATAAACGGTGTTTGGATCAATGATCCCAATGTCATAGAGCTTGCCTCTTTTGGATTCGAGCTTCTTCATTCTGCATAATATATAGCGTAAAAAAATAATATAGTGAGGATAATTATTAGTGCAAATGAATTAGTTGAGCTACAAACGTAATTACATAAATAAATCACTTACAGGCAGTAGCAACTACAGCTGGGCATGGGCGGCCCGGCCCAGACGGCCCGGCCCGAAAATCCCGGGCCAGGCCGGGTCGGGCTTGCACATCGGGCCGGGTTCGGGCCTGATTTTTGAGCCCGAACGTCGGGCCGGGCCGGGCCGGGCTCGGGCTTGCATAAAACATAGTTTAAGCCTAGTTCGGGCTGGGCTTGTCGGGTCGGGCCGGGCTTTTGGTAGTTCGGGCCGGGTTCGGGCCTAATTTGTAAGCCCGAAGGTCGGGCCGGGCCGGGCTCATGCCTGGGAATTTCAGTTCGGGCTTTTTCGGGCCTGGCCCGAAACCCGGCCCGGCCCGAGAAATGCCAAGGTGTACTAGCAACTGATGACAGATTTGTCGAGGGCGTCTTGATTGAATAACTGAAATAGTTCTTCTAACTGAAGGTTTATCTCCTCCTTCGCCCCGGAAGTAATGCTCATCTCTAAGATACACCGTGAGGTAGCGATCACCCCTTCGACAGGCTTGCAAGTACCATTCATGCAACCTTCGCATCTGAGTCCCTAGACGCGCGAGCTGACCAGGTTTGACGAGATCATGTCCGTATCTATACTTGTTACCGATGACTTCAGCCGTAGGAAAGTAATCTTCGTATTGAACATCTGCTCCATGACCTCTAGCTTCCCGTTCGATCATCGATGCCGTCTCTGGATCATCATAGGAATGCACGACGAAGTGGGGTACCGACTGATTACCCTGTTGCCCAAGCTGGGCAATTTTTCTCTCTTTTCTCTCACTAGAGGACTATCCAAGAGAGCGGTCGTAATCACATGACAACTCAGCTTTCTTTAGTCTCGTCTCGGCAAAGTGCTTCACTGTATGCGGTGGTATAAACAGCTTTGGCGGAGGTTTTTCGGCGCAAGAAACGCCTTCAGCTGGGCGTCTGCGATTGCGTCGGTTTGCTCATCAGTCTTCTCATATGGTAACAACTCTAGAGTCTTGGACCTCTTCGGAACTGATGATCTCTTCGGAGCTGTAGGAGGTGCCGCGGTTAGCTTCCTCTTTTGCTTAGGTTGAGGCGGCGGAGTCTCCTGACGAGGAGGAGGAGGAAGCGGCGGAGTATTCTCACGCGGAGGAGACGGCGAATCCTGAGGAGACTGCTCATGCACAGGAGAATCATCATCGCGCAGAGGAGAATGATCACGCGGAGGAGACTGCGCAGGCGGTGGAGGAGGCGTCGGAGGTGGCCTGCTTGGTGGCTTCTCACCAGGAAACACAATGTTCTCCTTCCGCCATTGAACGGTAGTTTTACGGGCTTCTCCCAGTTCTTTGATTTCCCCATTTTCACCTGTAGGTTTCTCAAGGACCAACTGCTCATAATCTCTCATCACTTCATCCACCATCATAACAGCAAAGTCGCCTTGGACCGGACGACAATGGTAAGTCCTTGTAGGTAAGAGAATGCCGACCGCCACCTTGAAGGATCATAGCTAATGTGAGATCCCTGCATAACTGACCATCCGGTCCTATACATGGTGTCTAACGCATACATGTAACGGCGAACGTGCTCGTCCTCCTCTCTAATGCGCTGAGCTACCACCTCCTGCGGGGTCGGCTCCCTCTAAAACGACCGTGGCCCACGTGACCTCCACCAGAGAATATCCGGGTCGACGACGGGAACCGGATTCCGCACCAAGGTGTGCGCCCCGGAACATAACACCTCCCAGTGCCACCCGGCGGAGCCCAGTCCCGGACCTCCCCCAGCGACATCATCTGCTCCAGAATGGACCCTCCACAACGCAACGGCTGGCGCGGTATCGTAGCTATGAAACTAAATCATATATTGTGCTAAATAAAATTATTGTAAATAGTTTACAATAATAGAGTTCTAACTAACATTATTTTTATTAATGTTAGATTTGTAACTAACATTATTTCTAACATATATATTAATCACTATTTCTAAAAAAATAGAGTTCTAACTAACATAGAGTTGTAACTAACATTATTTCTAACATATATATTAACTATTTTTACTAACATATATATATTAACCACTATTTCTACTAACATAGAGTTTACTAACTATTTTTACTAACATATATTATTGTAAATATTTACTAACTATTTCTAAAAAATAGTTTACTAACTATTTCTAAAAAATAGAGTTCTAACTAACATAGAGTTTACTAACTATTTTTACTAACATATATTATTGTAAATATTTACTAACTATTTCTAATTAACATATTATTTTTACTAACCACTATTCTAATTAGTCTAACAAACAAATTTTATATTTTTACTAACTATTTCTACTAACTAGTCTAACTAACAAATTATATATTTTTACTAACTATTTTTACTAACTATAGCTAGTCTATCTAACAAACAAAAAAATAAAAAAATAACAATATGTGGTGGCCGGCCGCCAGTTGGGCGCCGGTCGGAGGAGAGAGGAGCCCTCACCGGAGGAGGCAGCCACGGGTGCACGTGCAGCGAGGAAGAGGCGAAGCGGCCGGCGGCAACGGCGGCGGTCGGCGCGGCGAGGTCGGCCGGAGGCTACAGGGAGAGGCGGTTGGGGGCGGCCGGCTGGGCGCACGGGCCTGCGATGCGGCGGCGAAAGGAGGCGGTGGCGGCGACACGGTGGGAGGCGGCGGCAACAGCGCAGGGTGTCGGCGGCAACGGCGGGCGGCGCGGTCGGCGGCTGCTCGGAGATTGGGCAGCCTGGCGGCGCTATCTCGAGTCGTCCGCGCGCGATTGATCTGCATGCGATGAAGGAGGAGCAGTTTATAGGAAGCCACCCTTTGGTCCCGGTGCATGGCACGAACCGGGACCAAATGCCCCCCCCCCCCCATTGGTTCCGGTTCGTGCGATGCACCGGGACCAAAGGTATTTTTCGCCTGTTCTGCTCCCTTAGCGCCAGAGGAAATTTTTTTCGTTCCCGCCTTATTTCAAATCAAAAAAAGGGCTATGATATATCAAAATATTCAGAAAAAATATCTTCTAATAAAAGTATAATTTACATATGAATTTAAATATAAATTTAAATAACTTATGAATTTGAATTTGAAGCCACCGCCGCCGCCGTGCCACACGTGTCCCTTCCCCGTGCCATGTGTCGCCGCCGCTTCCACGTGCCTTGCCCCGCCGCCGCCGGCATGCGACATGTAGACGCCGCTTCCACGTGCCATGCCCCACCGCTTCCCCGCGCCACGTGTCGCCAAACTTGCCGCGTCGCTTCGCGTGCTATAAAGCGTCGCATGCGCGTGCAACCACACGACGCCGTCGCCTCCGCTCATTCGTCTCCGGGATGTCGCCGCGCCATCGCGGGTCGTCCGGTTTCCGTGGCGTCCGAGCGCGTCCAAATGGTAGGTTCTACACCGAGATACGCGCCGGTGGCTTCCGCCTCACCCTCGGCACGTATAACACGCCGGAGCTAGCGACGCGCGCTTACGACGCTGCCACGTGGAGATTTCGGCGGCCACGACGCGACATGAACTTCCCGGACGTCGAATCGCTAGAGCAGGCGGAGTTCCTCGCGCCAACGCCGTCCCTCGTCAACGACGAGGCACGTCGCCGCCACCGCCAGGTGCAGCGCCGGATCGCCATCGCCGAGCATGATGAGGAGTTGATGCGCCAGTGGAGGGCACAGTTCCCCAACGACGTCGACAACACTGACGCGTTCTTCGCTGACCTCAGGGCACAGCGCAGGTCCGATAGGCGCCACCGTCGGGCCGTCGCCGAGTTCGAGATCGACAACCCGAATGCAACTTGGGCCCACAACGACCCTCGGTGGGATGACATTTGGACCGAGACAACCTTCGACGACGAGTAGATCAACTAGACTAGTCATTTATCTATTTTAATTGTATTTTCAATAAAGTCGTTGTCGATTGTTTTAGTTTAAATTTAGTTTATATACCCCTTTTATCCCGGTTTGGGGCAAACCGGGTCAAAAGACGCCACGCGGGAGGAAAAGGGCGGGAAACAAGAGCGGGAATAAATTTTTTTATTTCGATTGAACTGGAATTAAAGTACAGAGCTGAACTGAAAATTAAGATACATGGCCAGATTCGAATGTTGGAGTCATTCAGTCATACTCGTGTCTAGCCCTATAAACGTCACCACTGTAGTCGTCGTAGTCATCGACGTCATCGTCGTTGGCATCGGGGTCGCGATAGTGGAACCTCGGCGGGTGAGTACGCGTGGGCTGGGACTGAGGGTAGCGCAGGCGGGGGCCACGGTAGGCCATGACGCTCTGGAGAGTCCGGCCACGCCACCACAGCCGACAGCCGGCCTCGTTGAAGTTCGAAGGAGGCGGGCCATCCTCTTCGTGCCTGGCAAGCGCACTCTCACGTCGACTGATGAAGAAGCTGTCCCAAGTCGAGCTGTAGTCGGGATGCCACTGGGGATTCCTCCGCAGCTCTGGTGTGAGCTCAAAGTAGTAGTGGTTTGTGATGGCCATCTGGCGCGCTGATGTCTACGGGTGCTTCTATTCTTGTAGACAGTGTTGGGCCTCCAAGAGCAGAGGTTTGTAGAACAGCAGCAAGTTTCCCTTAAGTGGATCACCCAAGGTTTATCGAACTCAGGGAGGAAGAGGTCAAAGATATCCCTCTCAAGCAACCCTGCAACCACAAAGCAAGAAGTCTCTCGTGTCCCCAACACACCTAATAGGTGCACTAGTTCGGCGAAGAGATAGTGAAATACAGGTGGTATGAATAAGTATGAGCAGTAGTAACGGCACCAGAAAAGTGCTTGCTGGCGTGCAGTTGATGGTACTTATATTGCAGGAAGTAAAGATGCAGTAAAACAGTAAACAAGCAGCGATAGCAGTATTTAGTAACAAGGCCTAGGGATCATACTTTCACTAGTGGACACTCTCAACATTGATCACATAACAGAATAAATAAATAGATGCTAGACTCTACACCCTCTTGTTGGATGATGAACACCACTAACTGTGTAGGATTACACGAACCCTCAATGCCGGAGTTAACAAGCTCCACAATATTCAATGTTCATATTTAAATAACCTTAGAGTGCATAACAGATCAACATAACCAAACCAAGTACTAACATAGCATGCACACTGTCACCTTCACACTACGAAAGGAGGCATAGATCACATCAATACCATCATAGCAATAGTTAACTTCATAATCTACAAGAGATCACAATCATAGCCTACGCCAAGTACTACACGATGCACACACTGTCACCATTACACCGTGCAGGAGGAATAAACTACAATAATAACATCACTAGAGTAGCACACAGATAAATTGTGATACAAAACACATTGCAATCATAAAGAGATATAAATAAGCACTTCACTATGCCATTCATAACAGCGAATAAGTATTCTGTGAAATATAGCCTAAGAGACCCACACGGTGCACACACTGTCACCTTTACACACGTGGGACAAGGAGTCTCCGGAGATCACATAAGTAAAATCCACTTGACTAGCATAATGACATCTAGATTACAAGCATCATCATATGAATCTCAATCATGTAAGGCAGCTCATGAGATTATTGTATTGAAGTACATAGGAGAGAGATGAACCACATAGCTACCGGTACAGCCCCGAGCCTCGATGGAGAACTACTCCCTCCTCATGGGAGACAGCAGCGTTGATGAAGATGGCGGTGGTGTCGATGGAGAAGCCTTCCGGGGGCACTTCCCCGTCCCGGCGGCTTGCTGGAACAGAGACTCCTGTCCCCCAGATCTTGGCTTCGCGATGGCGGCAGCTCTGGAAGGTTTTCTCTGGTTTCGTCGAACGTGGTAGGGTTTTCTTGACGCAGACTTTAAGTAGGCGGAAGGGCAAGGTCGGTGGAGTCCTGGTGGGGCCACACACTAGGCCGGCGCGGCCAGGGCTTGGGCCGCGCCGCCCTACTGTGTCCCCACCTCGTGGCCCCACTTCATTTCCCCTTCGGACTTCTGGAAGCTTCGTGGAAAAATAGGACCCTGGGCGTTGATTTCGTCCGATTCCGAGAATATTTCCTTACTAGGATTTCTGAAACCAAAAACAGCAGAAAACAGCAACTGGCCCTTCGGCATCTCGTCAATAGGTTAGTTTCGGAAAACGCATAATAATGACATAAAGTATGCATAAAACATGTAGATATCATCAATAATGTGGCATGGAACATAAGAAATTATCGATACGTCGGAGACGTATCAGCATCCCCAAGCTTAGTTCCTGCTCGTCCCGAGCAGGTAAACGATAATAAAGATAATTTCTAGAGTGACATGCCATCATAACCTTGATCATACTATTGTAATCATATGTAATGAATGCAGCGATTCAAAGCAATGATGAAGATAATGAGTAAACAAATGAATCATATAGCAAAGACTTTTCATGAATAGTACTTTCAAGACAAGCATCAATAAGTCTTGCATAACAGTTAACTCATAAGCAATAAATTCTTAGTAAAGGCATTGAAGCAACACAAAGGATGATTAAGTTTCAGCAGTTGCTTTCAACTTGTAACATGTATATCTCATGGATAATTGTCAACATAAAGCAATATAACAAGTGCAATAGGTAAACATGTAAGAATCAATGCACACGGTTTACACAAGTGTTTGCTTCTAAGATAGAAAGAAGTAGGTAAACTGACCCAACATAAAGTAAAAGATAGGCCCTTCGCAGAGGGAAGCAGGGATTAAATCATGTGCTAGAGCTTTTTAAGTTTTGAAATCATATAGAGAGTATAAAAGTAAAATTTTGAGAGGTGTTTGTTGTTGTCAACGAATGGTAGCGGGTACTCTAACTACCTCGTCAACCAGACTTTCAAGAGCGGCTCCCATGAAGGACGTTATCTCTACCAGCAAGGTAGATCATCCCTCTTCTCTTTTGTTTACACATGTATTTTAGTTTAGTTTATATTTTTTTATTTTTTAGATGACACTCCTCCCAACCTTTGCTTTCTCAAGCCATGGCTAACCGAATCCTCGGGTGCCTTCCAACAATCACATACCATGAAGGAGTGTCTATTTGCAAAATTAAGTTGCTTACTGATGAATCAGAGCAAAATATGTGAAGAGAATTATTAATGCAAGTTAATTAATTGGGGCTGGGAACCCCATTGCCAGCTCTTTTTGCAAAATTATTGGATAAGCGGATATGCCACTAGTCCATTGGTGAAAGTCTGTCAGAAGTAAATGACAAGATCGAAAGATAAAACACCACATACTTCCTCATGAGCTATAAAACATTGACACAAATAAGAGATAATAGCTTTTGAATTGTTTAAAGGTAGCACATGAAGTATTTGCTTTGGAATGGCAGAGAAATACCATGTGGTAGGTAGGTATGGTGGACACAAATGGCATAGTTTTTGGCTCAAGGATTTGGATGCACGAGAAGAATTCCTCTCAATACAAGGCTAGGCTAGCAAGGTTGTTTGAAGCAAACTCAAGTATAAAACGGTGCAGCAAGACTCACATATGAACATATTGTAAGCATTATAAGACTTTACATCGTCTTCCTTGTTGTTCAAACACCCTAACCAGAAAATATCTAGACTTAGAGAGACCAATCATGCAAACCAAATTTTAACAAGCTCTATGTAGTTATTCATTAATGGGTACAAGGTACATGATGCAAGAGCTTAAACATGATCTATATGAGCACAACAATTGCCAAGTATCACATTATTCAAGACATTATACCATTTACCACATGTAGCATTTTCTGTTTCCAACCATATAACAATTAACGAAGCAGTTTCAACCTTCGCCATGAACATTAAAAGCTAAGAACACATGTGTTCATACGAACCAGCGGAGCGTGTCTCTCTCCCACACAAGGATTTATTCAGAGAATGAAAATAACAAAACGAAAATAAAAGCACACAGACGCTCCAAGTAAAGCACATAAGATGTGACTGAATAAAAATATAGTTTCAAGAGAAGAAACCTGATAAGTTGTCGATGAAGAAGGGGATGCCTTGGGCATCCCCAAGCTTAGATGCTTGAGTCTTCTTAAAATATGCAGGGATGAACCACGGGGGCATCCCCAAGCTTAGACTTTTCACTCTTCTTGATCATAGTATATCATCCTCCTCTCTTGACCCTTGAAAACTTCCTCCACACCAAACTCAAAACAAACTCATTAGAGGGTTAGTGCATAATCAAAAATTCACATGTTCAGAGGTAACACAATCATTCTTAACACTTCTGGACATTGCCCAAAGCTACTGGAAGTTAAAGGAACAAAGAGATCCATCCAACACAACAAAAGAGGCAATGCGAAATAAAAGGCAGAATCTGTTAAAACAGAACAGTCCGTAAAGACGAATTTTAAAGTGGCACCAGACTTGCTCAGATGAAAATTCTCAAATTGAATGAAAGTTGCGTACATATCTGAGGATCACACACGTAAATTGGCAGATATTTCTGAGTTACCTACAGAGAATTCTGCCCAGATTCGTGACAGACAGAAATCTGTTTCTGCGCAGTAATCCAAATCTTGTATCAACCTTGCTATCAAAGACTTTACTTGGCACAACAATGCAACAAAATTAAGATAAGGAGAGTTTGCTACAGTAGTAACAACTTCCAAGACACAAATACAAAATAAAAGTACTGTAACAAAATAAACACATGGGTTATCTCCCAAGAAGTTCTTTCTTTATAGCCATTAAGATGGGCTCAGCAGTTTTAATGATGCACTCGCAAGAAATAAGAGTTGAAGCAAAAGAGAGCATCAAGAATAAAATTCAAAACACATTTAAGCCTAACATGCTTCCTATGCATAGGAATCTTGTAAATAAACAAGTTCATGAAGAGCAAAGTAACAAGCATAGAAAGATAAAACCAGTGTAACTTCAAAAATTTCAGCATATAGAGAGGTGTTTTAGTAACATGAAAATTTCTACAACCATATTTTCCTCTCTCATAATAACTTTCAGTAGCAACATGAGAAAACTCAACAATATAACTATCACATAAAGCATTCTTATCATGAGTCTCATGCATAAAATTATTACTCTCCACATAGGCATAATCAATTTTATTAGTTGTAGTGGGAGCAAATTCAACAAAGTAGCTATCATTATTATTCTCATCATCAAATATAGGAGGCATATTGTAATCATAATCAAATTTATCCTCCATAACAGGCGGTACTAAAAGACCAATATCATTATAATCATCATAAATAGGAGGCAAAGTATCATCAAAGTAAATTTTCTCCTCAATGCTTGGGGGACTAAAAATATCATGCTCATCAAAGCCAGCTTCCCCAAGCTTAGAATTTTCCATATCATTAGCAACAATGGTGTTCAAAGCGTTCATACTAATATGTTCCATAGGTTTTTTAATTTTCGCATCAAACCATCCATGTCTTAAATCAGGAAATAGAATAAGAAGCTCATTGTTGTCCATTATGCCTAACTAGTGTAAACAAGAAACAAAAAGATGCAATTGCAGGATCTAAAGGAAATAGCTTCGAGCACACACACAACGGAGCCAGAAAAGTACTTTACCTGGGACCGAAGTATGAGTGCCTTTTACCTTTCCTCCCCGGCAACGGTGCCAGAAAAGTGCTTCGTTGCCGGGATCCGGTGTGTGAGTGCCGTTTACCTTTCCTCCCCGGCAACGGCGCCAGAAAAGTGCTTGATGTCTACGGGTGCTTCTATTCTTGTAGACAGTGTTGGGCCTCCAAGAGCAGAGGTTTGTAGAACAGCAGCAAGTTTCCCTTAAGTGGATCACCCAAGGTTTATCGAACTCAGGGAGGAAGAGGTCAAAGATATCCCTCTCAAGCAACCCTGCAACCACAAAGCAAGAAGTCTCTTGTGTCCCCAACACACCTAATAGGTGCACTAGTTCGGCGAAGAGATAGTGAAATACATGTGGTATGAATAAGTATGAGCAGTAGTAACGGCGCCAGAAAAGTGCTTGCTGGCATGCAGTTGATGGTAGTAATATTGCAGGAAGTAAAGATGCAGTAAAACAGTAAACAAGCAGCGATAGCGGTATTTAGGAACAAGGCCTAGGGATCATACTTTCACTAGTGGACACTCTCAACATTGATCACATAACAGAATAAATAAATAGATGCTAGACTCTACACCCTCTTGTTGGAAGATGAACACCACTAACTGTGTAGGATTACACGAACCCTCAATGCCGGAGTTAACAAGCTCCACAATATTCAATGTTCATATTTAAATAACCTTAGAGCGCATAACAGATCAACATAACCAAACCAAGTACTAACATAGCATGCACACTGTCACCTTCACACTACGAAAGGAGGCATAGATCACATCAATACCATCATAGCAATAGTTAACTTCATAATCTACAAGAGATCACAATCATAGCCTACGCCAAGTACTACACGATGCACACACTGTCACCATTACACCGTGCAGGAGGAATAAACTACTTTAATAACATCACTAGAGTAGCACACATATAAATTGTGATACAAAACACATTGCAATCATAAAGAGATATAAATAAGCACTTCACTATGCCATTCATAACAGCGAATAAGTATTCTGTGAAATATAGCCTAAGAGACCCACACGGTGCACACACTGTCACCTTTACACACGTGGGACAAGGAGTCTCCGGAGATCACATAAGTAAAATTCACTTGACTAGCATAATGACATCTAGATTACAAGCATCATCATATGAATCTCAATCATGTAAGGCAGCTCATGAGATTATTGTATTGAAGTACATAGGAGAGAGATGAACCACATAGCTACCGGTACAGCCCCGAGCCTCGATGGAGAACTACTCCCTCCTCATGGGAGACAGCAGCGTTGATGAAGATGGCGGTGGTGTCGATGGAGAAGCCTTCCGGGGGCACTTCCCCGTCCCGGCGGCATGCCGGAACAGAGACTCCTGTCCCCCAGATCTTGGCTTCGCGATGGCGGCGGCTCTGGAAGGTTTTCTCTGGTTACGTCGAACGTGGTAGGGTTTTCGCGACGCAGACTTTAAGTAGGCGGAAGGGCAAGGTCGGTGGAGTCCTGGTGGGGCCACACACTAGGCCGGCGCGGCCAGGGCTTGGGCCGCGCCGCCCTACTGTGTCCCCACCTCGTGGCCCCACTTCGTTTCCCCTTCGGACTTCTGGAAGCTTCGTGGAAAAATAGGACCCTGGGCATTGATTTCGTCCGATTCCGAGAATATTTCCTTACTAGGATTTCTGAAACCAAAAACAGCAGAAAACAGCAACTGGCCCTTCGGCATCTCGTCAATAGGTTAGTTCCGGAAAACGCATAATAATGACATAAAGTATGCATAAAACATGTAGATATCATCAATAATGTGGCATGGAACATAAGAAATTATCGATACATCGGAGACGTATCACGCGCCACAGCTAGAGGGACATGAAGTACCGGTACGCCTCCGACGCTCAGCATCCAGCCGGTGGGCATGCGGTAGCCCGGCGGGCAGGGGTAGTTCGAGGCGCAAAGCGCCTCCGCCTCCCGAGGGGTTAGAGATACGACAGAAGCCATGTGAGAGAGTGATGAGAGGTTTGCTGATATGAGTCTAGATGTGATATGGAAATGGAGGCCAAGCCTACATATATATAGTGAAAAATGGCGGGAAGACGGAGGCGAGAAGACAGAGGCAGCAAGCGGTGGAAAGCGCGGGAAAAAAATAGGCGGGAACGCAGTGGCGCCGGAAACTTTCATCCCGGGTGGGGTCTCAAACCGGGACAAAAGATGCATGGGAGGCTTAATCTGGGAGAGGCTTATCTGGGAGGGCTTACTTGGGGGAGGGGGGATTATCTGGGGGGAGGCTTATCTGGGGGGGGGGCTTACTTGGGGAGGATTAGTCCCGGCTGTTGGATACAACCGGGACCAAAGATGGTTTTTGTGTCATCTAACAAAACTGTTGGTGGGATAATAACGTGTGGGTAATATTTAGTCCCGGCTGGTGGGTGCAACCGGGACTAACGCTGTCTCCAGGATAAGGACACGTGGGTGGACGCACTGCTCGATGAGATAAAGCATGTAGCGCTCGACGCCCTGTCTAAGAAACAAGAAAAAGTAGAAGCGACGCTGTGCCTATAAAAGGAGCATCGATACGCCTTGGCAAGCAGATCAACAAGCCAACCTAGCAGGTAGGGAGAGTTTCATCCCCATGGATGGAGGAAACGGTTGGGAAATCTCCCGTGGCGCAGCTTCTTGAAGATGTCGTTGGTGCACACGCCTACAGCTGGGCATGGGCAGCCCGGCCCGGCCGGCCCGACCCGGCCTGAAAATCCCGGGCCAGGCTGGGTCGGGCTTGCACATCGGGCCGGGTTTGGGCCTGATTTTCGAGCCCGAACGTCGGGCTAGGCCGGGCTCGGGCTTGCATAAAACATAGTTTAAGCCTAGTTCGGGCTGGGCTTGTCGGGCCGGGCAAGGCTTTTGGTAGTTCGGGCCAGGTTCGGGCCTAATTTGTAAGCCCGAAGGTCGGGCTGGGCCAGGCTCGGGCCTGGGAATTTCAGTTCGGGCTTTTTCGGGCCCGGCCCGAAACCCGGCCCGGCCCGGCCCAAGAAATGCCCAGGTGTACACACGCCTTACGACATCTTCGGAAGTTGCGCCTCGGAAAAATTTCCCTGCAAGCCCGTGAAAGACTACATCTCCTCTAACAGTATTGGGGAAAGGGTTGAGAAATATCCCGTGGCGCATCTTCTCGAAGATGTCGTTGGTGCACACACCCTACGGCATCTTCGGAAGTTGCGCCTCGGAAAAATTTCCCTGCAAGCCCGTGAAAGACTACATCTCCTGTAACAGTATTGGAGAAAGGTTTGAGAAATCTCCCGTGGCGCAGCTTCTCGAAGATGTCGTTGGTGCACACGCCCTACGACATCTTCAGAAGTTGCACCTCGGAAAAATTTCTCTGTAAGCCCGTGAAAGACTACATCTCCTCTAACAGTATTGGGGAAAGGGTTGGGAAATCTCCCGTGGCGCAGCTTCTCGAAGATGTCATTGGTGCACATGCCCTACGGTATCTTCAGAAGTTGCGCCTCGGAAAAATTTCTCTGTAAGCCTGTGAACGACTACATCTCCTCTAATAGTGTTTGGGAATCTCCCTATAAATATGGTACAAAAAGCCAACCATCTCCACTTTTAGTATCTTACGTACAGTTACATGATTACCCAAAAATAAATGGAAAATTGATTGCCATGTTGAGATACTCATTTGTGCCATGAACATTCTTCAATTAACTTGATGATGGAGCATCTTCATCATTTAACCTTATTCGGCCGTAACCATGGAGCATCTTCATCATATAACTTGATGCTTGGGTCAATGTTCACTATGAAGGGTGGAATTTCATCAAACTTATTATAATCTTCTGACATGTCTGTCTTGTCCTCCACTCCTACGATGTTTCTTTTTTCAGAAAGAACTATGTGGCGCTTTGGCTCATCGTTTGATGTATTTGTTTCCTTATGTTTCCTTTTTCCTGGTTTGGTAGACATATCCTTCACATAGAAAACCTGGGCCACATCCTTGGCTAGGACGAATGGTTCGTCTCTATACCCAAGATTGTTGAGATCCACTGTTATCATTCCATACAACTTGTCTACCTGAACCCCACCTCCTGTTTTCTTGACCCATTTGCACCTAAACAAAGGGACCTTAAAAGAAGGTCCATAGTCAAGTTCTCATATCTCCTCTATGTAATCATAATATGTGTCATTTGGGCCTTTGTTGTTTATTGCATCAAAGCGGACACCACTGTTTTGGTTGGTACTCTTTTTATCTTGGGCAATCGTGTAAAATGTGTTCCCATTTATCTCGTACCCTTGGAAAGTCAATACAGTCGAAGATGGTGTCTGGGCCAACAAGTACAGCTGATCTTCAATAGTGATGTTATTCAGGAGATGTTTTTGCAACCAACCACCGAAAGTTGACATGTGTTCACGTCTAATCCAATCGTTCGACTGCCCCGGGTTGTGGGGGCGTACAAAATTCTTGTGTACACTGATATACGGAGCCACCAAGGTGGAACTTTGTAGAACTATGTAGTGTGATTGAGTGAAAGAAATCCCGTCCCTACATATCATTGATTTCCTTCCTAGCGTGCCTTTTCCACTTAGTCTCCCATCATGTCGCGATTCAGGAACACCAATCGGCTTAAGGTCAGGAATAAAGTCAACACAGAACTCAATGACCTCCTCTGTTCCATAGCCCTTGGAGATGCTTCCTTCTGACCTAGCACGGTTATGAACATATTTCTTTAAGACTCCCATGAACCTCTCTAAGGGGAACATATTGTGTAGAAACACAGGACCGAGAATGGAAATCTCATCGACCAGGTGAACGAGGAGATGTGTCATAATATTGAAGAAGCATGGTGGGAACACCAGCTCAAAACTAACAAGACATTGGACCACATCATTCTGCAACCTCGGTAGAATTTATGGATTTATTACCTTCTGAGAAATTGCATTGAGGAATGCACATAGCTTCACAATGGGCAGTTGAACATTTTCTGGTAGAAGCCCCCTCAATACAATCGGAAGCAGCTGCGTCATTATCACGTGGCAGTCATGAGACTTCAGGTTCTGGAATTTTTTCTCTGCCATATTTATTATTCCCTTTATATTGAAGGAGAAGCCAGACGGGACCTTGATACTGCTCAGACATTCAAAAAATATTTCCTTCTCTGCTTTTGTAAGAGCGTAGCTGGAGTAATCACATCATTTATCTGTCTCATGCAGTTTTTTGGGGTCTTTCATACGTTGCTGGTCCTCCCGTGCTTCTGGTCTATCTTTTGTCTTCCCGTACACGCCCAGGAAGCCTAGCAGGTTCACACAAATATTCTTCATCACGTGCATCACATCGATTGAAGAGCGGACCTCTAAGACTTTCCAATAGGATAGATCCCAAAATATAGATTTCTTCTTCCACATGGGCGTGTGTCCGGCAGCGTCATTCGGAACAGGCCGTCCGCCAGGACCCTTTCCAAATATTACTTCTAGATCCTTGACCATACCAAATATATCAACACCATCACGGTGGGGATGCTTCTTCCGGTGATCAGCCTCACCGTTGTAATGCTTGTCTTTCTTTCTTACGGGATGGGTATGCCTAAGAAATCGACGATGCCCCAAGTACACGACCTTCTTACATTTATCCAAATAATCACCTTCGAGCTCATGTAAACAGTGTGTGCATGCATTGTATCCCTAGTTTGACTGTCCTGCAATGTTACCAAGAGCAGGCCAATCATTCATGGTTGCGAAAAGCAGCGCTCGTAGGTCAAATTCCTCCTGCTTGTGCTCGTCCCACACAGGTACACCTGCTATGGACCACATCTGTAGAAGTTCTTCGACTAATGGCTTCAGTTACACATCAATGTCGTTGTCGGGTTGCTTCGGGCCTTGTATGAGCACTGGCATCACAATGAACTTCCGCTTCATGCACAACCAAGGAGGAAGGTTATATATACAAAGAGTCATAGGCCAGGTGCTATGGCTACAGCTCTGCTCTCCAAAAGGATTCATGTCATCTGTACTTAGACCAAACCTTAAGTTCCTTGCATCCTCTGCAATGTACGGGAACTCTCTATCGATTTTTCTCCATTGGGACCCATCAGCAGGGTGTCTCAACATCTCGTCTTTCTTACGGTCTTCTTTGTGCCATCGCAACAATCTAGCATGCTCTTTATTTCTGAACAAGCGTTTCAGCCGTGGTATTATAGGAGCATACCACATAATCTTAACAGGAACCCTCTGATACGTCTCCGACGTATCGATAATTTCTTATGTTCCATGCCACATTATTGATGATATCTACATGTTTTATACGCATTATATGTCATATTTATGCGTTTTCCGAAACTAACCTATTGACGAGATGCCGAAGGGCCAGTTGCTGTTTTCTGCTGTTTTTGGTTCCAGAAATCCTAGTAAGGAAATATTCTCGGAATCGGACGAAATCAATGCCCAGCATCCTATTTTTCCACGAAGCTTCCAGAACTTCCTGCAATTTTACTACCATCAACTGCACGCCAGCAAGCACTTTTCTGGTGCCGTTACTACTGCTCATATTCATTCATACCACTTGTATTTCACTATCTCTTCGCCGAACTAGTGCACCTATTAGGTGTGTTGGGGACACAAGAGACTTCTTGCTTTGTGGTTGCAGGGTTGCATGAGAGGGATATCTTTGACCTCTTCCTCCCTGAGTTCGATAAACCTTGGGTGATCCACTTAAGGGAAACTTGCTACTGTTCTACAAACCTCTGCTCTTGGAGGCCCAACACTGTCTACAAGAATAGAAGCACCCGTAGACATCAAGCTATTTTCTGGCGCCGTTGCCGGGGAGGAAAGGTAAAAGGCTCTCATACTCCGGTCCCAGGTAAAGTACTTTTCTGGCGCCGTTGTGTGTGTGCTCGAAGCTATTTCCTTTAGATCCTGCAATTGCATCTTTTTGTTTCTTGTTTACACTAGTTTGGCATAATGGACAACAATGAGCTTCTTATTTTATTTCCTGATTTAAGACATGGATGGTTTGATGCGAAAATTAAAAAACCTATGGAACATATTAGTATGAACGCTTTGAACACCATTGTTGCTAATGATATGGAAAATTCTAAGCTTGGGGAAGCTGGCTTTGATGAGCATGATATTTTTAGTCCCCCAAGCATTGAGGAGAAAATTTACTTTGATGATACTTTGCCTCCTATTTATGATGATTATAATGATATTGGTCTTTTGGTGCCGCCTACTATGGAGAGTAAATTTAATTTTGATTATACTATGCCTCCTACACTTGATGAGAATAATAATGATAGCTACTTTGTTGAATTTGCTCCCACTACAACTAATAAAATCGATTATGCTTATGTGGAGAGTAATGATACTTTTATTCATGTGAATAAGAATGCTTTATGTGATACTTATATTGTTGAGTTTGTTCATGATGCCACTGAAAATTATTATGAGAGAGGGAAACATGGTTATATGCATCTTAATAATATTAAGTTTCCCCTCTTTATGTTGAGAATTTTGAAGTTGCGCTTGTATTGCCTTCTTATGCTTGTCACTTTATTCTTCATGAATTTATTTGTGTACAAGATTCCTTTTCATAGGAAGCATGTTAGGCTTAAATGTGTTTTGAATTTTCTTTTTGATGCTCTCTTTTGCTTCAACTCCTCTTTCTTGCGAGTGCATCATTAAAATTGCTGAGCCCATCTTAATGGCTATAAAGAAAGCACTTCTTGGGAGATAACCCATGTGTTTATTTTGCTACAGTAGCTTTGTTTTATATTTGTGTCTTGGAAGTTGTTACTACTGTAGCAACCTCTCCTTATATTTATTTTATTACATTGTTGTGCCAAGTAAAGTCTTTGATAGCAAGGTTGATACTAGATTTGGATTACTGCATGCGCAGAAACAGATTTCTGTCTGTCACGAATCTGGGCAGAATTCTCTGTAGGTAACTCAGAAAAATCTGCCAATTTACGTGCGTGATCCTCAGATATGTACGCAACTTTAATTCAATTTGAGCATTTTCATTTGAGCAAGTCTGGTGCCACTTTAAAATTCGTCTTTACGAACTGTTCTGTTTTGACAGATTCTGCCTTTTATTTCGCATTGCCTCTTTTGCTATGTTGGATGAATTTCTTTGATCCATTAATGTCCAGTAGCTTTGTGCAATGTCCAGAAGTGTTAAGAATGATTGTGTCACCTCTGAACATGTGAATTTTTGATTATGCACTAACCCTCTAATGA
Source organism: Lolium perenne (assembly GCF_019359855.2). Classification (NCBI taxonomy): domain Eukaryota; kingdom Viridiplantae; phylum Streptophyta; class Magnoliopsida; order Poales; family Poaceae; genus Lolium; species Lolium perenne. The sequence continues at coordinate 5,831,029 of NC_067247.2, forward strand.
GTTTGCTTGAAGTTTGGTGTGAAGGAAGTTTTCAAGGGTCAAGAGAGGAGTATGATATACTATGATCAAGGAGAGTGAAAGCTCTAAGCTTGGGGATGCCCCGGTGGTTCACCCCTGCATGTTTTAAGAAGACTCAAGCGTCTAAGCTTGGGGATGCCCAAGGCATCCCCTTCTTCATCGACAACATTATCAGGTTCCTCCCCTGAAACTATATTTTTATTCCATCACATCTTATGTGCTTTGCTTGGAGCGTCGGTTTGTTTTTGTTTTTGTTTGAATAAAATGGATCCTAGCATTCATTGTGTGGGAGAGAGACACGCTCCGCTGTTGCATATGGACAAATATGTCCTTAGGCTTTACTCATAGTATTCATGGCGAAGGTTGAATCTTCTTCGTTAAATTGTTATATGGTTGGAATTGGAAAATGCTACATGTAGTAATTCTAAAATGTCTTGAATAATTTGATACTTGGCAATTGTTGTGCTCATGTTTAAGCTCTTGCATCATATACTTTGCACCCATTAATGAAGAAATACATAGAGCTTGCTAAATTTGGTTTGCATATTTGGTCTCTCTAAAGTCTAGATAATTTCTAGTATTGAGTTTTGAACAACAAGGAAGACGGTGTAGAGTCTTATAATGTTTACAATATGTCTTTTATGTGAGTTTTGCTGCACCGGTTCATCCTTGTGTTTGTTTCAAATAACCTTGCTAGCCTAAACCTTGTATCGAGAGGGAATACTTCTCATGCATCCAAAATCCTTGAGCCAACCACTATGCCATTTGTGTCCACCATACCTACCTACTACATGGTATTTCTCCGCCATTCCAAAGTAAATTGCTTGAGTGCTACCTTTAAATTTCCATCATTCGCCTTTGCAATATATAGCTCATGGGACAAAATAGCCTTAAAAACTATTGTGGTATTGAATATGTACTTATGCACTTTATCTCTTATTAAGTTGCTTGTTGTGCGATAACCATGTTTTCTGGGGACGCCATCAACTCTTTGTTGAATATCATGTGAGTTGCTATGCATGTTCGTCTTGTCTGAAGTAAGGGCGGTTTTCACAATCAAATGGTTTGAGTATGCATACTGTTAGAGAAGAACATTGGGCCGCTAACTAAAGCCATGAATCATGGTGGAAGTTTCAGTTTGGACATAAAACCTCAATCTCTGTTGAATGCTTAAGCATTAAAAGAGGAGTCCATTATCTGTTGTCTATGTTGTCCCGGTATGGGTGTCTAAGTTGAAGAATGATCAAAAGCGAGAAATCCAATGCGAACTTTCTCCTTAGACCCTTGTACAGGCGGCATAGAGGTACCCCTTTGTGACACTTGGTTGAAACATATGTCATGCAATGATAATCCGTGTTAATCCAAGCTAATTAGGACAAGGTGCGGGCACTATTAGTACACTATGCATGAGGCTTGCAACTTGTAAGATATAATTTACATAACACATATGCTTTATTACTACCGTTGACAAAATTGTTTCTTGTTTTCAAAACCAAAGCTCTAGCACAAATATAGCAATCAATGCTTCCCTCTGCGAAGGGCCTTTCTTTTACTTTTATGTTGAGTCAGTTCACCTATTTCTCTCCACCTCAAGAAGCAAACACTTGTGTGAACTGTGCATTGATTCCTACATACTTGCATATTGCACTTGATATATTACTTTACATTGACAATATCCATGAGATATACATGTTATAAGTTGAAAGCAACCACTGAAACTTAATCTTCCTTTGTGTTGCTTCAATACCTTTACTTTGATTTATTGCTTTATGAGTTAACTCTTATGCAAGACTTATTGATGCTTGTCTTGAAAGTACTATTCATGAAAAGTCTTTGCTTTATGATTCATTTGTTTACTCATGTCATTACCATTGTTTTGATCGCTGCATTCATTACATATGCTTACAATAGTATGATCAAGGTTATGATGGCATGTCACTCCAGAAATTATCTTTGTAATCGTTTACCTGCTCGGGACGAGCAGGAACTAAGCTTGGGGATGCTGATACGTCTCCGACGTATCGATAATTTCTTATGTTCCATGCCACATTATTGATGATATCTACATGTTTTATACGCATTATATGTCATATTTATGCGTTTTCCGGAACTAACCTATTGACGAGATGCCGAAGGGCCAGTTGCTGTTTTCTGCTGTTTTTGGTTCCAGAAATCCTAGTAAGGAAATATTCTCGGAATCGGACGAAATCAATGCCCAGCATCCTATTTTTCCACGAAGCTTCCAGAACACCCGAGAGCCACCAGAGAGGAGCCCTGGTGGGCCCAGATGATAGGGCGGCGCGGCCAGGGCCTGGGCCGCGCCCCCCTACTGTGTCACCACCCCGTCAGCCTTCCGACTCCGCCTCTTCGCCTATTTAAAGGTCCCTGACCTAAAACCTCGATACGGAAAAGCCACGGTACGAGAAACCTTCCAGAGCAGCCGCCATCGCGAAGCCAAGATCTGGGGGACAGGAGTCTCTGTTCCGGCACGCCGCCGGGACGGGGAAGTGCCCCCGGAAGGCTTCTCCATCGACACCACCGCCATCTTCATCAATGCTGCTGTCTCCCATGAGGAGGGAGTAGTTCTCCATCGAGGCTCGGGGCTGTACCGGTAGCTATGTGGTTCATCTCTCTCCTATGTGCTTCAATAAAATAATCTCATGAGCTGCCTTACATGATTGAGATTCATATGATGATGCTTGTAATCTAGATGTCATTATGCTAGTCAAGTGGATTTTACTTATGTGATCTCCGGAGAATCCTTGTCCCACGTGTGTAAAGGTGACAGTGTGTGCACCGTGTGGGTCTCTTAGGCTATATTTCACAGAATACTTATTCACTGTTATGAATGGCATAGTGAAGTGCTTATTTATATCTCTTTATGATTGCAATGTGTTTTGTATCACAATTTATCTGTGTGCTACTCTAGTGATGTTATTAAAGTAGTTTATTCCTCCTGCACGGTGTAATGGTGACAGTGTGTGCATCGTGTAGTACTTGGCGTAGGCTATGATTGTGATCTCTTGTAGATTATGAAGTTAACTATTGCTATGATAGTATTGATGTGATCTATTCCTCCTTTCGTAGTGTGAAGGTGACAGTGTGCATGCTATGTTAGTACTTGGTTTGGTTATGTTGATCTGTTATGCACTCTAAGGTTATTTAAATATGAACATTGAATATTGTGGAGCTTGTTAACTCTGGCATTGAGGGTTCGTGTAATCCTACACAGTTAGTGGTGTTCATCATCCAACAAGAGGGTGTAGAGTCTAGCATCTATTTATTTATTCTGTTATGTGATCAATGTTGAGAGTGTCCACTAGTGAAAGTATGATCCCTAGGCCTTGTTCCTAAATACTGCTATCGCTGCTTGTTTACTATTTTACTGCATCTATACTTCCTGCAATTTTACTACCATCAACTGCACGCCAGCAAGCACTTTTCTGGTGCCGTTACTACTGCTCATATTCATTCATACCACTTGTATTTCACTATCTCTTCGCCGAACTAGTGCACCTATTAGGTGTGTTGGGGACACAAGAGACTTCTTGCTTTGTGGTTGCAGGGTTGCATGAGAGGGATATCTTTGACCTCTTCCTCCCTGAGTTCGATAAACCTTGGGTGATCCACTTAAGGGAAACTTGCTGCTGTTCTACAAACCTCTGCTCTTGGAGGCCCAACACTGTCTACAAGAATAGAAGCACCCGTAGACATCACCCTCTTCCTGGGGCGCTCGCCCTCAACATCACCTGGGTCATCTCGTCTGATCTTATACCGCAATGCAGTGCACACCGGGCATGCATCCAAATTCTCGTACTCATCGCGGTAGAGGATGCAGTCATTAATGCATGCATGTATCTTTTGCACATCTAATCCTAGAGGGCAGACAACCTTCTTCGCTTCGTATGTACTGGCGGGCAATTCGTTACCCCTTGGAAGCTTCCGCTTAATTATTGTCAGCAACTTTCCAAATCCTGAGTCAGTGACACCATTCTCTGCCTTTTATTGCAACAATTCCAGTGTGCTACCTAGCTTTTTATGGCCATCTTCGCAAGTTGGGTATAACAATTTGGTGTGATCTTCTATCATCTGGTCGAAGGCCAACCTTACATTTTCAGTTTCACATTCTCTCCTTGCATCAGCAATGACCCGACCAAGATCATCATCAGCATGCTCATCTGGTGCCTCTTGATCTTCTGCTTCATTGTCTTCATTGCCTTCTGCAGTATCACCGTATTCAGGTAACATGGGATAACTGTGTTGCGGTCAGAAACCCACCGGCGAGCAGCGACGGGCAACACGGTAGAGCCGGGAGGCTCCCAGGACTGCGGCTGGCCCTGGTCCCTCCGAGCGACGGCCCGCAAAGGTTCGGCACGCACGTCTGATGCTGGTGCAAGGGCGTGCCACCTGACCTATACCTGGTCAGGAAGGTGATGGATGTGCCTCGCTTAGTTTCCTGCATGGCACACACGTAAACATTAAATACGAGCCTCGATCGGCTCTCAGGTTGTCCTGTGAATCGGCTCGAAGAGCCGATCCACCCATGATTCGTATGAGGTGTACGAATATATGGTGGTCCTGCTTGATCAAAATAAAGCTAAAACGACCTACTACGATTTAGGGTTTTCACCACATAATCGGAACATCCTACTCGTGATTGAGCCTGGCAGCCACGCACGGTGATCGTAAACCGACCCTAGGCAAGGCCTAAAAACCAACACGAAGTTGATCCTCGGAACATCCTGTCTAGGGCTAGCAAACTACACCCTACGCGCCACTGGATCCTTCAAGCCGTTTGTAAGGCCTAACTATGCAGATATTAAACTAATCCTTGAAGAACAAGGAGCAACCATAACGGATCGGATCTACTAAATAATGATCAAGCGGGGTGCCGCCCTTACACCTAAGATAGGTGTAAGGGCGGCTAGACGTCTCAGGGTTGCACGACGACAGCATATGATACGATGAACAATGCTAACCCTAACACATCTAAGATAACTACGTTGCTCGCCATCAAAAAGGCTTCAGTACGAGCAACGCATGAACAGCGAATAAACGTGTACTGCCTAGATCGCAAGATGCGATCTAGGCAGCATGATGCTTACCCGGAAGAAACCCTCGAGACAAGGGAGTTGGCGATGCGCCTAGATTGGTTTGTGGTGAACGTGATTGTTGTTTATTTCATAAACCCTAGATACATATTTATAGTCCGTAGACTTTCTAACGTGGGAATAATCCCAACCGGGCACGAGCCAAACTCTATCTAATCAACACGTATCCTACTATATTACAGATACACGGGCAAACTAGCCCAAACTTTGCATATAAGGCCGATTCACGTATATTCTTCCATGTATATTCTTCAAGCCCATCTTGATCGCGGCCCACCTCCGACTCGGTCAAATTCTGGTGATAACACATGCCCCCCTGGTTTTGGAATTTATAATTCCAAAATCACTCTGCTTTTCTTCGTCGGGACATGTCGTGGCAGAACCGTCGCAATATCCTTCATCATGATGCCTTGCCTTCTCAACTTCTCTGCAAGATTTGATATCTTTAGCATCACTTCCTCGGAAACTGCAATTGCATTAAATCTCCACTAGGCTCCCCTTTATTTAACTGTGCCGACTGATTCGCCTCTTCATCCCCTCCTCTGTTTTAGCTATCGGCACCGAAAAAACCCCCTTCCCCTGCAGCAATGTCGTCCTCTTCCTCCATCTCCTCAGGCCTCTCCCTCCAATCTTCCTCCTCAAGCGAGCAGGAGTGGAACTTTGATCACGTGCCAGACGGCCCACCCGAAGCACTCGTCGGGTCAGATGGTGACTTACCTCTGACCGATGGGGAAGACGACCTCAAGTTCCTCATCGAAGGGGAGCTGAAGAGCGAAAGCGAAGACGACCTCCACCCCTGGGCGAAATCCACCTCCTCCGACGAGGAGGAGGAAGAAGAAGAAGTAGAGGAAGAAGAGGAAGAGGAGGAGGATGATTCCTCCTCCTCCGCTGGGTATCCGCCGGCAAAGCGCTTCCGCGCTTGGGCGGACAGCGAGGATGATGATGATGACGAGGAAGAAGAGGCTCCGGCCGAGGGCTGGGGTAGCAGCGACGAGGAACTCTCCGGAAGCAGCGCCGACGGCAGCGGCGCCGACGACGAGGCCAGCGAGGATTAGTAAAGTAGGACTAGTAGCCTCTGAGCAATCGGCTCTTCTTTTGTTCTTCCTTTCTTGAGCAATCGGCTCTTCATTGTAAAAAACCCCTCTTATTATGAAGAAGAAACTTCTCAGCTGATTCTGTCCTTTCACCAAATTTACCGATTGCTAAAATAAGTCAACAAATACGAGCCGATGGCAGCGCACCGGACCTTGCCATGAAACGCGAGCAAAGCCAACTCTATTGTTTATCCAAATGGTAATCTGTGACTTGTCCGCAAGGGCAAAACCCAAATCCCCAAAACGCCACTTGAACAGATCCAACCCACGGCCATATGAACCTCAGATGTCAATCGCGCAGGTTCGCAACTGCAATGAATCCATGGGCAACACCATCCAATGCCCACACTATGGTTTCCAGCCTGAAGGTGATCCTTAACTGCCCCTTACTGTCCGAACATAGCGCCTTGCTCTATCTTTTCGCAGCAACAGAAACGGTTCTGACCCTGTAGATGATGACGGCTTCCCTTTCAGCAGCTCTAGTATTCTTCTACTGCAACAACTCACCGCTTTCGAAGAAGGTTATGATGCAGGGTCAGCCGATGACACTCCAATCGGCTTCTAAAAACAGAGCATCTACCAGGCCAGCTGCCCCCCGAGCCTCAGTCAAGGCGAGAATAGCGGTGAGGATGCACAGATCAAACAAAGGGCTTTGAACTCAGGTAATTTCTGAGACAGCCACCATGCAGAGTCAGCCAAACTTGCCCCCATTGATCACCTTTCTTCCGCTGAAAGCCGATGTTGTAGACGAAACACCAACGGCTTAATGAGAAAGAGGCTGCCTTGCATGCCAAAACTGATGCTTCTGACAGTACTGCTGAACTGGCGCAAAGGGTTGGAAGTCCTCAAAGAGCAGGTTCGGGCACCAAAATCGGCTCATTGCAGCTGAGGAAGCTCTCATTGTTCATTCCCTCAAGGAAACAGAAGGCTTCGAAGCTGAACTGAAGACCGACTTGGTCGAAATCCGTGTCTTGAACACGCAGCGGGTAGATCCTGGGTAATTGTACTAGAGTCGATGTCTGTGCATCGGCTGTAAACATTTTTTTTTACTGGCCGATTTTTCTATCGGCCCCCCAATATTTTACTGCACATGTATTGCACATGTTCATCTGATTAGGTGCCCCCCGAGCCGAATCTGTCAGGTAACTGCAGATATCGGCTCTGTAGTTAGCCAAGGCACTGTATTTGAACGTCGGCTCCGTTAGGACTAATGTTGACTCTCATCAGCCGACGTAAAACCGCTGCCCATTAGATCGACGTTGAACACAGGCATAATGTGTGGTGGGGTAATTTTGGCCGATTGCTGGAATCGGCCTCCATGTTGATTGAATCGCTCAATGAAGGTTTTGCCATGTTCCTCCATAGATCTTTGGGGCCGATCCCAAGGATCGGCCTCACCACGTTTGTCCATAGGTTTGTTCTTGCTACACGGTCAGGCCGGTGGATAAGACCAGCCTCACCCCGTCCTTCGTCACATCGATGCGCTCGCAGTCGTCCAAATTGATGCCTGAGAGTGGCTCTTGGCCTGTTGTCTCCCAAACGTTCATGCCAGCCGTTGAAATCTCGGCTGAGTCATCTGCATGGACGACCTCTACTTCATCTCCATCCCACTGTATTACGCATTGGTGCATCGTGGATGGAATGCAACAGTTGGCGTGGATCCAATCTCTTCCTAGCACGACAGCATAGGTGCTCTTGCTATCGACAATAAAGAACGTCGTAGGGATAGTTTTCCTTCCTACGGTCAGATCCACGTTCAGAACACCTTGTGCGTCAGATGCTTGGCCATTGAAATCGCTCAGTGTCACGTTGGTCTTGATCAGATCCGAGTTAGAGCGTCCCAACCGACGTAGCATGGAGTATGGCATAATGTTGACTGCCGCTCCGGTGTCCACCAGCATCTTGTTGACAGGCCTCCCATCGATATAACCTCGCAAGTACAGGGCCTTCAGATGTCTGTAGCTTCTTTCTCGTGGCTTCTCAAAGATCACTGGCCGTGGGCCGCAGTCAAGTTTTGCCACAGGTGCTTCGTCTAATCCTGGAGCACTAAACTCCGTCGGAAGGATGAACACCATGTTTGTGCCAGCCGATGTTTCATCATCGGCTTTCTTTTGTCTGGGGCGCCACTCTTTCCTTTGTGGCCGACCTTCTTCGTCCAGGGTTCGCTGAATTTTAGCGGCCAGATCAGGCCGCGCCTTCCTCAACGTGTGCAGGTATAACCTTTCGGCTTCCTCCAAACCACGTAGTCGCTGAACCCTACGCTTTTGGGAACGGCTGAGTCCATCAGGGCACCACCTTGGCCGGTGGTACTTATCTTCTTCTTCTTCATCATCGTCTTCCAAATCCTTGAGATCTTCCACCCGAGGGGACTCAGCGTGCTTGTTCCGAGGCGGGAGAGGCCCCAGACGTTTGAACACAGACACGTTAGCTGCATCCTTCCTCTTCTGTCTACATTCTGGGCAGTTGCCGATTGTAGGCAATCGGCTCATTCCTGAATCCCAGCAGTGTCTGAAGAAGGGACAGTCCCAGTGCCTATCCTCATCGTCTTGCTCTCTTGACTTTTCCTTGGCGTGGCGCTCATATCTCTCCTCGTCGCGATCATGCCGACGATGTCTCCTGGCATCCCCAGCCAGACGATCTCTTTCACCATCGTCGTTGGATCATCGGCGTTGGTCATATTGACTCACATACTTGTTGAGGAGGTGATCAGAGAGAGGTCGCTGATATCTCACACTCCTCACTTCTCCCTCTGTGATGTAGCGCTTGCCATCGTGATGGAGCCGATCGCGTGGAACGGCTTCCTCTGTGTCCTTGCTATGAGAGCAGATGCCCTCGTCTCCGTCCTTACCAGAGTGGTGTCCAGGTCCTACCATGTTGATATTGAACGAGAACCCTGGCTGGCACCCTCCAGGGTAAGTGCACTCCACCATGTTAATGGCGGGGAAGGGGTGTGTGTCGACTTTCATGGCGTACTGGCTGAAAATTAGACGCCCTTGTTCTATCGCCATTTGGACCTGCTGCCGCCACACCCTGCAGTCGTTGGTGGCATGGGTGAACGTGTTATGCCACTTGCAGTATGGCTTTCCGTTTAGCTCCTGCGCCGTGGGGATCTTGTGGCCTTCGGGTACCTTTAGCTGCTTCTCCTTAAGTAAGAGGTCGAAAATCTGCTCAGCCTTGGTAACGTCGAAGTCAAACCCTCTTGGAGGACCTTGTGGCTTAACCCACTTGCAGGACACGGGGCTTGCCCCCCGAGTCCATTCAGCCACTGCTACCTCTTGATCTCCCGCAGAGCCTTCGTCTTCATCTGCCTCAACCAAGACCACCGCACGCTTGAATTTATCCTGGTATACATCTGGGTGGCGCTGTTCATATACTGACAGCTTCTGCACCATGTGCGCCAGTGAAGGGTAGTCCGCTTGGGAGGCCACGTCCTTGATCGGTGATGCGAGACCCACCACCGCCAACTCGACTGCTTCTTTTTCAGTCATACGAGCCGAATAGCATCGGTTCCTAACGGTCCTGAAGCGCTGGACGTATTCTGACACTGTTTCTCCGCGCTTCTGTCTTACTTGTGCTAAATCGGCAATGCCAGCCTCGGAAGCCTCTGAGTGATACTGCATGTGGAACTGCTCTTCCAACTGCTTCCAAGTCCGGATTGAGTCTGGTGGCAGCGATGTGTACCACCCGAAAGCCGATCCTGTGAGGGACTGTGCGAAGAACCTCACACGCAGCTCATCTGATGCTGAGATCGTGCCCAGCTGTGCCAAATATCGGCTCACATGCTCGATGGAGCTGGAACCATCTGATCCATTAAATTTGGAGAAATCAGGGAGCCGATATTTGGGTGGTAGCGGGATCAACTCATACTCGTTGGGGTACGGCTTGGAATAGCCGATTGTCCTCCTTTTCGGCACCATGCCGAACTGGTCTCTCAGGATTGTACTGATTTGATCCGCGGTGCTGGCTGCAGGAGTCGAACTCTAAAGATTCGCCGGAGTGGCATACTTAGCCAGCCATGCTTGCTTTTCCAGCTCTGAGCCAACTGCAGGAGCTGAGCCCTGGAGGTTTGTCGGAGTGGCATACTTAGCTAGCCACGTCTGCTTCTCAAGATCTGTTGCCGAAGTTCCTCCTGCTGTTCCAGAAGTCCCTGCTGTTGCAGTCTGGTTTGTGAGTGCCCGATTCATTGCGATCGGCACGTATGTGCACGTGTATCCGTGAGGGATCTCCTTAGGTGCCTCATGCAAGAACTGGTAGTCACTAGGGTCACCACCGATCTTGTAGACGACGTATGCCGGTGAATTCGGCACTTCTGGTGCTGCCAACGCGAATGGCAGCGGTGGACGGGACTGGAGTGGCATCTCTCCTTGGTAAGTCCCGAGAGCTGGTCCCGACGGAGAGTACTGATGCCTCATGATTTCCTGGATCACCCGAAGAGCGACACGCTCCAAAGTGTTCACCAGGCTCTCAGAATGGCGGTGCAGCGAGTGAGCTACCATGAAGTTAATCTCCTGACGCAGGGACCTGGTGCGTTCTTCTGACGGGGCGGACAGGTCCACTCCATCGAGCGCGCCTTCAGGTGAGAACCCTTTCCACCTGATGCCATGTGAGCGGGTTCTGTGAAAAGAGCCGATGAGGTCGGCTTCGAGGATTGCTTTGACCTCGTCATACTTCTTCTTGAGCTCCTCGGTCAGATCCTCGTATGTGACTGGAGTGCCTTCCGCCATCTCAGATGTAGATGGCGATGCGGTTGATGTCGACGATTGTCCCACCGGGCGTGCCAGAATGTGTTGCGGTCAGAAACCCACCGGCGAGCAGCGACGGGCAACACGGTAGAGCCGGGAGGCTCCCAGGACTGCGGCTGGCCTTGGTCCCTCCGAGCGACGGCCCGCAAAGGTTCGGCATGCACGTCCGATGCTGGTGCAAGGGCGTGCCACCTGACCTATACCTGGTCAGGAAGGTGATGGATGTGCCTCGCTTAGTTTCCTGCATGGCACACACGTAAACATTAAATACGAGCCTCGATCGGCTCTCAGGTTGTCCTGTGAATCGGCTCGAAGAGCCGATCCACCCATGATTCGTATGAGGTGTACGAATATATGGTGGTCCTGCTTGATCAAAATAAAGCTAAAACGACCTACTACGATTTAGGGTTTTCACCACATAATCGGAACATCCTACTCGTGATTGAGCCTGGCGGCCACGCACGGTGATCGTAAACCGACCCTAGGCAAGGCCTAAAAACCAACACGAAGTTGATCCTCGGAACATCCTGTCTAGGGTTAGCAAACTACACCCTACGCGCCACTGGATCCTTCAACCCGTTTGTAAAGCCTAACTATGCAGATATTAAACTAATCCTTGAAGAACAAGGAGCAACCATAACGGATCGGATCTACTAAATAATGATCAAGCGGGGTGCCGCCCTTACACCTAAGATAGGTGTAAGGGCGGCTAGACGTCTCAGGGTTGCACGACGACAGCATATGATACGATGAACAATGCTAACCCTAACACATCTAAGATAACTACGTTGCTCGCCATCAAAAAGGCTTCAGTACGAGCAACGCATGAACAGCGAATAAACGTGTACTGCCTAGATCGCAAGATGCGATCTAGGCAGCATGATGCTTACCCGGAAGAAACCCTCGAGACAAGGGAGTTGGCGATGCGCCTAGATTGGTTTGTGGTGAACGTGATTGTTGTTTATTTCATAAACCCTAGATACATATTTATAGTCTGTAGACTTTCTAACGTGGGAATAATCCCAACCGGGCACGAGCCAAACTCTATCTAATCAACACGTATCCTACTATATTACAGATACACGGGCAAACTAGCCCAAACTTTGCATATAAGGCCGATTCACGTATATTCTTCCATGTATATTCTTCAAGCCCATCTTGATCGCGGCCCACCTCCGACTCGGTCAAATTCTGGTGATAACAAACTGTCATCATCCTCTTCCTCTTCTTCGTTGTCTTCCATCATAACCCCTCTTTCTCCGTGCTTGGTCCAACAATAGTAACTGGGCCTGAAACCGGATCGCAGAAGGTGGCCGTGAATGGTACTCGAGTGAGCGTAATTTACGATGTTCTTGCAGTCAACACATGGACAATACATAAAGCCACCATGTTTGTTTGCCTCAGCCATGGCCATAAAATTACTCAGGCCCGAAGTGAACTCGTCAAAGCATCGGTTAATGCACATCCATTGCCGATTCATCTGCATGATATAGTTAAGCTTATCAAAAACCATTACAGAACATCACAATTAGTGAAATGATGTATATATATATACACATGTATTTTATCAATGACAGATGAAAGGATAAAGTTGTTAACCTCGATGGAGAAGAAAAAAGCAAGTTAAGTGTGGCTTGTTTTGTGTGAACTCAAGTGGCAAAACCTCTTGAGCATTTCATCGAACACCTCTTGTGCATGTGAAGAGAGCAAAGCAATACACCCCTCTTGTGATAAGAAGTGAAAAAATGGCTAAGTGTGGCTCACACTTAGGCAGGGGCAAGGTTATATAGGCAGATGGGGACTTTGTCCCGGTTGGTAAGCCAAACCGGGTCCAAAGGGTGGGCCTTTGATCCCGGTTTGTATTACAAACCGGGACTAAAGGGGTCGGAGGCCTGACACAGCCTGCCGCGCCCTGCCGCTGCCCCTTTAGTCCCGGTTTGTATCACAAACCGGAACCAGAGGCCCCAAACGGACCGGGACCAATGGGTGGGGTTGCCCAACGCGGAACGAACCGGGACCAATGCCCCCCATTGGTCCCGGTTTGGTTCAAACGGTGAAATTTGCTCCCAGAGGCTTGAGACGAAAGGCCTCTTCTCCACTAGTGACCACGAGCAAGGCATGGACGACATTGTAGTTTCATTGGTGTCTATGTAATCATGTTAATTAAATTTTTAACTCTAGGGCAAGTGAGACACTGTAGGAATTATGACCTAGAAGCGATAATAATTGTTATTATATATTTCCATGTTCTTAATTAAATGTTTATTTATTTATTTATGCTGCAACTGATGTGATTTTTTAAATAGTAGATTCGAAGGAAAACTCACAAGCACGTGCATAGGTTTAAGCAACAAGTTGTTCTTAATCCCACCTCTAGTACAAGCTCATGTACTATATGATGATTGTGTTTTCTTTATCATGGCTATTGTTAATATAACAAAGAATACCAATACCAATGAGAGTATATTGTTAACAGAATGAGGGTACTGAACGAATTCAAAGTCTATGTTATACTGTGATATAGTATCGTCACATATTGCTAGTATAATCATCGTGCTAACCTATGCACGAATCCTTAGACCATGAGACTATCAAATATCCTCGTGCTAGAGGGTGTACCTTGATAGTCACCAAACTTTCTCCATAACTGGGAAATTACAAAGGTGATTACCGGGTGTATCCAAAAGTATGTTTGGAGACTTGGATAGTTGAATATTTGAATATTACTCCTCACGATGGAGAGAAACAATCTAGGCCCACTTGGTATTACAGTATAATATTTTCATCTGCACGGACACTTCGTGATGTTGATCACGTGGATACAGGAATAAATATACTAGTAAGGATAATAATAGTGGAATTAACAAGGATGAAGGGTAGAGTGAGCAAAGTGTATGCATCACGTGGATATCGATGTCTCCCATCGGATTATCATATGTATCATGAGGTGATATGGATTAACTTATGCAACAAAAAAACACAAGTTTTGCTTGAAGATATTTTGTATCATGAGGTGATAGGGGTTAACTCATGTAATGGACTATGGTGCCATGGGCCATCATGAATGTTCAGGTCCCGATGTTGGTTATTGAATCAGAAGAGCTTAAGGTTAATCGATCACTTGTGAGAGTTTTCTATATATGGGGCTTCACCCACATGCCCATCCACTTAACCCTGTGAGGACCATCTGAACGGATCGTAGCAAACAAGAGGGGGGGGTGAATGGGCGCTACGCAATTTTTAGTCTTTTTCAATTTTTAATGCAACAGAAGATAAATGTGATAGCTTTAGTGGTGGAGATGTTCCTAGTATGATCCTAGGCTAGTGCAACAAGTAAAGGAGCCAAACAACAATAACATAGATGAGGAACGGGACAACCGGAGGGCGCGGAGTCGAGGCGAGAATTTGTTTCCCGCAGTTCCTCACACAAGAGGGAGTTCGTCTGCTTTGAGGAGGTGCTAGTCTCACACAAGAGACTAGGCGGCCACACCACGAAGGAAGGCCTCACCTTCTTCCTCAAGAGAGCTCCACGAAGGGGCTACCTTTTCTCCACTAAGGCACCGGTCGAGGCGGTGGTTCCTTCACAAGGTTGGGGCGAGCTCCACAACACTAGGAGGCTCCCAACACCCTATGGGGCTAGCACAACTCCAAGCTAGCCTCCATAGGAGCACTTCGTCCAAGATCCCACCATAGGAACCCTAACAACAAGATCCACTAAGTACTAGCACGAATTGGTGAAATCTCTCTTGGTAGAACTATAGATCGGGGCCTCCTCCATCACTCCTCAAAGTTTGGGCAAGATTGGTTGGATGGTTGGGGAGATCCTCAAAGATTAAGCTCAACAATAATGGAGGAGAGAGAGAGAAGAGAAGAGATAAAAACGAGCTGGGGAAGAAGGGCCCTTTAAATAGGCCCCCCGAAATCCAACCGTTATCTGCAGTTTTTGCCTAAGCGGTACTACCGCTTTGGTAAGCGGTACTACCACTCTGGATTCGAAATCCCCACAGAACTTATCCACGTGGACACATAGCGGTACTACCGCTTGCGGTACCGCTCGAGGTACCGCAATGGCCTCTAGAGCTTACTGGATCCCAAGCGGTACCGAAGTGGTACCACAACGGTACTACCGTAACTTATGTTACGGTACTTAAGCGGTACTGAGGCGGTACTACCGCTCTCAAGCGGTACTACCGCTCAAGGTACCGCAAAGGTACCTTAACTTGTTCTGTGGGACTTTCTCAGTGCAAGTCTCCAGAGCGGTACCGTTGGGCGGTACCAGTAGGGGTAGCGGTACTACCGCTACTGGTACCGGTAGTACCGGTCTGGCAAAAACTGCTTTTTCCTCTTTTCCTCTCCAACCATGTCACCTCGCGATACACACACAAAACCAGAAAACCTATAAGTTACGCTTCAGTCCTCCGATCTTGACGCGTCCAACGAGATCACCGTGCACTTGCAAATCTATCAAAGACACTCTTTACACACGGTGAGACTATTCAAGTGTTGTCATCAAACACACAAAATATGAAGTATAAACTTTGCTCGTGAATTGGCCCATGGCACTATAGTCCATTACCTGGCTCGATACATTGTGGGCCTGACCAAGTGACCAACGCCACGAAGGAATCGTGCAATGTAACCATGGCGTCCACTTGGTGGGCGCTATGAAAAATGATTATATTGTGATTTTTCACCATGGTTAGATTGCATGACGCCATAAATATGCTTCATGGGCCCAGCCTAGCGATGAGCGCCTCGTAGAAAAGATAGCTCTTGATGCCGTGGGCTATGGCACGATGCAATGTAACAATGTTGTTCACCATGTGGGCGCCTTAAGCAAGGATCATATTGTGATTTTTCCAAAGCAAGTTCAATTTGTGTTTGGTTTTACATGAAAGGACCAACTTACTCCCTCTCTCGATTTCCCCCATATCCTTGGCTCCCTTTTCCCCCTCTCTCTTCCATCTATCTCTCTAAATGAGGAGCTACTACAATTTCAGTCAAATAATCATTTATAATATTGAAAAATTATATCACTAAAATATGTTATATGGTGGACCTACTTTTGTTGAATTGATCGATATTGCAGATGTTAATTATTTTATATACACGATTGGTCAAACTTACAAGATGTGACAAGCGGAATTATGATTAAAATTGCCCAAACAAATTCAATAAAGAGAATATATTAATATCGCGAAGGTGCGAATTACACCTAGCCTATGAAACAATAAAATGTCCTAAAGATATTAAGGATACAAACAACCCTACTACAAAAAGTAAAAAAGAAGAAGAAAAACAAAAGATGCCCCGACGGTGATCAAAACCTTGTAGCTGCAACACAAACCATTGCCACGACAACAACCTGATCTGAAAACAATACCTACAACATGGTCATTTCTAGGCACAACCAATTAAGCCCAAACCTTGAATTTTCACCCTGAAATAGGTACGCCTCTCAAAGCAATGCCTTCAATAAGGATATTGCCAAGAACAACCAATTAAGGCCAAACCTAGGATTTTCACCTTAAAAGATAAACCCTGTACTCCTCATGTGTTGTCGTTGTCACTTCTGCAACTCAAGAAACACCAAGCAAAGTCATCATCGCCATGAAGACTTAGTCTGACATTACTAGACCTCAAACCCCAACCGCCATGGATTCTTCATCATTATCTTCTCCATGGAAATCGAAAACCTACATGTCCCATGATGGCAACAGCCAACGAAGATTCACGTCACTACCGCCCGAAGCCACACTGCCTGAAATATGACGGCAATCAACTGAATTCCATCTAATTCAGCAATCTACATGCATCAGGCGCCCACTTCCAAAACTCGTCACCGGCTAGATCAATGAGGGCCAGAATCAAGCAGAACACCTCATCTGGGCGAAAAAGAACCCAAGGATCGGTTTCTTTTTAAAGTAGGTCGGCGTGCCCCCATGACACCGCTCGCCGGCTCCCAACGGTAGAATGGATATCTTAGCGGGCACTACCACCGCCACCCGCACCACGCGGAGATGAGCGGTGAGTCGTACCATGTCCCCATAACTAGGTGCCTTGTCGCCCTTGCATCCACAATGAACGTCAAGGTCGCCAAAAAAGTTTGAGGCCGCCGCGAAGCTCCAGCCGGAGATCCCATCACACGAGGAAGAGAAGGCCCATGCCGCCGCCAGTCACACTCGGAGATGAGTGCCCGCCGCAGCTCTCTACCGGGAGGGGCGTTGCCAGCCGGCTTCCTCCGATGGTGGCAGGGAGATGCGAGGGAGGAGGGATGGGGGCGGTTGCGGCTAGGGTTTCGCCCGAGCCGCCCCTGGGAGCGACGCAAACTTTTCCTCCCATCCCCCCCCCCCCCACCCCCACACGTAGGTGCCAACCCCTTGCCAGCATTCTTAAAATTGTGGGAGAATTTTACTTCCCGGTCTCTACACCAACTGAGGATGCACACAACATTTCAAGCACGAGTATTGGAATTTTTAATATTAGTTAAACACCAAGCCTAGTGTACATCACTACCCAACCAATTAAGCTAGGCTCATTTCATAAACACTTCATTTTTGTAGAACCAAGGTTAGATAGAGATCGATGATGATGGGACTTTTGGGGGAGAGAGAGGCACAAAAGCAGCAGTCCTTGCAGAGGAGATGGATGGAGTGCCGTAACGTCTTCTCCCTGTCGTACTCGATCTCTGTGGTGCAATAAGCTGCCCACAGTTGGTACCAACAGTGGCAGGAGCTGTAGCCGTCACCCAAATAAATACAGGTCGCTTATTTCGTCGTACCTCCATCTCTCTCACTATTACCGTAGCCATCATATCGCCTGTTTACTCCATGAAAAGACACACACGCACTTACCTCACCACCGCAGCCACCGTATCTACAAACATCCCATCCAGGTCTGCCAAATTATGCTCCATTGTGACCTTTGCTAGCTGCCTAGATAGCTCATGAATGAGAGAGAGAATTTTGTGAAGGACTTTTTAGTTTTTAGGACGAGTTTTTTGCGTATGTCTATCGGAGAGAGAAAACTGACTCTGTGACTACATGTGAATGTGTATTGCTGCACCAGCAAGCAGCTGGCAGTGTGGCTAAGCTAGTAGTAGACTAGCTAGCAGCTTGATAGAAACAAGAAACGACAGGGTGAGCATTGAGCACACACAACACTATGGATATGGAGATGCAGGCCAACGCCGCCGCCACCAGTGGGCAAGAGGGCGACCTCGCCGACGTCGTGGCCCGCGCCAATATTGCAGTGGCGTCGTCCTCCACCAGCCATCACCAACCACGACCACCTCCACCACCTCCTCCTGCGTCAGCTCACAAAATGGTCCCTTACGAGGAGCAGCAGCGGCGGCCTATGAGCGTCGCTTGCGGCGTCGGCGACGCGGCGATGTTAGAGGCGGTGCTACTGCCCACGGTCGTCCTCGATCCGTACCTACTGCCACCGACAGGCTCGTATGGGCTGCCGCAGCAGCAGCACCACCAGCAACCTCTGGCTTTCCAGATCTCTGAGCACGCGTGCTGTGGCGCCTCTGCTGGGGATGTCGACGCTGGCGAAGACGCTATAAAGATCTCGCCACCATCTGCTCATGCTCATCAGATGATAAACAGGTTTTTTAACTCTCAAAGTGTTTCCTAACTAAGAGGCTTTGATTTGACATTTCTTGCCATTCCCCTCTCTACGACTTTCCTACTTCCCTTACCACACTACATTAGTTCATGTATACCCAACCTACCTGCGTTTTTTTTTACACTGATCCATTTGTATTTTCCAGAACATATATGAATACGCTGATTCATTTACGCATCTTCGTCAGTATATATATTATTGAGAAACTCCCTACCTACTATATCCTGGAGATTTGGTTAAGATAAAATTTTGTTATCATATTTGATTCCGAACATTTGATGCATTCTGAACGTATGCAGCTGGACATTTTGGGTCACTATTATTCTCTCACTAGGTGCAGCATGGTTTAATTTCAAGGCTACTAGACAATGCATACTTTAGTCGTCAATTAAATGAGGCTTTTTTAATCGCTTCCTATTGCTTTTTCCAATAAATCCTATTTTTTATCAGAAAATTATTTACTTTTTCTTCAAAACCCCTAAATGTATGTTCTTCCTTTCAATTAAGTGATTGTGTTATGCCTTGCGAGCATATCCCATATTCCAGAAAGAACGATGTGAGGAAGGTGGTTTGCATTCCGGCGCCACCAGCGATGAGCAACCGGGCGGGTGGAGGTGGAGAGGTTATTCCATCTGATCTATGGGCATGGAGAAAGTATGGCCAGAAACCCATCAAGGGTTCTCCTTATCCAAGGTCTGCACAGCTTGTTTACTTACGTAATTACATAATCCAATAGATTTAAATTTATCAACAAAAGAAGTCTTAATTTTGCCTTGTTCATTGTGATATATTAAGTATATTCTGTCACACAAATATCAGTTGATCGCTTTGAAAAGTTCAATGGAATTTCTCAAGAAGATGGCTATTTCCAACTTGCAACTGCGTAGACAATTAAACCTACTCCACGTAGATTTTTTTTTTAGCATGAACAGCTAAGAGACAATGCCACCTTGGATCAATGAGGGATGCCAGATGAGTTGTTTCAGTGTTCCATTGTCCTGTTTATGTATGTTAATTATAGAAACGAACACAATCATTATACACAACTAGCTATAATATAATCCATGTATTGATATTTCTAAGTGACAAGCTAACTCTAATACTTTATTTGGATGGTTTCACATTTTGTTTCCTTAGATATATGCTAGATAATGGATTTTCTTAGCTTGAGTGCACCGATAACCCCACTCGTTTTAGATACTTTTGTTGTGCAAAAGGACAAAAACCATTGTACACTATAGTACTAAAAAAAATTGTTGCAAATTTTTTATGTTCGTATGTTCTGGCATTTCGTATGAGACACATTATAATTGGCTTTCTTTCGCATTTTGTGTGATGTTGTACTACACTTGTCATTTCCGGGGAGTTTTTTTTTTCAATTATAATATCATATCCCGCTCAAAATTTGATGGGATCCATAACTTTCTCTCTGTATGCAACACACACTATTATACCTAGAGATAGCAGAAAAACATCTTCGTTGCTCATTCAAGGATTTTATGTCGTGCAACTTGATCTATTGAGAACTAACAAATATGGTGCATTCATTCAGGGGTTACTATAGATGCAGCAGTTCCAAGGGTTGCATGGCCCGGAAGCAAGTGGAGCGCAGCCGCAGCGACCCCAACATGTTGGTCATCACCTACACGGCGGAGCACAACCACCCTTGGCCCATGCACCGCAACATCCTAGCCGGCTATGCTCGGGGTCATAGCACCGATGTCACTACGTCCGCTGCCAAGAAGCAAAAAATTACCAGCTTCACTGATAACGTCGCAAGCTCATCACCTTCGAACCATAATAATTTTCTTCCGGAGCAAAATGTGATGGGCTGCGGTAACCAGACAGCCTCTAACTCAATGGTGGTGGCGGTGGATGGGGATGGATCCACCGGCATTAGGGAGGGTGGTGGACTGATGTATGAATTGGCCAGCAATGGAGTTGTCCAGCCTGATGAGGTTTTTGCAGAGCTGGAGGAGTTGGAGCCTGATAATAGTTCCCTGCTAGTCAATGTGAACGTATACTCCAGGGGGGTAAGTAGTAATTACGAGTGGCACAAGTTATGATCATACTTCTAATGAATCATCGTCAGCCGGCTTTGATATAGTGCTCTAGACCATATACTATGTTAAAACACCTTTTCTTTATTTGTACACGAGGACGAAGAATATTATTTGATACTATGATGGTAGACTAAAAATTTGTATAGTTTTACAACCTAGTTATTGAAGAGAATAAATCTGCATGCGTTATGCCTAGCTACTTCTATAGTTTTAAAAAGGTTGTTTATTTTCTATATGATACTACTAAAATATGTATATTCAAGTATCAAATCTAGTAATACCACATTTGATGTTTTCTATACTAGTAATTTTTTATTTGCAGATTATCAAAATAAAAGTAGAGGCAGTACATATATTCCGTATCAAAGGTGCAATATTTGGCTGATGTCAATTTTGGGAGCAATGTGCTCTAACCTCACTAATTCTTTCAATATGTCCGGAGAGCTTTCTATTGCATTATGTTTACTTTTTCTTGTTGGAAAATATATTCAATCTCTTAATTATTTTAAATTGGCACATAAAATATAAATTTCCAAGATTTTCAGTTTTCAAGTTTTACTAAATACATAATGATATGTACATAAAATCCTTGTAATGACATATATACATTTCTGTTTGTTTATATTAAATTCATACACAATGTTATACATTCACAAAAAAATAATGAAGGAAAGTAGCGAGATGTACATCCATATTCACATTTTATAGAGAATACATTGTTTGTTTCTTTTCCTCTCGAATGTACATATTTAGAGAAAACAATAATCAAGTTTAGAGAGTAATTAATATTGACTAATATATTCATAAGCTAGTCTTTTACTGTTATACTTCTATAGCTTAGTCTTGTAGAATGACTCCTTTCAAATAAAATTTACTAACTCCCTATGATGAGCTAACATATTTTGTTCTTTAAATGGGTCAAACTAGTGTTGTTGCTTCGGTTATTGTTGTAACAATGATGCCTATAAGAAATATTTGTTGCATTCGTAAGGAAAAGAATGTAAAATATGATGCATGGAAACCATAAATCAAGTGATTTGCATTTGTACAACAACCTAGCTTAGTCGTTATCACACGGCCGGGTACCAGACTAGCTTAGGCAAGCCGCTCCTAATGCTTCAACGGACTATTTTTAGCATGCCATGTCGCTATGTCAGATTTTCTATATGTGATGCATAACTAAGTAGGAGAGATGAATGAAATCATTCATTTTTTGGCTATTAACGTAATCATGAGCACATATCTGCAAATAGTATGCTATCATCCATATAGACTCAAACAATCTTAATAGAGGTGTGGTCGAGTATAATAATTACAAAACCTATGTAAGATATATGCAATGCCTTGTGATAGTTGTATCTACCACTAGTAGGAAAATTATTATGATCATTCCATATTAGTGTACCAAGATCTAACATGACTAAGATTTCAATAGAGTCCATGCCTTGGGAGAGTGGCCTCATGCCTAATCATAAGTATGTATCACAATCCCACTAGTATTTAGTCGTGCATTGTTTATATTGGTAATCCATATTTTTGTAGGTTTGATGTTTGAAATGTTAACCATAAACTAATAGCACTTGTGGTAAACTGCACAAAGCCCCTCGGTAATTAACAAACTGGGAAGAGTATTTTTCTTATAGTGCCAGGTTAGGACATTTCTCTTTGGCTCGTCAGGATTAAAGAATGTAGAAAAAAAAATCAGAAAGAGGGAATGAGATACATGGCATGTAGTATGCCTACAGGGTTTCCAAACATTGAATTTTTTGAGCGATATCTTGTGATGGTTCATATATCTCACGAATATTCAGAATAATTTTGGCGAAATGAGAGAGAGAGAGAGAGAGAGAGAGAGAGAGAGAGAGAGAACACGTAATATAAGGATTTTTTCGGAGTGGTGGGGATAAAATGAGGTTTTAGTTCACATTGTTGCAGCAATGACATGGCGACTTTGAAATTGTTAGTTTTTTTTTTCGTGGAGAGACTTATGAAATTACGATCATCAAATTAATCAAACGATTGGAGCCCTCAATCCACTGAGAGGGAGAAAGTGCTTTTCTTTTTGGTTGGAGGGCAGAATTCAGCGACACAAGTAACTGGTGGCTAGCGGACAGGATGCAAATCTGTGGTGACCCGCTGTTGATAGATCGTGACATACAGACAGGAGCAAGTAAAGTGCACGTCAACGGTCGGTAATGTTACACGAACGGGCCGATGCCCATACTCCTTTTTTTTGACAGTTTGCACTGTTCATTCTTTTGGCGTATGCTAAAGCTTCAACACCCTCTTTGATCCAGACGAAATTGAAAGAAGTTTGCAATCATTTTTGCGGTAAAGGCCAAGCGCTGTATATCAGTATATGCACAATAGTAAAAGTATGCCACCCCTCCATAATGGAGGAGAACCTAAGAAGAAGAAACATCCAATAATTGCGGTTCAATGGCCAGGATTTACATGAACATGATTAGATCGAAATGCAAAAGCATCAACAAATAGATCACATGGAATAAATGACAATGGAGAAATATGAAAATATATGATAAACGCCTACAACTAAGTCATTGCTATTACTTAACAACGCCCTCAACAAGCCCTACAAGAGAATTTGTTTTTGTCGTGTATACCTCGGTTTGCTGAGTGTTTTATTAATTCAAAACTCGGACTATTTTGTGAGTGTCAAACGAGAAAACACACTCAGCAAAGAGCTGTAAAAATACTCGGCAAAGAGTTGTAAAAATACTAGGCGAACACACTACTCGACAACAAAACGTAAAATACACTCAGTAAAGTCCAGCTACTCGGCAAAGAATCCTTGGCAAACCCTTTTTTATTTATTCATTTTCATTGTATATTTAGTTATAATGAGCCTAAAATTCTCGCGTAAGTGCATATTGCCATTTGAAATAAATGTTGCAAAATGGGAGTTTTCAAAAAAAAAATTATAAAATCATTTCATAAGTACGAAAAATGAGTGTCTTTTCCTGAATCCATTCGAGGGAAAATTAGCTAGGTCATGACTGTAACCATGGCATAGTTTGTCGGAACGAACCTATAATATGTATGCTCATGTATATTGGAATGACCAACAATGTTGATAACGGAAGTTTTATACTCTCTCTGTACCATTCTATAGTGCCTATAGTTTTTTGGCATGGAAATTAGCGCAAGAGTATTTTTTACACAAGACCCCTAGTTGAACGATTTGAGATCAACGTAAAATTTGGGAAATCCATATCTTCCTAACTTACCATAACAAATTGGGGAGCTGAATGATTTGGGAGCTGAACGGGGAGGGGGTAATTGAAAAAAAAAGCTAAGCTACAACCTTATATTCTGAAACAAATGCCAAAAATCTATAGACACTATAGAAAGGAACGGATGGGGTATTTCTTTGCACGAAACATTCGTTTTCATTTTCCCAAGGGCCAAAACCGGGTTTTGTGTGTGTGTACAAGCGCAGTATGAACTTTCAAAACCTATATATAAAAGTAGTAAACCACTTTTCTATGTCAGATGACATACTTGTTGATGACGCCGACTTTCTTTTAACGTACCATTTTGTATGGTTTCCTTGGCAATTTAACTAGAAGTGGGTCAAATTTGATTGGCATATCATCTTTGCATGTCCCTATTTTTCTGCAAAAATAAATTTTACATGCACAATGTGTTATTTGAATAAAGGAACGATACCAATTTCGCGAGATTCCGTCTGATGTGCCTGCAATGCCATTATGAGAAAACATCATTTTAGGTGAGTCCAAATATGGGCACAACTAATTAAAATAAAATAAGAAAATACAAAACTGTCTCCATTTGTAATCTTATGTGACCTACTTACACTAGTAGAAAAACGGTCATCTATACCGGTTCCAGAGGGCCATTCGTACCGGTTTTGCAACCGGTACAAATTATTCGGCACTAAAGCCCCCCCCCCCTTTCGTACCGGTTGCTTACGAACCGGTATAAAACGGGCCTCCACGTGGGCCACCAGGAGAGCTCAGGGCTGAGGATCTTTGGTACCGGTTGGTAATACGAACCGGTACCAAAGGTTCCCCCCGCGGCAGGGAATTTTCCCAAATCTCTGCCGCGGCAGAGAATTGGCTTTTTAGGGTTTTGGAGAGGTTTAGGGATATCGGTTTGATTCATATCGCGTCGATGCACCAGAAACGCGTTTGGGTTTAGGTAGTACATGAAGATCAAGATGATGCATAGCAAGTTGGTGCATATAATATAACACACATGTTATTGCATGAGATCGCAAATTAAGTAGCACTATGCATGAAGATCGATCTTCATGCATAGTGGTGCTCTCCGAGGCGTACTCTATATATGTCTATTACATGTAGCATAGTGGTACTCTTCGAGTCAACGATATATGTAACATGTACATCTTCATTCATTGTGGTGCTCTGCGAGTGGTGGTATGACGTCCCGAAGGAAAAATCCCGCCAATTCCTCGCCTATTGCTATGAAGCGGTCATCGATTGAGAGCTTGTTCCGCTTTCTTGCCAACTATAAAAGAATAAGATACAAATGAATACATGAAACAACTATTACTGAAACTCGGCACAACTTATGATAACAAAACAAATTTGTGAAGATTGTTTTTGTACCTCTTTATTTCTCTCATTATTCGTTCTCTCGTTGACAATTCTGCGGATGAACTCGCAAACGAAGAATCCACAGAGATCGGTCCCCGGAGGTTGTTGCGGGCATTTCTTTACAAGAATATAATTCAATCAAACAATAGTCAAGTATGATAATTGAAAGGTGTGTGGACCTAGGTAGTACTACTTACTTTCGCACGCCATCGCAGCTTCGGTGGCCATTCACGGGACGTATCTTCCTTGATGAAAGTTTGCCATACGCTGCTCGACAAAAGAAAATGCATAAAAGAGTCATCAATTAGTTCAAAGCAGGAAATTAACGAAACAAACCGATAAGAATTCAAATTACCTTCTCGAGCATTAAAAAACAAGACACGTATAGATCCTTTTCTTTGGTTAGTGAGTCCAAGACTTCAACTTCTCCAATTTCCAAATTGATGACGAGAAGAATAAAGTGAAACCTACGCACGTTTCAATATGTAGTCATTAGTTAAAATTTTGACATACGGTGAGCAAAATATAATGTGTTATAAGACAATAAGACTCACTCGAAGTTGTAAGGCCAAAGTATTAGCTTTTTGTCACGTTGTCGCTTCAAAAACCTTAGCAAAGTCTGCGGTGTATCCTTGTTATAGAGGGGATCATCTATGGTTTTGACATGCATTGTGTTCGGGTCAATGAACCCAATGTCTGTGATATCGTCCACCTTGCATTCGCGCATCTTCGATCTGCATAATTTATCTCACATAAGTTTATAATCTGGAGACAATGAACGACTTCTCAAATTAAATAAATAAATCACTTACGAGACAATAGCAACCGATGATTGATTTGTCGAGGGCCCGGAGATTGTATAACTGAAAGAGTTCGGCGAAGTCAACGTTCACACAAGACTCCCGGAAGTAGTGCTCTTCCCTAACTCGCACCATGATAGTCTCGATCCCTTCCTTTGAGGCCTTAAGGTACCACGAATGCAAGTTACGCATACATGTTGGTACCTTCCTGAGATTCTCGACCAAATCTTTCCCTTGAACAAACTGATATGCTCGTTCAGCTAAGGCGTAATCAGTTGCGTCTTGTCGAGAACTTTGAACGGTCTTCCCGTCAAACACCTTGAGAGGGGCGACCGATTGAACGGGTTGTTGTCCGAGCTGGTAGACACTGTGTATCCCTTTTATCTCCCTGATACCCGATTTAACGGGTTTTGTCGCCTCGATCATCTTGTCATACGACCTTTCAATAGAACGCGCATAGTCAGATGGCGGCGATGGTACAGGGTCATATAGATTGTCAACGGTACGCACAACTTTCTCCCGATCTAGTGTCTTCTCGAAAGGTATCTCTGGCACTTTCGGTGCAAAAAATTTCTTCACCTCGGCCTTAACGGCCTCCGCGTTTTCCTCTGGAGTTTTTTCCCAAGGTAACTTCTCAGGAGGCGGCAGTTGTTTCTCCTTTCTAGCTTTCTTCCTAGGCGGCGTACCGTTCCGCTTAACGGACGCTGTCTTACGCGGAGGATCTCGAGATGGTGGACTCACGCTGGGGTCCCTCTCGGGTAGGTGTGGACTTGGCTGCTCACCGGGACTGCCACCAGGAGGAGTCGATGGCATTTGCTGCTCATGTGTAGGAGTCGGTGGCCTTTGCAAAAGGACGACGTACTTCTTCGGCCATAGGGCGAAACCGTGCTTGACATCGCCCAGTGTCCTCTCATCTTCACCTCTAGGAATATCAAGCTCCACTTTTTCAAACCCCGAAACAACTTCATCCACCCCGACACGAACACAACCAGGTGGAATGGGCATATGATGGTGCATTGCTCCATCTTCACTTGGGTACACATAGCCGACCGCCACCTTAACAGACGCGGTCCCGATTAACATATGTAGCTCGCAATCTGTCTTCTCCGTGACATAATCCACGGGGTAGCTTCCTCCACATCCGTCAAGATGCGAGGAACCGACACTGCTTCTTCGCTGAGATGGGGCAGCATCGGCTTGTGGATCCCTGTAGAAACAGCGGCTGATCGGGTGCCCTCTCGATTTCTCTCAAGAGCCTCCACCCTAGATAACAACTCCGTTACAATGTCGGCGTCCTTCTTCTTCTTTCGCGAACGGCTTCTATAAGTGTCGCGCTGTCCGGCCACGCTTCCTTCATGGTGAGACCTGGGCGAGCTCGTACTCCGTCCAACATGTTCAGGGTTCCCCAGGCGAGTGTCGGCTCGTCATTCTCTCGATCGGGAATGTACTCTCCCTTTCGACCTTTTCAATTGCATCTACAAGCTTCGGTACAATTGCCTCAATTTTTTCCTTCCATTTTCCCTTCGCAACGATCAACCCTGTCTTTGGGTCCAACCCTGCCCCATGAGCGAACAACCGAACTTGGACCGTTCGGGCCAGTCCCATGTCCGTGGAGTGATTCCATGATCCATCAGTTTATTCTCAAACGCTGTCCACTTCGGAATGGCACTCTTGTAGCCACGACCCCAAATGATGCGGAAGTTTCTTCTTTGCAGCATTTTCGGTATTTTTCTTCGATCGGGACACAAACTTAGACGATTTCTTATACTCCTTAAATGCGGCCGGTGATCTTTTATCTTCACTAGATTTTCGGTATTATCATCGAATCTTTGGATCTTCATTCTTATATTTGTCCCATAAATTTTTCTTGAAGCTCTGGAATTGTATGGCCATCTTCTTCCATGTCCATTCCTTGACTTTATCCTTCGGCCTTCCGTCATGTCTTCCGGTAGGCTGAACTTTGTCGATAGCGTTTCCCAAAGAAATTTTTTCATGCTGTCGTTGACATAAGTAGCACCACTCTCCGGGTTCTTCGGCTTATGCCACTCTTGAATGCTGATCGGTACATGGTCCCTAACAATAACTCCGGATTGACTTGTAAATTTGCGGCAAAACTCCTTGGGCTCCACTTGGTTCACCATTAGCCTTGAATGCCGTGAGGGCTAACCTGCCCTCGCCCTTTAGCACCCGCGTCGGGCCTCGTTTTGTTCTAACAGACTTGCTCGATGATCCAGAAGGCTAAAAGAAAAAATTATTCGTTAATAAGTGCAATACAAATAAATGAATGCATCTAGGGATGAACACAGACTAATTGATACATAGATATACACCTCGCCGGAGTTTGTGATGGACACTTCATTGTCTTTTCTAACTTGTTCAGACTCAAGTCCCTCGCCAAAATCATTCGGAAAGTCGGCGTACTCGTTGTCATCTCCATCGTCGGGTTCCGGACCACGGGCACTCTCATAGATCAATCGCTGCACCGCTTCTTCCCCCTCCTCATCTCGGACGAAGGTGCCGTCCTCCATACCTCAATGTCACTGCAAAATTAAGAAAGCAATTGTATTTCATTCATCATGTAATGATCATATAACAGATTGCTAGATGGATAACAATTGAAATGAAGAAAGCAAAAAACCCTAACGGACCGCCACGGCCACGGACACGGTGTTCCCCCTCCTCCTCTCGCTCTTCTCTCTATGTCGCGGCGGCACCGCCACGGACTCGGCACCGCTACAGACCCTAACCCTAACACTCGGCGCTCGTCCTCTCGCTCTTCTCTCTATGTCGCGGCGGCTGTCTATATATCGACCGTACACCCCTCGCCGTATGGATACACGCCTAGCACTACTAGTATTTAAACCGCATCGTGCAGATGCTAATTAACTTCCCGATTGCTTCTTCATGGTCAGATTTGCAAATCATGGAAGGTTTTGTTCGGTTCTGATTTTGCTCTGTTTTCGAGATAATGGGCGACGGCATGGTGACCGACAGGATGTGGGAGGCAACGACGAAACACGCCAGGCAATGCGAGGTCGGCGACGAGTGTACGCGTACACCGCAGGGCGAACCGGCGGCGTCGGCGGCGCCACCGTGTACGTGAACTCCATCTGCCGGCTCGTCAAGATCGAGCTCGCCGGCGTCGAGTGCGTGCCGCAGCACCTCAACGGGCGCAGAAGGCGTACGATGCACCAGCTCTTGCTGGAGGCGTTCGAGCAGCGCGCCGGCCTCCAGGAGGCCGACATACTCCTCCACGCCAGCCACGGCAGCGCGCGTTCAGGTCGATAACTTGAGCGGCCCTTCGCTGCATCGCCGAGCATGTTGCGCATGTTGTCGCCGCGCAGCGCGCGTACAGCGTGGCGAGGGTGTTGGCGACGTAGGGCATGGCGTCGATGCCGAGCTTGGCGCAGAGCGCGTGCACCTCACGGCCGCGCAGCAGCAGCCTGGCCTCGGCGCACGCGGTGAGCACAGCGGCGCATGCGTGCGAGTCGCAGGGCACCCCCGAGGCGCGCATCTCAGCGAAGCGGCGGAGCGCGTCGTGGCGTCGGCCCGTCCGCGTCAGCGCGCCCACGAGCGTCGGCCCGCCCGTGTCGGGCGCCCACGAGCATTTCGTCGAACACCCCTGAGCGCGAGGCGGCCGGCCTTGGCGTGGCGTCGCTAGCGCGGTGGCGTGGCCGGCGTCGGAGGAGACGGCCGAGGACCTCGACGGCGAAGGCGTGCAGCGACGCGGCGTGGCCGGCGTCGGCGGCCGCGGCGCAGGCCTTGAGCGCGAGGCTGACCACGAAAGGGTCGGCGGCCGCGAGCGGGAGGCGTGGATGCGGCGGCGGAAAAAGGAGGAGAGGGCCGGGGAGGTACTGCGAGCGGCGGCGGCTGCGTCGGCTGCGTCTGCGGCGGCGGCTTCGTCGGCGGCGGCGTGGGTGCGTCGGCGGCGTGGAGTGCGTCAGCGTCGTCGGCGGCGTCGGGGCTCTCATTCGCGCGGGGGAGAAAGAAGATTTTGGGATTTTTCGGTCGCCGGCTAAGTGTAAAACAGGGCGATGGGCCTTTAGTACCGGTTGGTACCACCAACCGGTACGAAAGACCTTTCGTACCGGTTGGTGGTACCAACCGGTACTAAAGGGTTTTTTTTGTTTTCTTTTTTCTTTTACTGTTTTCTTTTCTATTGCTGTTTCTTTTTTCTTTTACTGGTTTCTTCTGTGTTTTCTGTTTCTTTTTCGTTTTATGTTGTGTTTCTTTTCTTTTCTTCTCATTTTCTATTTCTTTTCATTTTCTATTTCTTTTCTTTTCATTTTCTATTTCTTTTCTTTTCATTTTCGTTCCCCTTTCTTTTGTGTTTCTTTTCTTTTCTATTTATTTTGTTTTCTGTTTCTTCTTTCTTTTCTTTTATGTTTTTTTTCTTTTCTTTTGTGTTTCTTTTCTCTTCTTTTTATTTTCTGTTTCTTTTCTTCTCTATTTCTTTTCTATTTCTTTTTCTATTTCCGTTTGTTTTCTTTTCTATTTGTTTTCTATATCCTTTTTTATATTTCTTTTCTATATATTTTCTAATTCTTTTCTATATATTATCTATTTCTATTCTTTACTCTTGCCACGACGCCGTCATGCTGAAACTTTCCGGCCACGACGCCGCGCGGAAAAGAAAGGGCGGGAATGAAATTTTATTACGATTGAACTCGAATTAAAAGTACATAGCTTAACTGAAAATTAAAGATACATGACCAAATTCTCTTTGGGAGTCATTCAGTCATACTCCTGCCTAGCCCTGTAGTACTCGCCACTGTAGTCGTCGTAGTCGCCGTCATCATCGTCGCTGGCATCGGGGTCGCGGTACTCGAACGTCGGCGGGTGAGCACGCGTGGGCTGGGACTGAGGGTAGCGCAGGCGGGGGCCACGGTAGGCCATGACGCCCTGGAGAGTCCGGCCGCGCCACCACAGCCGACGGCCGGCCTCGTTGAAGTTCGGAGGAGGCGGGCCGCCCTCCTCGTGCCTGGCAAGCGCCCTCTCACGCCGATTGATGAAGAAGCTTTCCCAAGTCGGGCTGTAGTCGGGATGCCACTGGGGATTCCTCCGCTGCTCTGGCGTGAGCTCGAAGTAGTAGTGGTTCGTAATGGCCATCTCGCGCGCCACACCTAGAGGGACCGGAGGGACCGGTGCGCCTCCGGCAGCTTAGCAACCAGCCGGTCGGGACGCGGTAGCCCGGCGGGCGGGGGTAGTTCGAGGCGCAAAGCGCCTCCGCCTCCCGGGGGGTTAGAGATGCGATGGAAGCCATGGGAGAGAATGATGAGGTTTGCAGATATGAGTCTAGATGTGATATGTAAATGGTGGCCAAGCCTACATATATATAGTGAAAAAATGGCGGGAAGACAGAGGCGGGAACCGGTGGAAAGCGCGGGAAGAAAATAGGCGGGAAGACAGATCGAGGCAAACCTTTAGTACCGGTTGGTGGGTGCAACCGGTACTAAAGCTGTCGGCGGGATAAGGACGCCCTGCTCGATGAGATAAAGTATGTAGCGCACGACGCCCTGTCGGTGGGATAAGGACGCGTGGGTAACCTTTAGTACCGGTTGGTGGGTGCAACCGGTACTAAAGCTGTCGGCAGGATAAGGACGCGTGGGTAACCTTTAGTACCGGTTGGTGGGTGCAACCGGTACTAAAGCTGTCGGCAGGATAAGGACGCCCTGCTCGATGAGATAAAGTATGTAGCGCACGACGCTCTGTCGGTGGGATAAGGACGCGTGGGTAACCTTTAGTACCGGTTCGTGTCTACAACCGGTACTAAAGCTGTCGGCAGGATAAGGACGCTCTGCCTATAAAAGGAGCATCGATACACCATGGGAAGCAGCTCAACAAGCCAACATGGATGGAGAGTTTCATCACCATGGATGGAGGAAAGGGTTGGGAAATCTCCCGTGGCGGAACTTGTCGAAGATGCCCTTGGTGCACACGCCCTATGGCATCTTCGGAAGTTCCGCCTCGGAAAAATTTCCCTGCAAGCCCGTGGAAGACTCCATCTCCTCTAACAAATGTTGGGGAAAGGGTTGGGAAATCTCCGTGGCGGAACTTGTCGAAAGATGCCCTTGGTGCACACGCCCTCGGGCATCTTCGGAAGTTCCGCCTCGGAAATTTTTTCCTGCAAGCCCGTGGAAGACTCCATCTCCTCTAACAATGTTGCGGAAAGGGTTGGGAAATCTCCCGTGGCGGAACTTCTCGAATATGCCCTTGGTGCACATGCCCTATATATGGCATATTCGGAAGTTCCGCCTCGGAATTTTTTCCTGCAAGCCCGTGGAAGACTCCATCTCCTCTAACAATGTTGCGGAAAGGGTTGGGAAATCTCCCGTGGCGGAACTTCTCGAATATGCCCTTGGTGCACATGCCCTATATATGGCATATTCGGAAGTTCCGCCTCGGAAAAATTTCCCTGCAAGCCCGCGTGACTTAACTAGTAAAACAAGCCAACCATCTCCATTGTTAATATCTTACATACAGTAACATCATTACACAAAAGTGATTTCCATATTGAGATACACAAGTTATGATCCCTATATGTAGCTAGCTAGTCTTCTGAGTTTTCTTCGCTCGTTTCCCTTTCTTCTTACTGCGACGCAACCATGGACAATCTTCATTGTTTAAGATGATGCTTGGGTCAATTTTTACCTTGAAGGGTGGAATATCGTCAAACTTATTATAATCTTCTGACATGTCTGTCTTGTCCTCTACTCCCACGATGTTTCTTTTTCCTGAAAGAACTATGTGCCGCTTTGGCTCATCGTATGATGTGTCCTCTTGCCTTTCTTTCCTTTTTTTCGGTTTGCTAGACATATCCTTCACATAAAAAACCTGAGCCACTTCACTGGCTAGGACGAATGGTTCGGTGTCGTACCCAAGATTCTTGAAATCCACTGTAGTCATTCCGTACTGCGGGTCTACCTGTACCCCGTCTTTCTGGTTGAACCATTTACCCCGGAACATAGGGCCCGTGAAATTAGGTCCATAGTCAAGTTCCCATATCTCCTCTATGTACCCATAATATGTGACCTTGTTCACATTGCCATCTTATGCATCAAAGCGGACACCACTGTTTTGGTTGGTGCTCTTTTTGTCTTGGGCGAAAGTGTAAAATGTGTTCCCATTAATCTCGTACCCTTGAAAAGTCGATATAGTAGAAGATGGTTGCTTGGCCAACAAGTACAGCTGCTCGTCATCGGTGACATTCATGAGACGTGTTTGCAACCAACCGCCGAAAGTCTTCATGTGTTCTCCATCAATCCAATCTTCACGTTGCTCCGGGTATTTAGAGCGTAAGATCTCCTTGTGTTCCTCTTTGTACGGAGCCACCAAGATGGAATTAAGTAGAACTGTGTAGTGTGCTTGAGTGAAAGAATGTCCGTCCATACACGTTGCTGATTTCTTTCCTAGCGTGCCTTTTCCACGCAGTCTCCCCTCTAAGCGCGATTCAGGAACACCGATCGGCTTAAGGTCAGGAATAAAGTCAACACAAAACTCAATGACCTCCTCTGTTCCATAGCCCTTGGAGATGCTTCCTTCTGGCCTAGCACGGTTATGAACGTACTTCTTTAAGACTCCCATGAATCTCTCAAAGGGGAACATGTTGTGTAGAAATACAGGACCGAGAACGCCAATCTCTTCGACCAGGTGAACTAGGAGATGTGTCATAATATTGAAGAAGGATGGTGGGAACACCAACTCGAAGCTGACTAGACATTGGACCACATCCTTCTGTAAATTTTGTAGAGTAAGTGGATTGATCACCTTCGGAGACAGTGCATTGAGGAACGCACATAGCTTCACAATGGGTACTCGAACATTTTCCGTGAAGCCCCCTCAATGCAACCGGAAGTAATTGTGTCATAATCACGTGGCAGTCATGAGACTTTAGGTTTTGAAACTTTTTCTCCGACAGGTGTAGTATTCCCTGTAGCTTCGACGAGAAGCCAGACGGGACCTTGATGCTACTCCGGACTGCACAAAAGATCTCCTTCTCCTCGAACGAAACAGCAAAGCTGGCCGGACCTTGATACTTCTCTGGATTCAGGTTGTTTCCTTCGTGGATACTTTGCTGGTCCTGCCGTGCATCCGGTGTATCTTTTGTCTTCCCATACACGCCCAAGAAGTTTAGCAGGTTCACGCAAAGATTTTTCGTCACGTGCATCACGTCGATTGCAGAGTGAACCTCTAAGAATTTCCAGTAGGGTAGCTCCCAAAATATCGACTTCTTCTTCCACATGGGTACGTGTCCGTCAACATCATGCGGAACAGATTGTCCGCCGGGACCCTTTCCAAAGATCACTTCTAAATCCTTGACCATATCATATATAACTTCCCCATTAGAGGCGGGTAGGCTTGGTTCGGTTATCTGCCTCACCTCCGAAATGCTTTCCTCTCTTTCTTACGTGATGTTGTTTTGGAAGAAATCGACGATGCCCTGTACACATTCTTGTTTCCCAAATAAATACTATCAGTCTCACCTAAACAGTGTGTGCATGCATTGTATCCCTTGTTTGACTGCCCTGAAATGTTACCAAGAGCAGGCCAATCATTGATGGTTACAAATAACAACGCTCGTAGGTTAAATTCCTTTTGTTCGTGCTCATCCCACACAGGTACACCTTCGTCACGCCACAACTCTAAAAGTTCTTCAACCAATGGCCTCAGGTACACATCAATGTCGTTGCCGGGTTGCTTCGGGCCCTGGATGAGCACGGCATCATAATGAACTTCCGCTTCATGCACAACCAAGGAGGAAGGTTATAGATACATAGAGTCAACCGGCCAGGTGCTATGGTGGAGCTCTGCTCCCGAAAGGATTAAAGCCATCTGTACTTAGACCAAATCTTAAGTTCCTTGCGTCATCTGAAAATGACTTGAACTCTCTGTCGATTTTTCTCCACCGCGACCCGTCGGCGGGGTGTCTCGACATCACATCTTTCTTACGGTCCTCTTTGTGCCATCGCAACAACTTGGCATGCTCTTTGTTGGAACAAACGTTTCAACCGTGGTATTATAGGAGCATACCACATCACCTTCGCAGAACCCTCTTCACGGGGTGGACTCACCCTCAACATCGCCGGGTCATCTCGCCTGATCTTATACCTCAATGCACTACATACCGGGCATGCATTCAAATTCTCGTACTCCCGCGGTAGAGGATGCGATCATTGATGCATGCATGTATCTTTTGCACCTCTAATCCTAGAGGGCAGACAACCTTCTTTGCTTCGTACGTGCTAGAGGGCAACACGTTCTCCCCTGGAAGCATCTTCTTTATTATTTTCAGCAACTTTTCAAATCCCTTGTCGAAGTACCATTCTCTGCCTTCCACCAGCAATTCCAGCGTGGTACCCAGCTTTTTTCGACCATTTTCGCAATTTGGGTACAACAGTTTGTTGTGATCCTCTAACATTTTCTCCAACTTCAACCTCTCCTTTTCATTTCCGCAGTTCATCTTCGCATCAAGAATGGCCCGACCCAAATCGTCATCCGGGTCATCAAAAATCGGCTCATCGAAAATGAGCTCTTCTTCAGCTTCATCTTCCCCCATTCTACTACCACCGTCTTCCGTGACTCAGCTGGGATAGTTGGCACTATCCTCTTCTTCTTCGTTGTCTTCCAATATAACTCCTCTTTCTCCGTGCTTGGTCCAACAATTATAGCTGGGCATGAAACCATTCTCCAAACAGGTGGACGTGAAGGGTCTTCGAGGTAGAGTAATCCTTCATATTCTTACAGAACTACATGGACAATACATGAAACCATTCGACCGCCTGTTTGCCTCAGCCACGTTGAGAAAATAATGCATGCCGATAATGAACTCGGGATGGCACCGGTCACCGTACATCCATTGTCGACTCATCTGCATTTTATATGTATATCAAAAATCATTAAGTACACAACATCATGGATATATGAGTGACCAACTTAATTAATATTCAAGTTCATCACATAAAACTAAGTTATTTTTATAAAAAAGAAGAGGGGCTCACCGAGGTGGTACCGTGCCGGCTAGGGGACGACGCTAGCGATCGACGGCGGTGAGGACGGGGATGATACTAATTAAAACCTACAAAACATACCATAATTTCAGCTCAAATTGCATATAAAAAAATAAAATCACTAACTTAGGCATTTCATCGAACACCTTGATTGCACTACAAAAATAGTACGAGTTAAAACTACCAAAGAACTGAGCTAAATTAGGAACGCCGGAAGGAAGGATGATATTGCTAACCCTTGGATAGATGTATGCCGTTAATCTTGTTAAAATGGTGGAGAAAAATAAAGATTATTGGAGTGTGTGAGAGGTGGAGAAAAATTTAGAGTGTGAGGAAGATGAGAAAAATGAGAGCCAGCAGGGGGCTCGGGACGAGCTGGGCGATTTTGATATGGCTGGGTACCCTTTGGTACCGGTTCGTGTTACGAACCGGTACCAAAGGTCCAGCCCGGGCCCCACCACGCGTCTGAATTTTGGCCGAAGACCTTTCGTACCGGTTCCTAACACGAACCGGTACGAAAGCCCCTCCCAAACCGGTACGAAAGCCCCTCGCCCACCTGAGCCCTCAAACCGGTACAAATGGCCCCATTGGTACCGGTTCGTAAGGGAACCGGTACCAATGGCTTAGATGGATGTGAGGTTTTCTACTAGTGTTACGAGGAAAAATTAGAAACTTGGAATACAATAAATATTCTAGATAACCCTTAAAACAAATAAGCTACCACGATACAAAGATAAATGGCCTTTTGGGAAATTTAGCTAAGTCATGACCTTTGACAAGGCATAGTTTGTTAGAATGAACCCATGTTGTGAACAAGTGTGTACCTTTGAATTATGAATAGTTCTACGAATGTAGTTTCCAATTTATTTGCACTAAAATCCATTTTGATTTCCCCAATGTGAACCAGGTTTTTTTGTGTGAAGCAAGTACAAGAAACCAATATGAACTTGTGGAATCCTAAATACAAAATTAGTAGACAACGTTTGTACATAGATTCACATACTTGTTGATGATGCTAGCTTTCTGCGAACTTTTAATATTTTGTATAGTTTTCTACCGATTTATGTGGAAGTGGGGGAAATTTGAACTACCGGACATCTTTCGCTTGTTTCCTTATTTTTGCAAAAACAAATGTTGCACAATATGGGGACAATGTCAATTTCGCGAGATTTATTCCGGTGTGCCCAAAGTACCCCGTTCTAGCAAAATGTCATTCAAAGTGAGACCAAATATTGGCATACAACTAACTCAAAGTTTGCAAAAAAATGTGAAACCTTCGCAGATTGTCATCTTATGTGACCTACTTACGATAAAAAAATACAAACTTGAAATATGGAAATTATTTTGAAAATCCCTTGTTGCGGTCAGAAACCCACCGGCGAGCAGCGACGGGCAACACAGTAGAGCCGGGAACAACTTAGGGCTGCGGCTGGCCCTGGTCCCTCCGAGCGACGGCCCGCAAAGCCTCCGGCACGCATGTCCGATGCTGGTGCAAGGGCGTGCCACCTGACCTATACCTGGTCAGGAAGGTGATGGAGATGCCTCGCTTAGTTTCCTGCATGGCATACACGTAAACATTAAATACGAGCCTCGATCGGCTCTCAGGTTATCCTGTGAATCGGCCCAAAGAGCCGATCCACCCATGATTCGTACGAGGTGTACGAATATATGTTGGTCCTGCTTGATCAAGATAAAGCTAAAACGATCTACGACGATTTAGGGTTTTCACCGCATAATCGGATCATCCTACTCACGATTGGGCCTCGCGGTCACGTACGGTGATCGTAAGCCGATCCTAGACAAGGCCTAAAAACCAACACGAGGTTGATCCCCGGAACATCCTGTCTAGGGCTAGCAAACTACACCCTACGCGTCGCTGGATCCTCCAACCCTTTGTAAGGCCTAACTATTGCAGATATTAAACTAATCCTTGAAGAACAAGGAGCAACCGTAACGGATCGGATCTACTAAATAATGATCAAGCGGGGTGCCGCCCCTACACCTAAGATAGGTGTAAGGGCGGCTAGATGTCTAAGGGTTGCACTACGACAACATATGATACGAAGAACAATGCTAACCCTAACACATCTAAGATAACTACGTTGCTCGCCATCAAAAAGGCTTCAGTACGAGCAACGCATGGCAACAAATAAACTTGTACTGCCTAGATCGCAAGATGCGATCTAGGCAGCATGATGCTTACCCGGAAGAAACCCTCGAGACGAAGGAGTTGGCGATGCGCCTAGATTGATTTGTGGTGAACGATGATTGTTATTTATTTCATAAACCCTAGATACATATTTATAGTCCGTAGACTTTCTAACGTGGGAATAATCCCAACCGTGCACGAGACAAACTCTAACTAACCGACACGTAATCTACTATGTTACAGATACACGGGCAAACTAGCCCAAACCTTGCATAACAGGCCGATTCACGTATATTCTTCCACGTATAATCTTCAAGTCCATCTTGATCGCGGCCCACCTCTGACTCGGTCAAATTCTGGTGATAACACATGCCCCCCTGGTTTTGGAATTGATAATTCCAAAAACACTCTGCTTTTTCTTCGTCGGGTCATGTCGTGGCAGAGCGGAACCGTCGCAGTATTCTTCATCATGATGACTTGCCTTCTCAACTTCTCTGCACGATTTGACAATTTTGGCTCCACCTCCTCGGAAACTGTTCGAGCAATAAATCTCTATTCTATCCCCTTTTATTTACAGCATCGAACAGTTCACCTCTTCATCCCCCCTGCTCCAAATTAGCCGTCAGCCAAAAAACCCTCTCCTTCCATAGCCATGTCGTCCTCTTCCTCCTCTTCCGTTTCTCTCCAATCCTCTTCCTCAAGCGAGTCGATCCCAGGGCACAACCAGATGGAGGCGTACAACAGGCGCGCTCCCAAGCATTGGGACGAACGGGAGTGGGACTTCGATTTCGTGCCAGAGGGCCTACCCGAGGACCTCGTCTGGTCAGATGGGGCCATGCCCCTGACTGACGGGGAGGATGACCTCCGATTCCTGATTGAAGGAGCACTGGAGGCGGAGAGCGACGACGACGACCCTCCCTTCCGGGGTAAATTCACCTCCATCACCAAAGAAGAAAAAGAGGATGGCGAAGACGAAGACATCTCCTCCGACACGAAGAAGGAACAGGAGGACGACACCTCCTCCGACGAACCGCCGCTAAAGCGCATCCGTGGCTGGGCTTGGTCAGATGAGGATGATGATGATGACGAGGAAGAAGCCTCTGCTGAAGGTTACAGTAGCAGCAACGAGGAACTCGTTGACAGCAGCAATGACGGCAGCTACCCCAGCGACGGCGAAGACAGCAACAGCCCTTAGAGTAGGGACCTACTAGCATAGGATTAGCAGTAGCAATCTGTTCCTTTTGTTGAACAATCGGCCTCTCTTTGTAAGAAATCTTATTATCAATGAAAAACTTCCTTTGATTTTGCCGATGTCCTTTATGCTGACTTAGCCGATTTTTCCTCATCTGACTTTGTCGATTGTTAGCCTAACCAATGTTCAATGACCGGTGGCAACGCATTGGTCTCTCACGATAATCTGCGAGACAGGCCAATTCAGTCATCCCTCCAAGTTAGCCAGCTCCGCCGACGACGATAGCACTTGGTACAGCCGATCGCAGCAGGCCGGCGATTTGGTCTTGAGCGGGCGTCTTTAAGAGAGCCCTGGAGCTGTTGCTGAATCAGCTTGGATGCTGAAACTGATAAATCTGTAACAAAAGCACCACTCTTCAGAACAGTTGCGATGTAGAGCCAGCCGATTCCAACCAAATTGGCTCTCCAGAGCCAAGAACCTTTCGGGCGAGTTGCCCCCAAGCCTCATCCAAGGCGAGAACAGTAATGAATCAGCCAAATGTGTCACCATCGGCTTCCAAGTTATAATGCAGAACCAGCCGATTCCAACAAAATCGGCTCTCCAGAGCAAAGATTTTTCAGGGCGAGCTGCCCCCGAGCCTCTTCAGCTCCCATCAAAACGTGGCAGGGAAGCTTACGCCCAAAGAACCGACGCACTGAAAGGGTTCGGAAAGATCAGCAAATCCGTTCCTTGAACTAAGAAGCCTCAAACATAATGGCTTTCCGACTCCTCCTAGTTCAATCCTTTGCGCCTTGCTGATCAGCTCGGCTCCTCATCTTTGGCAGACTGATGCAACTTCCGGTGAGGATGTTTTGAATTTCTGATGCCCTCCAAGACTCTGGACGTAACAACCTCTGAAAGTGACATCGACCAAGCCGCCACCTTAGTCCACGCCAGGCAAAAACGCCATAGCCGCTTGATTCGTTATCGGCTGTGCTCATGCTCCTAGGATAGGTATGCTCCCTTTGTTGGACTCACCCTTAACCTGATCTGCATGCTTACACTGGCACTGCTGAACTTGAAGACTTGCAGAAGGAGTTGGAGGTCTTGAGAAGGAATTCATCCAGTAGAGCCTCTCCTTGTAACTCAACAACTGCTCCATCGGGCTTCTGCTTATATCAGCTGTACCTCTTGAGTCGATGGCCATGCATCGGCTTTCTATTCTAAAGTCGATGTCTGTGCATCGGCTGTATACCCACTATGAGTATATATTTTTTTTTTACTGGCCGATTTTTTCTATCGGCCCCCAATATTTCACCGCACACATGTTCACCTGCACATGTTCACCTGATTAGGTGCCCACCGAGCCGAATCTGTCAGGGAACTGCAGATATCGGCTCTGTAATTTAGCCAAGGCATCGTATTTGCACGTCGGCTCCGGTAGGCCTAAAGTTGATTTTTCCTAACTCATCAGCCGACGTAAAACCGCTGCCCAGTAGATCGATGTTGAACCCAAGCAGAACATGTGGTGAGGATAATTTTGGCCGATTGCTGGAATCGGCCTCCATATTGATCGAAGCGCTCAAATGAAGGTTTTGTAATGTTCCTTCATAGATCTTTGGGGCCGATCCTTGGGATCGGCCTCGCCACGTTTGCTCATCGGTTTGTTCTTGCTACACGGTCAGGCCAGTGGATAAGACCATCCTAACCCCATCCTGTGTCGCGCTGATGTGCTCGCAGTCGTCAAAATTGGGTGCCTCGTGTAATCCTGGAGCACTAAACTCCGTCGGAAGGACGAGCACCATGTTTGTGCCAGCCGATGTCTCATCATCGGCTTTCTTTTGCTTGGGGCGCCACTCCATTTTTCGTGGTCGACCCTCTTCATCCAGGGTTCGCTGAATTTTCGCGGCCAGATCAGGCCGCGCCTTCCTTAGCGTGTGCAGGTATAACCTTTCGGCTTCCTCCAAGCCGCGCAATCGCTGAACCCTACGCTTTTGGGAATGGCTGAGTCCATCAGGGCACCACCTTGGTCGGTGGTACCTGTCTTCTTCTTCTTCTTCCAAATCCTCGAGGTCTTCCACCCGAGGGGACTCAGCGTGCTTGTTCCGAGGCGGGAGGGGCCCTAAGCGTTGGAACACGGACACGTTAGCTGCCTCCTTCTTCTGGTTACATTCTGGGCAATTGCCGATTGTAGGCAATCGGCTCATTCCTGAATCCCAGCAGTGTCTGAAGAAGGGACAGTCCCAGTGCCTATCTTCGTCGTCTTGCTCCCTCGATGCTTCCTTGGCACGGCGCTCGTACTCCTCCTCATCGCGATCATGCCGACGATGTATCCTGGCGTCCCTAGCCAGACGGTCTCTATCATCATCGTCGCTGGATCGTCGGCGTTGGCTATATTGACTCACATACTTATTGAGGAGGTGATCAGAGAGAGGTCGCTTATATCTTATGTTCTTCACCTCTCCCTCTGTGACGTAGCGCTTGCCATCGTGACGGAGCCGATCGCGTGGAGCGGCCTCCTCTGTGTCCTTGCTACGAGAGCAGCTGCCCTCGTCTCCATCCTTGCCAGAGTGGTGTCCAGGTCCTACCATGTTGACGCTGAACGAAGATCCTGGCTGGCAACCTTCAGGGTAAGTGCACTCCACCATGTTAACGGCGGGGAAGGGGTGGGTGTCGACCTTCATGGCGTACTGGTTGAAAATCAGACGTCCTTGTTCTATCGCCATTTGGATCTGCTGACGCCACACCCTGCAGTCGTTGGTGGCATGGGAAAGCGAGTTATGCCATTTGCAGTATGGCTTTCCATTCAGCTCCTGTACCGTGGGGATTTTGAGGCCTTCGGGTATCTTCAACTGCTTCTCCTTGAGTAGGAGGTCAAAGATTTGCTCCGTTTTAGTCACGTCAAAATCGAACCCTCTGGGCGGACCTGGTGGCTTAACCCATTTGCA
The DNA here is from genome assembly GCF_019359855.2 of Lolium perenne. Taxonomy (NCBI): domain Eukaryota; kingdom Viridiplantae; phylum Streptophyta; class Magnoliopsida; order Poales; family Poaceae; genus Lolium; species Lolium perenne. The sequence goes on from NC_067247.2 coordinate 5,873,362, forward strand.
GGACACGGGGGTTGCCCCCCGAGTCCATTCAGCCACTGCTACCTCTTGATCTCCCGCAGAACCTTCGTTTTCATCTGCCTCAACCAGGACTACCGCCCGCTTGAATTTGTCCTGGTACAAGTCCGGATGGCGTTGTTCATATGCTGACAGTTTCTGAACCATGTGCGCCAGTGAAGGGTAGTCTGCTTGGGAGGCCATATCCTTGATTTGTGATGCAAGGCCCACCACTGCCAACTCGACTGCTTCTTTTTCAGTCACACGAGCCGAATAACATCGGTTCCTCAGATTTCTGAAGCGCTGGATGTATTCTGCCACGGTTTCTCCACGCTTCTGACGTATTTGAGCTAGATCAGCAATGCCGGCCTCGGAAGCTTCTGAGTGAAACTGCATGTGGAACTGTTCTTCCAAGTCCGGATCGAGTCCGGTGGCAACGAAGTGTACCACCCGAAAGCCGATCCCGTGAGGGACTGTGCGAAGAACCTCACGCGTAGTGGATCCGACGCTGAGGTCGTTCCTAGCTGTGCCAAATATCGGCTCACATGCTCGATGGAGCTGGAACCATCTGATCCACTGAACTTGGAGAAGTCAGGGAGCCGATACTTGGGTGGTAGCGGGACCAACTCGTATTCATCGGGGTACGGCTTGGAATAGCCGATCGTCCTCCTTTTCGGCACCATGCCGAACTGGTCCCTCAGGATCATACTGATCTGATCCGCGGTGCTGGCTGCAGGAGTCGAATTATGAAGATTCGCCGGAGTGGCATACTTAGCCAGCCATGCTTGCTTTTCCAGCTCTGAGCCAACTGCAGGAGCTGCGCTCTGGAGGTTTGTCGGAGTGGCGTACTTAGCTAGCCACGTCTGCTTCTCAAGATCTGTCGCTGAAGTTCCTCCTGCTTTCCCAGAAGTCCCTGCTGTCGCGGCCTGGTTTGTGAGTGCCCGATTATCGCGATGCGGCACGTATGTGCACATGTACCCATGAGGGATCTCCTTAGGCGCCTCATGCAAGAACTGGCAGTCACTAGGGTCACCACCGATCTTGTAGACGACGAATGCCGGTGAATTCGGCACTTTTGGTGCTGCCAACGCAAATGGCAGCGGTGGACGGGACTGGAGTGGCATCTCTCCTTGGTATGTCCCGAGAGCTGGTCCTGACGGAGAGTACTGGTGCCTCATGATCTCCTGGATCACCCGAAGAGCGACACGCTCCAAAGTGTTCACCAGGTTCTCAGAGTGGCGGTGCAGCGAGTGAGCCACCATGTAGTTAATCTCCTGACGCAGGGACCTGGTGCGTTCCTCTGACGGGGCGGACAGGTCTATCCCATCGAGCGCACCATCAGGCGAGAACCCTTTCCACCTGATGCCATGTGAACGGGTTCTGTGAAAAGAGCCGATGAGGTCGGCTTCGAGGATAGCTTTGACCTCGTCATACTTCTTCTTGAGCTCGTCGGTCAGATGCTCGTACGTGACTGGAGTGCCATCCGCCATCTCGGATGTAGATGGCGATGTGGTTGATGTAGAAGATTGTCCCACCGACGGGGTCCCACCGGGCGTGCCAGAATGTGTTGCGGTCAGAAACCCACCGGCGAGCAGCGACGGGAAACACAGTAGAGCCGGGAACAACTTAGGGCTGCGGCTGGCCCTGGTCCCTCCGAGCGACGGCCCGCAAAGCCTCCGGCACGCACGTCCGATGCTGGTGCAAGGGCGTGCCACCTGACCTATACCTGGTCAGGAAGGTGATGGAGATGACTCGCTTAGTTTCCTGCATGGCATACACGTAAACATTAAATACGAGCCTCGATCGGCTCTCAGGTTATCCTGTGAATCGGCCCAAAGAGCCGATCCACCCATGATTCGTACGAGGTGTACGAATATATGGTGGTCCTGCTTGATCAAGATAAAGCTAAAACGATCTACGATGATTTAGGGTTTTCACCGCATAATCGGATCATCCTACTCACGATTGGGCCTCGCGGTCACGTACGGTGATCGTAAGCCGATCCTAGACAAGGCCTAAAAACCAACACGAGGTTGATCCCCGGAACATCCTGTCTAGGGCTAGCAAACTACACCCTACGCGTCGCTGGATCCTCCAACCCTTTGTAAGGCCTAACTATTGCAGATATTAAACTAATCCTTGAAGAACAAGTAGCAACCGTAACGGATCGGATCTACTAAATAATGATCAAGCGGGGTGCCGCCCCTACACCTAAGATAGGTGTAAGGGCGGCTAGATGTCTAAGGGTTGCACTACGACAGCATATGATACGAAGAACAATGCTAACCCTAACACATCTAAGATAACTACGTTGCTCGCCATCAAAAAGGCTTCAGTACGAGCAACGCATGGCAACGAATAAACTTATACTGCCTAGATCGCAAGATGCGATCTAGGCAGCATGATGCTTACCCGGAAGAAACCCTCGAGACGAAGGAGTTGGCGATGCGCCTAGATTGATTTGTGGTGAACGATGAATGTTGTTTATTTCATAAACCCTAGATACATATTTATAGTCCGTAGACTTTCTAACGTGGGAATAATCCCAACCGTGCACGAGACAAACTCTAACTAACCGACATGTAATCTACTATGTTACAGATACACGGGCAAACTAGCCCAAACCTTGCATAACAGGCCGATTCACGTATATTCTTCCACGTATAATCTTCAAGTCCATCTTGATCGCGGCCCACCTCTGACTCGGTCAAATTCTGGTGATAACATCCCTTCACAGAAATGAGGTACCACATGCGAAGGTAAATGGTTTTATGGGTAAATTAGCTAGGTCACGACTATCGACAAGTTATAGTTTGACAAAGCAGAGAAAATTAATTTGGAAATTATTTTTTCATATTATGCAAGCGTGTTATGCATGTAAAATGCATACATGGACTTTGTTCTTTATTACAATGAATTCCCACATATTTGCAACATATATGATGATAATACCATGTTTTACATTGATTTATGAGGATTTACCGATGATCCCCTTTATTTGGTTTATAACTCCGCAGAACAAGAATTCCCCTTTTTCACTTTTAGAGACCTATACGGAGTAATATTGAGCTAGGATTTTGGAGGGTCATTTTTTCAATGGGAGAAGCACCCTGGGCCCTGGGAGCTCACCTCAGGCTTGAGGCCCGAAAGAGACCAGGTGGCATGGGCGCGCCTCCCACACTCTTTCGGCCGTCGATCGTCCAAATCGCGTAATATTTTCGCGCACCAATGTATTTTGACCTAAAAACCATTATATATATGACCCCAAAGAGTTTTCGGGAGGATAGCGCCGCAGAAACACCGAAATACGAAAACAGAGGTTGCATCAGCAAAAATTGGAAGGGGGAACTCAGCCGGGATCACCGCCAGAGGGATCTCCACCTTCTCCAACGTCTTCATCATCATCACCATGGTCCAGGGGGTATTCCACCTCTGGACTACGGGTTTGTGGTAGTAGCTTGATCTATTTCAGTCATGTTCTTCATAGTTCTTAGTGCCATATGAACTGCCCAACATGATTATGGTCATATTTGTAATACGTATGTGATGGATCCTTATTCTATGATATTGTGCTATGAGATCTAATCATATTTATGTGCAAGATATATTGATAGATGCATATTATATACTCCATTCTTAAATATTGGTTCTGATCCAACTTATATGCAAGAGCGTGTGTGGGGTTAAGTAGCATGGTTTTATTGATTGAATAGTGACAACAAATTCATGATCTATTATGGTTTTGCCTTTTCTTTTGATACCTCACTAGGGATAAATGTAATGCATGGGCTATGTTCATCACGTGACAAAAGTGATGATCTTCTTTGTTAAAGTTAGCATATTTGATATTCAAACATCATGCCAAACTACCTATAGCTATGCTATGTTAATTCTTAAAACAAGATTGCACGGAGTTTTCCCTTTCTTGTGCAATATAAGAGAGATGTGTTGCATCATCTCTATGTTAGGACCCGATGCCCATATGAATTCGTATCTTTCACATATTAATGTTTCAGTCTTCATATCTTATTGATGAATTGTTATTGTCCACTACAACTTAAAAGAGAGAATAGTAAAGTGAAATCATGAACCTGGTTCACTTTTTATCATAAGAAACACCTTTACATTGATGTTATCTTACTTTTTATTTGCTACACTATTTTTATCTGAAAATACAAAAAATATTTATTTATCTTATTTGCACTCTAAACCCCCAAAACAATCAAACTTTTTACTATTTTAACTTAGTTAATTATATATAGTGTATGTTATATCATTAAATTCGTGTTCATATAAAGTTTGTTATGATGTATTTTTTTACAATAAATAACAAATGTATAAGTATTAAAATTAGTAGTCAAAATTTGGACATGCAAAATAGTGAACTCTTTGTCTAAAAATTGAACTAACCTTTGTCCATGACATCCTTAGGTTAGTTCATTTTTTTGACTAAAGAGGGTAGAGAGTATGGAAACCTCAAATGTAGCCTGATTTATTTTTCTTTTTTCAAACTTTAATTTTTTATATTTCAAAGTTTTAGAAAAATTTACAAAAATTTGTAGACTGAGAGAATGTTGTACTCTATCAGTGCGTAAATTTTCAGATTGAAATGCATTATTTTTGCCCTCAATAAAAATGATAAAATATCATAAAATGACCAATTCTAGATTTCAGTGTACTGTTCATTAATGTTCATCAATGATGAAATCAAGATTTGTTATTTTTGCTGAGCCCAAAATATAACATATTTCATTCTAAAAATTTACACACTTGTAGATTACAGTATTGTTTATATCACAGTATTTTTTGAATTTGTTAAACATGTTTAAAATAAAAAAAATGATATATCCAAAAAACGACCTACATATGGCCCAGCCTACAAAAATCTATTCGAGCGCGGAGTACCCTAATGATGAACCACTTGCATCTATAATGCAAGACAAAGATACCAAATCCACCGGACCGAAAGGATAGGAGCAGATTGAACGTTACACATTCCAACCCACATAGATTCCCTGTTTCTTCGTTAGGGCATCTCCAGCGACGCGATGCAAACGGACGCTGAGCGATCGTTTGTGTCCGCCGTGATTGGAAATGCGTCAAACACCACCTCCAGCGGCGCGACGCAAAGTGACCGGGCCGCCAGGTTTGCGTCTCCGCGGACACTCGGCGGTCGCGGAAAATGTCCGCCCGGTCCTCGCACGGGCCCGCATGGCAGCGGCACAACTTCTTCGTCTTCCGCGGCATTACTTCCGGGCGGCGCGCTGCAGCCTTTGCAGGGCCGCGTTAATGGCGTGCCTCGGCTTCCGCGAGCGTGCGCAGCGTCGATGCGTCTTCTCCGCCAGTATTGGCACCGAGGCGTCGCTTCGGCAGTCTGCGGCCGCGTTAACGGCGATGCCTCGCGTGGCTCGCGGCCGTCGCCTACCTATGCGCACGTAGTAATGGCGATGCCACGTGTGGCGCGGCCGTCGCCCTGCCTCCGCGCTATATATACAGGGGCGCGAGCATCTCATCTCCTCCCCACAAACCCTAACCGCCGCTGCCGTAGCGCCGCTTCCTCTCAAGCAGATCCACCATGAGCAGCGCCAGACGCGGCCAGGCTGCCGCGCCTCCACCTCCACCTTCACCTCCCACTCCACCTCCTCCGGCGTCGAGCTCCTCCGACGAGTTCGACTCTGAAGACAGCACGGGCGACCTCCTCGACCCGGTCAGGGACGCCGCGGCCCTGGCACTCGCGGCGCAGGAAGCAGAGGAGGAGCTGGCGGGCCACGCGGCGTTGGATGCTGAGCTGGAACAGCGCAGGCTCGCGGCTGCCGCTGCAGCCGAGGACTCCGACTCGGAGATATCTTGGTCATCCGATGACCCTGATGCGCCGACGCCGGAGGAGAGGGCGGCGGAGCAGCGGGCCCTCGTCGAGTCTTTCGAGACGCTCAAGGACGAGGCCGCCAACGCGAGGCTGGAGCAGTGCCTGCAAGAGGACGCGGCGGCGCACCGAGCCATAGCGGCCGCGCGGGAGGCGGCGGAGAAGCAGGCGACGGAGCGACGCAACGACGGTGCCGGCCCGTCAGGAAGCAAGTAGTCTAGGCCTATAGATCTACTTTGTATAGTTTTTATGCATTTTTATGTACTACTTTCAATGTTTGTACTATGTTGCAATTCAAAAAATGGGCCGCCCCGGTGGGAGCACACCCAGACGCAAACGGACGAGCGGACAAAATATGTCCGTGGGGCGATGCAAACGAACGCTCGCAACCACTTTTGGGCGTCCGAAATGCGTGGCGCCGCTGAAGATGCCCTTACTATTTTCTGAAACAGTCTAAAATCGGGCAAGCAAACATAAGAACCAAGCTAGCTTTAAATAGATGGATGACAGATGACACATGCCAGAGTTGAGATCTCGTCCCTTCCTCATGCATGCCGTCTCTGAATCAGATCGGCACTGTACACACACATATGTTACTTGCTTTTGGCATGCATGCAAGCTTGTCTCATGGCCAAGGGAACTGCCAGTGAACTGACTAGGCCATGCATGCATGTGGAGATGAACACTGGCTGCATTTGTAAGCATGGCATGCATGCATGCACACGTACGGCATTACACAGGTGTGTGCAGGTACACAGGAGGCGCGTGTGCACTTGAACCAAAAAGACAAACCTGAGATAGTTGACCAAAAAAGACAAACGGGTAGGCCAGCAAAGCTATGTGTATGTGTATCTGCTTGCTTGGTGCAGACATGCATCTCTCTTTCTGATCGTGCATCAAAATTTGAAGGAAATATAGAGTAATGTAACAGTGAACGGTAGTGCATGGAACTTCGGAATCCCTTGCAGAAGAGTGTAACTTGTAGAATCCATTGAAAAGAAAAATGGGACTCTCAATAATAATGCAATAAGATTCAATGCAGAAAATCAAATGGACCACAAACATATGATTTTTCGTTTCCGAAAGAAAAGTCTATACCTCCAAATTTTCTGTAAAAAATATGTAAATTAAAGAGGCTTGTGAACCAATCCTGCCGGATTATTTGGCTAGCTTCAAAAGTCTCTGCAAGTTCGTCCCCTCTTCCTTTTTCTTTATCATTAGCGCTATTGTTCGGCGAGAAAGGCGCAACTAGCTGCTTTTGAGACCACTAAACATGGTATAATGTGACAATACCCTTTCTTCTTATCATTATTTTTCTTGAAGTTGGTTGAGCGTGAGGCTGTGTTCTTCCATCAAACTTATCACCTTCAAATTTATTCATGTGCTTGAGCTTGTGGGATTGGAAGTTTTTCTTCTATACAACATTAGCGCTAGAATCTTTCTCAAAGTCTCGAGAACGTGTGTCCTTTTCTTTCACCATTTCTTCCACATGAAGAGACACAATAAGATCTGAAACACAAAACTCTTGTCTTTTATGTTTCACAGAAGTTGCAAAGTTCTTCCACAAGGGAGGAAGCTTGACCAAAAATGCCACCGGCCACAAATTTATTTTGTAAGGTACATTTAAACTGCTCAAAATCTTTGGCAAGTGACTGTATCTCATGAGGTTTCTCAAAACGGAGAGCTCACCAGTCATGTTGCAGTCAATGTATTCCTCCCGACATACAATTTAGTGCTAGTGTTCGAGACCCCAAATTTGGCCTCGAGCGCATCCCACACATCCTTGCCATGATCAAAGGTCATGTATGGGTCAACAATATTGTCCCCAAGAATACTGAAGAGATCCACCTTAAATCTGGCATCGATTTTCTCGTAAGCTTCCTCAAAGCTCGCCCTCAGGTTTGCCAAGAGTGGCACTATAACAGTTCATGGTTCAAAACGAGAGAACTGCTCTCGTGCGCCATCTCTTATAATGCGAATCATTAAAAAGAGGCGGCATTGTAGTAGCGAAAACAATAAATCATTACTATGGAAACAACAAGTAAAATAATCATGTAGATCAGCAAATTAGATGAACAAATTGTATCTAGACAAGATAAACCGATCACACGTACTAGAAATACTCGAACAAGAAATTCTAGCACAACCTGAAACAGGAAAGAGAAGATCACATGCGGTGTAGCGTTGGTTGTGGCTGCAGCATTGGAAGCAACAGTCGCGTCAGAGTTGTCGCCCATGTTGAGATTGTCGAAGAGGTTGTCGATGTTTGGGAAGAAATCATCATTCTGGAACTCATCGCCGGAAGACGTCATGTTGCTAGTAGTCGCGTGAAAGCGCTTCCCAAAAACCTTATTGCCCCTCACAAGTACATGTCTACAAGAGGCAGGGTTCTGGAGGCCTACTATCCCGTCGGTTGGTGCATGCCGAAGGACTGGATGAGGAAAACGAAGCTTGTGGCGTATGACTTTGGAAAGAAGAGGTCACATATGTGTCTCATACATGCGGCTACGGTTTGCATCCAGGTTTATATAGTGTTGTTTGGGAAAGTTCTGGGCTCGTGGTACGCACGTCCAATTCTACACAGCCACGAGCTCAGCTCGGCGAGATTACCGCAACAGGCGGCATGGTGAGGCGGGCGGTGGAGTGCGCGAGGACTCTTTCTATTTTCTCACTCACTTACAACGGCTAGAATAACCCCCTTATAAATCACTCCATATATTTCTCAAGGAGCAATGTAGTCCCACACCTTGTCATACATAAATGGGCCAAAGAGAAGTTCAGAATTGTATTGGGCTATCTGTTAATGCCCAAGGTTCTTACAATTTCTATAAAGCAGAAGGATGCATGTGCAAAAATTTGGACTTGCACACCTACAAAAAAAAGGTGATAATATATGGTTTGGGCTTGAACTGTCCTTGGCAAGTCTCAAAGGGCACACGTCACTAGTGTAATTAAGTACTAGTTCCACCATTTAAAAATAGATGTCTCATTTCTATCTAGATACAAATGTACTATTTTTAGATAAAGGAGTACTACAAATTAAAGAAATAGCTTTTGGTAGTGCTATTTTCCTTCACATGACCTTCAGCGCGTGTAGTTTTTTTTTGTTGGAGTAAGTGCTCGGAAGTTGCAACAAGTTGTCAGCTCGTACACGCTACACATAGTTTTTCGATCTTAGCGTCTTCGATGCCGCCTAACACACGGTTTTGCACCTGACACATGGTTAACATTTTGTGATTACATGGGCCTCCGTTCACAATCGCTGGGAATCTACGTCTAATGGTTTTGATAAATTATCGAGAGACAGATCTGGTGCGCAGTCCCAAGTCAACATGGTTATCAAGTGATTTAATGTTAAATGTGGTGACTTATATTTACATAAAATAGCAAACAATCATGTTCAGTTGGTGGTGATTAGGCCATAGTGATCCATTCAGCCCGCAACACTTCCAAACCCATCCACACCGAACTAGCGGGGCAAACTCCGAGCTACCGCAAAGGAGCGCTATGGAGGGCGCTCTAGTGAGCGTAGCCGCGGGAGCATTGAAGCCGGTGCTGGGAAAGCTGGCCACTCTGTTGGGGGACGAGTACAAGCGCTTGCGCCGGCTGCGCAAAGGGATAGACTTCCTCACTCACGAGCTTTCCGCCATGGAAGCTTTTTTTGTCAAGATGTCAACACAGGAGGATCCTGATGTACAAGTAAAGCTCTGGATGACGGAGGTGCGGGAGTTGTCCTATGACATCGAGGACAGCCTCGACGACTTCATAGAACAAGCTCACGACAAATCTTCCAAGCCCGGCTTCATGAAGAAGATCAAGAACTTGCTGGATAGGACCAAGGCTCCTCACAAAATTGCCAAGGCCATTGAAGATTTGAAGAAGCAAGTCACCGAGGCGAGCGAGAGGCATAAGAGGTACGCGATTGGTGACTCCATCTCCAAAGTCAACAATGTAACCATTGACTGCAGAGCTCTGGCTATATTTGAGGATGTATCAAATCTTGTGGGTATTGATGGGCCAAAGAATGAGCTTCTCCAGCTGTTCAGTCAAGAGATCAGATGTGAATCAAGGCACCAACTGTTGGAGATATGCCCAAGAGGCAATAATAAAATGGTTATTATAATATATCTTTGTGTTTATGATAATGTTTACATACCATGCTATAATTGTATTAACTGAAAAATTGATACATGTGTGTTATGTGAACAACAAAGAGTCCCTAGTATGCCTCTTAACTAGCTTGTTGATTAATGGATGATTAGTTTCATAATCATGAACATTGGATGTTATTAATAACAAGGTTATATCATTATATGAATGATGTAATGGACACACCCAATTAAGCATAGCATAAGATCACGTTATTGAGTTATTTGCTATAAGCTTTCGATACATAGTTACCTAGTCCTTATGACCATGAGATCATGTAAATCACTTATACCGGAAAGGTACTTTGATTACACCAAACGCCACTGCGTAAATGGGTGGTTATAAAGGTGGGATTAAGTATCCGGAAAGTATGAGTTGAGGCATATGGATCAACAGTGGGATTTGTCCATCCCGATGACGGATAGATATACTCTGGGCCCTCTCGGTGGAATGTCGTCTAATGTCTTGCAAGCATATGAATAAGTTCATAAGAGACCACATACCACGGTACGAGTAAAGAGTACTTGTCAGGAGACGAGGTTGAACAAGGTATAGAGTGATACCGATGATCAAATCTCGGACAAGTAAAATATCGCGTGACAAAGGGAATTGGTATCGTATGTGAATGGTTCATTCGATCACTGAAGTCATCGTTGAATATGTGGGAGCCATTATGAATCTCCAGATCCCGCTATTGGTTATTGGTCGGAGTGAGTACTCAACCATGTCCGCATAGTTCGCGAACCGTAGGGTGACACACTTAAGGTTTGATGTTGAAATGGTAGAACTTGAATATGGAATGGAGTTCGAATATTTGTTCGGAGTCCCGGATGAGATCCCGGACATCACGAGGAGTTCCGGAATGGTCCAGAGAATAAGATTCATATATAGGAAGTCATATTCCAAGTTTGGAAATGATCCGGTGCATTTATGGCAGGTTTTAGAAGGTTCTAGAAAAGTCCGGAAGAAATCACCATGGAAAGTAGAGTCCCGGAGGGACTCCACCTTGCATGGCCAGCCAACCCTAAAGGGGAGGAGTCCAAGGTGGACTCCCCAAGGGTGGCCGGCCAACCCCCCTCATGGAAGGGGGGAATCCCACCCCAAGTGGGATTCCCACCTTGGGTAGGTTTCCCTACACATGGAAGGTTTTTGGTTCGGGTCTTATTCGAAGACTTGTAGTCCAACACTTGGGGCTTCCACCTATATAATGAGGGGCATAGTAGAGGGGGTTGACCACTACAAGCCCATAGCTTGGCCGCACCCATAGGTGGCCGGCCACCCCCTCTCCCAAACCCTAGCCGCACCATCTCTCCTCCTCTTCTTCCGCACGCTTAGCGAAGCTCCGCCGGAGATCTCCACCGCCACCGCCACCACGCCGTCGTGCTGCCGGATTCAAGGAGGAGCTACTACTTCCGCTGCCCGCTGGAACGGGGAGAAGGACGTCGTCTTCATCAACACCGAACGTGTGACCGAGTACGGAGGTGCTGCCCGATTGTGGCACCGTGATCAAGATCTTCTACGCGCTTTTGCAAGCGGCAAGTGATCGTCTACCGCAGCAATAAGAGCCTACTCTTATAGGCTTTGGAAATCTTCAAGGGTTAGTCTTGATCATCCCCTCGTTGCTCCCGTCTTCTAGATTGCATCTTGGCTTGGATTGCGTTCTCGCGGTAGGAAATTTTTTGTTTTCTATGCAACGATTCCCTACAGTGGTATCAGAGCCGTGTCTATGCATAGATGGTTGCACGAGTAGAACACAATGGTTTTGTGAGCGTTGATGCTCTTGTTGTTTTTAGTTTGAGTACTTTGCATCTTTGTGGCATAGTGGGATGATGCGGCTCGGACTAACTTTACATGACCGCGTTCATGAGACTTGTTCCTCGTTCGACATGCAACTTGTATTGCATAAGAGGCTTTGCGGGTGTCTGTCTCTCCTACTATAGTGAAGATTCAATTTACTCTTCTATTGACAACATTAGTATCACCGTTGTGGTTCATGTTCGTAGGTAGATTAGATCTCTCTCGAAAATCCTAAACCACGTAAAATATGCAAACCAAATTAGAGACGTCTAACTTGTTTTTGCAGGGTTTGGTGATGTGATATGGCCATAATGTGATGATGAATATGTATGAGATGATCATTATTGTATTGTGGCAACCGGCAGGAGCCTTATGGTTGTCTTTAAATTTCATGTTGAGTAGTATTTCAAAGTGTTATCACCAGAATTTGACCGAGTCAGAGGTGGGCCGCGATCAAGATGAGCTTGAAGAATATACATGGAAGAAATACGTGGATCGGCCTTTATATGCAAAGTTTGGGCTAGTTGGCCCGTGTATCTGTAATATAGTAGGATACGTGTCGATTAGTTAGAGTTTGGCTCGTGCACGGTTGGGATTATTCCCATGTTAGAAAGTCTACGGACAATAAATATGTATCTAGGGTTTATGAAATAAACAACAATCACGTTCACCACAAACCAATCTAGGCGCATCGCCAACTCCCTTGTCTCGAGGGTTTCTTCCGGGTAAGCATCATGCTGCCTAGATCGCATCTCGCGATCTAGGCAGTACAAGTTTATTCGCCGTTCATGCGTTGCTCGTACTGAAGCCTTTTTATGGCGAGCAACGTAGTTATCTTAGATGTGTTAGGGTTAGCATTGTGCTTCGTATCATATGCTATCGTCGTGCAACCCTTAGACATCTAGCCGCCCTTACGCCTATCTTAGGCATGGGGGCGGCACCCCGCTTGATCATTATTTAGTAGATCCGATCCGTTATGGTTGCTCCTTGTTCTTCAAGGATTAGTTTAATATCTGCATAGTTAGGCCTTACAAAGGGTTGAAGGATCCAGCGGCGCGTAGGGTGTAGTTTGCTAGCCCTAGACAGGATGTTCCGGGGATCAACCTCGTGTTGGTTTTTAGGCCCTGTCTAGGATCGGCTTACGATCACCGTGCGCGGCCGCGAGGCTCAATCACGAGTAGGATGTTCCGATTATGCGGTGAAAACCCTAAATCGTCGTAGATCGTTTTAGCTTTATCTTGATCAAGCAGGACCACCATATATTCGTACACCTCGTGCGAATCATGGGTGGATCGGCTCTTTGAGCCGATTCACAGGACAACCTGAGAGCCGATCGAGGCTCGTATTTAATGTTTACGTGTATGCCATGCAGGAAATTAAGCGAGGCATCTCCATCACCTTCCTGACCAGGTATAGGTCAGGTGGCACGCCCTTGCACCAGCATCGGACGTGCGTGCCGGAGTCTTTGCGGGCCGTCGCTCGGAGGGACCAGGGCCAGCCGCAGCCCTAAGTTGCTCCCGGCTCTCCTGTGTTGCCCGTCGCTGCTCGCCGGTGGGTTTCTGGCCGCAACACATTCTGGCACGCCCGGTGGGACCATCTTCTACATCAACCACATCGCCATCTACATCTGAGATGGCGGACGGCACCCCAGTCACGTACGAGGATCTGACCGAGGAGCTCAAGAAGAAGTATGACGAGGTCAAAGCGATCCTCGAAGCCGACCTCATCGGCTCTTTTCACAGAACCCGTTCACATGGCGTCAGGTGGAAAGGGTTCTCACCTGAAGGCGCGCTCGATGGAGTGGACCTGTCCGCCCCGTCAGAAGAACGCACCAGGTCCCTGCGTCAGGAGATTAGCCACATGGTGGCTCACTCGCTGCACCGCCACTCTGAGAGCCTGGTGAACACTTTGGAGCGTGTCGCTTTTCGGATGATCCAGGAAATCATGAGGCATCAGTACTCTCCGTCAGGACCAGCTCTCGGGACTTACCAAGGAGAGATGCCACTCCAATCCCGTCCACCGCTGCCATTCACGTTGACAACACCAGAAGTGCCGAATTCGCCGGCATACGCCGTCGACATGGTGGAATGCACATACCCCGGGAGGTACCAGCCAAGATTCTCGTTCAACATCAACATTGTAGGACTTGGGCGCCACCCTGGTAAGGACAGAGACGAGGGCAGCTGCTCTCATAGCGAGGACAAGGAGGGAGCCGTTCCACGCGATCGGTCCCGACACTTCCAAAAAATCCTGGTTACGATAAAGATGAAGGCCGATTCCAGCGATCAGCCCGTATTATCCGTGCCACACGCTCTCCCTGCATTTGGTGTCGACCTCACAGGTGACGGGAAGTTAGGGTATGGGTTTACATCGGCTGATGAGCTAGAGGAAGTCGACATCGGTCCTGGGGATAAGCCGCGACCAACTTTTATCAGCAAGAAGTTAGATCCACAGCTCAGGGGTCAGATGATAGCTCCGTTAAAAGAATACCCAGATTGCTTCGCATGGGATTACACAGAGATGCCTGGGTTAGACAGGAGCATCATTGAACATCGCCTCCCCCTTAAGAAAGGATTTCGGCCGTTCCAACAACGAGCACGTCAGATGAGGGCCGAAATTCTGGAAGAAGTCAAGAAAGAGATCGAGAAGATGTTGGCCGCCGGGTTCATCAGGCCATGCAGGTATGCTGAGTGGATCTCCAGTATCGTTCCTGTAGAGAAGAAGGACGGCCGATGGCGTGTGGCCATCGATTTCCGAGATCTCAACAGAGCCACTCCAAAAGATGAGTATCCGATGCCTGTGGCAGAAACATTGATCAATGCAGCTGCTGGCCACAAGGTGTTGAGCTTCATGGATGGCAACGCCGGCTATAACCAAATCTTCATGGCTCCAGAAGATATACACAAGACCGCATTCAGAGTACCAGGGGCAGTAGGCTTGTTTGAATATGTAGTCATGACCTTTGGGTTGAAGAATGCTGGTGCAACGTACCAACGAGCCATGAATTATATATTTCACGATCTGATTGGCAAGTTGGTGGAAATCTACATCGACGACGTGGTAGTCAAATCTGTCTCCATGGAGGGACACTTGGATGATTTACGGCGCATCCTAGACCGAACTCGGAAGTTCGGACTGAGAATGAATCCGAAGAAGTGTGCTTTTGGTGTGACGGCTGGTCAGTTCCTAGGTTTTCTGGTTCATGAACGGGGAATTGAGATCGGCCTGAAAAGTCAAGAGGCGGTGCGTACCATGCAGCCGCCCACCACGAAGAAGGAACTCCAACGTCTCATCGGCAAGATCAATTTTGTCCGACGATTCATCTCTAATCTGTCAGGACGAATCGAGCCGTTCATGGCACTGGTGAAAACTAAATCTGATGACGAGTTTCACTGGGGGGCGGAACAACAGCGGGCGTTTGATGAGATTAAGCGGTATCTGACGACGCCACCTGTGCTAGTTCCGCCCCAACAAGACAGGCCGTTCTACATCTACTTGTCAGTAGCTGACACGTCCATCGCTTCGGTGGTGGTGCAACTCTACGAGGGTGTAGAAAAGGTCGTTTTCTACCCTAGCAGAAGGATGTTGGACGCGGAGACAAGGTATCCTGAGGTCGAGAAGCTTTGCCTCTGCCTATTCTTCACCTGCACCAAGCTTCATCACATCCTTTTGACGGCAGAGATCATCGTCATATGCAAGTCAGACGTTGTCAAGCACATGCTGTCGGCCCCTGTTTTGAAAGGCCGACTTGGTAAGTGGATGTTTGCGTTGTCAGAGTTCGATCTTCGGTATCAGCCTGCGAAAGCAGTCAAGGGGCAAGCGTTGGCCGATCTTATAGCTGAACGGATCAGTACCAATATAGCAGCATTATCTATACGTGCATGGGCTATGTTCTTCGATGGATCGGCTTGCGACGATGGTTGTGGCATCGGCATTCTGCTCGTGTCGCCTCGGGGGGCAGCATACTCCTTTTCCATCAGACTATCTACCCCTTGCACCAACAATGTCGCGGAATATGAGGCAGTGCGTAAGGGAATGGAGTTGTTACTGGAAGCCGAAGTGAAAGGTAGATCTTTTTGGAGACTCCAAGTTGGTGATTAACCAGCTCACGGATGAATATAAGTGCGAGAGTGAATCGCTTTTCCCATATTGGATGGAATGCCGTGAGTTGATGACACGGTTCAGACATCAACTTTAATTGGGTCCCAAGATCCCAAAACACCGAGGCCAACAATCTCGCACAAATGGCGTCAGGCTATATAGACATATCAGACGGGTCAGAAGTTCAGGTGCAGTTCCTGGAATAGGATGATTGGAGAGCCGAAATCTTCAATTACTTAAAAGATTCGGCTCGGGGGGCACCTAAACGGATAAGATACAAAGCCATGAAGTATGTCCTCATAGAAGACGACATGTTCTACAGGACGTTGGAAGGGTTACTACTCAAGTGCCTGGGACCAACTGAGTCTAATCGGCTCTTACACGAGGTGCATGAAGGCGCCTGTGGAACTCATCAGTCGGCTCATAAGATGAAGTGGCTAATTAGGCGATCAGGGTTTTATTGGCCCACCATGCTTGAAGATTGCTTCAAGTACTACAAGGGGTGCCAAGCGTGCCAGATGTTCGGGAAGATTCAGATGATACCCGCATCAGCAATGAACCCTATCATCAAGCCTTGGCCGTTTCGAGGGTGGGGCATGGATATGATCGGCAAAATCCATCCGGCGTCGAGTAAAAAACATGAATGGATTTTGGTTATCACAGATTACTTCACCAAGTGGGTGGAGGCCGTCCCTATGAAGAAGGTGAAATCAGAAGATGTGATCAAGTTTGTGAAAGAACACGTCATTCATAGGTTCGGGATTCCCCAAACTATCACGACCGATGGAGGTTCGGTCTTTATTTCTAAAGAATTCAGAAAGTTCTACGATGACATGGGGATTAAGCTGATCCGATCATCTCCATACTATGCTCAAGCCAATGGGCAAGCTGAAGCGTCCAATCAGAGCCTGATCAAGTTGATCAAGAGAAAACATTGTCAGAAGCTTTGTGGGCCTACCGCATGTCATGCCACGGAGCTATAAAAACTTCGCCGTACCAGCTCGTCTATGGACAGGAAGCCGTATTACCTTGGGAAATTACGGCTGGATCAAGACGTGTCACGTTTCAGGATGATCTAACAGCTGAAGAATATGCAGCTTTGATGAGTGACACTATTGAGGACGCAACAGAACTTAGACTTTGGTCGTTGGAGAAGATTAAAGAGAACAAAGCCAGGGTAGCTCGTGCATACAATAAGAAGGTTAGACTAAAGGAGTTTCAAGTTGGTGATCTTGTATGGGAAGCTGTGTTGCCATTAGGAACCAAGGACAAAGCATATGGCAAATGGTCTCCTAATTGGCACGGTCCGTACAAAGTTGTCCAGGCCTTGAAAGGTAATGCATACATGCTAGAGCAGTTGGACGGCGTTAAGTTCCCAGTAGCCGTCAATGGTCAACACCTCAAGAAGTATTTCCCAAGCATGTGGGATGATGGGCAGTGAGGTATGGAGGCCGATTTTAAATCGGCTAGTTAAAAAAAAATCAATCATAGCCGATGCGCAGACGTCGACTTGAGAAAACATGCGGAGACAACAGTATGCGAGTACAGCCGATGCACGGGCATCGACTTCAGAATAATAAAGCCGATACATTGCTATCGACTCTAGAGGAATAAGCTCAATTAAGCAGGTTAACGGAATCGGTTCAGACCAGAAATCATGATATTTGGGATGAATCTCCTAGTGAGTTGCTGAGGAGTTCAGTCTGCGCGTTTTAAGGTTGGAGGATGGTTTGGATGTGAGTTAGACCTGTTGGTCCGCGTGAATAGGCAACGGCTTGACCTCAAATCGCGTTTATAGTGCAAGCCGATGCCCTGCCATCGGCTCTCTGTACAGTGACTTCATTCGACGATCGGTGAAATTGACAGGAAAGCAAAATTAATTGAGGAATATTTTCTTCATTAATAGCGGTATTTCTTACAAAGAAAGAGCCGATTGCTCAGGGAAGAAAGAACAAAAGCCGACTACTACTACTAGTCCCTAATCTAAGGGCCGTTGCCGCCCTAGTCGTCGTCGTCGCTGCCGCCGGCGCAGCTGCTGATAGGCTCCTCATCGGAGCTCCCGTAGCCTTCTACGGGAGCCTCATCTTCCTCCTCGTCGTCATCGCTGTCGTCGTCCCACCAGGCGCGGAGGCGCTTCGCCGGTGGGTAGCCTTCGAGGGAGTCGTCGTCATCCTCCTCCGCCTCTTCTTTGGAGGAGGTGAAATCGTCCCAGGAGAAGCGGTCATCCTCGCTCTCCGCCTCCTCCTCCCCCTCGACGAGGAATTGAAGGTCGTCCTCTCCGTCGGTCAAGGATTTGTCATCCTCGGACCAGATGGAGGAATCGTGTTCCTCCTTGTCCCACTCCGATGCGGCGAGGATGTCGTGCGCCGCCAGCGAGCCCCACTCCGGCGTCGGCTCGCGAGATGAGGAAGAGTCGGAGAAGACTGACGAGGTGGAGGAGGACGAAGAGGAAAAGGACTGGGAAGAAAGATCCGACGAGGCGGAGCAGGAAGAAGAAGAAGACATGGCTACGGGAGATGGAGGATTTTTGGGTGCCGATGGACAGAACAGAGCAAGGGGATGAAGTGGCGAACTGTTCAGAGCAGTTAAATAAAGGGGATATAGTAGAGATTCAATGCCACAGCAGTTTCCGAGGAGGCGGTGCCCAAAAAAGAAGAAAAGAAAACAACGGTCAAATCACGCGGAGAAATTGAGAAGGCAGGGCGTCATGATGAAGGGTGCTGCGACGGTTCTGCTCTGCCACGACATGACCCGACGAAGAGAATCAGAGTGATTTTGGAATTATCAATTCCAAAACCAGGGGAGCATGTGTTATCACCAGAATTTGACCGAGTCAGAGGTGGGCCGCGATCAAGATGAGCTTGAAGAATATACATGGAAGAAATACGTGGATCGGCCTTTATATGCAAAGTTTG
Source organism: Lolium perenne (assembly GCF_019359855.2). NCBI lineage: Eukaryota > Viridiplantae > Streptophyta > Magnoliopsida > Poales > Poaceae > Lolium > Lolium perenne. Next base: position 5,892,181 of record NC_067247.2, read on the forward strand.
GGCTAGTTGGCCCGTGTACCTGTAATATAGTAGGATACGTGTCGGTTAGTTAGAGTTTGGCTCGTGCACGGTTGGGATTATTCCCACGTTAGAAAGTCTACGGACTATAAATATGTATCTAGGGTTTATGAAATAAACAACAATCACGTTCACCACAAACCAATCTAGGCGCATCGCCAACTCCCTTGTCTCGAGGGTTTCTTCCGGGTAAGCATCATGCTGCCTAGATCGCATCTTGCGATCTAGGCAGTACAAGTTTATTCATCGTTCATGCGTTGCTCGTACTGAAGCCTTTTTGATGGCGAGCAACGTAGTTATCTTAGATGTGTTAGGGTTAGCATTGTGCTTCGTATCATATGCTATCGTCGTGCAACCCTTAGACATCTAGCCGCCCGTACGCCTATCTTAGGCGTGGGGGCGGCACCCCGCTTGATCATTATTTAGTAGATCCGATCCGTTATGGTTGCTCCTTGTTCTTCAAGGATTAGTTTAATATCTGCATAGTTAGGCCTTACAAAGGGTTGAAGGATCCAGCGGCGCGTAGGGTGTAGTTTGCTAGCCCTAGACAGGATGTTCCGGGGATCAACCTCGTGTTGGTTTTTAGGCCCTGTCTAGGATCGGCTTACGATCACCGTGCGCGGCCGCGAGGCTCAATCACGAGTAGGATGTTCCGATTATGCGGTGAAAACCCTAAATCGTCGTAGATCGTTTTAGCTTTATCTTGATCAAGCAGGACCACCATATATTCGTACACCTCGTGCGAATCATGGGTGGATCGGCTCTTTGAGCCGATTCACAGGACAACCTGAGAGCCGATCGAGGATCGTATTTAATGTTTACGTGTATGCCATGCAGGAAACTAAGCGAGGCATCTCCATCACCTTCCTGACCAGGTATAGGTCAGGTGGCACGCCCTTGCACCAGCATCGGACGTGCGTGCCAGAGTCTTTGCGGGCCGTCGCTCGGAGGGACCAGGGCCAGCCGCAGCCCTAAGTTGCTCCCGGCTCTCCTGTGTTGCCCGTCGCTGCTCGCCGGTGGGTTTCTGACCGCAACACAAAGTAGTTGTAATAGTTGCTACATGAGGTGAGCAACCATGAAGATGGCGCCATGAACCTTGACGCTACGCCGACGATGATAGAGATCATGCCCGTTGATGATGGAGATCATGTCCGTGCTTTGGAGATGAAGATCAAAGGCGCAAAGACAAAAGGGCCATATCATATCACATATGAATTGCATGTGATGTTAATCCTTTATGCATCTTATTTTGCTTAGAACGCGACGGTATCATTATAAGATGATCCCTCACATTAATATCAAGATAATAAAGTGTTCTCCCCTCGTATGCACCGTTGCATTGTTTGACGTTTTGAAGCATCTCGTGATGATCGGGTGTGATAAACTCAACATACAACGGGTGTAAGCCATGTTGCACACGTGGAATACTTGGGTTTACTTGACGAGCCTAGCATGTACAGACATGGCCTCGGGACAACGGAAACCGAAAGGTTGAACATGAGTCATATGGATGATATGATCAACATGTTGATGTTCACCATTGAAGCTACATCATCTCACGTGATGATCGGTTTTGGTGTAGTGGATTTGGATCGTGTACCACTTAACAACTATGAGGGATGTTGTATTAAGTGGGAGTTCATTAGTAATTAGATTAAAACATGAACTAATTATCATAAACATAGTCTGAGTAGTATTTTGAATTAATTTTGTAGTATTGGCATCCGTTTTCTACCATGCGCTAGTCTTGTAATTGAGATAGAAATACTGTTAAGTCTGATAAGAAACTTTACGGACTGGTACCGTATTGTTAAAGAATCAAGAAATGATTAAGTCCTATTGCAAACTTTTAGTAAACCTCACATTGTTGATTCAAAGAGTTATGGTTTCAATTAGTACCTAAAGTTATCTTGTCTCCGTAAAACTTGAAGTTCAAATATGTTTGAAAAATAAGGAGCTGAAAATTTAGTTTTCAGAAATAATCAAGGTATGAGATATATGTGATATCTAAGACCTTATTGCAAGATGATAGAATATATTTTGGTGAGACTACATAAACTCATAAGTTTTATGGGAATGTACGAAGGTTGAAGACGCAAGGCGTCCCAATCCTCCAACTATTGGGGCACTAACGATATTCGCATATCCATGAAGTGATTGTCCTCAGTATGCACCGTTGCTAAGACTCGTCGTTTCGAAGCATCACGTGATGATCGGGTGTTATAGATTCTACGTGTGCTTACAACGGGTACAAGCCAGATTTGCACATGCGAATACTAAGGTTAAACTTTACGAGCCTAGCATGTACAGACATGGTCTCGAAAATTCTTCATGATATGATGGATAAAATTATGAGTGAAATTGTTCATCATATTAAAAGGTTATTAATAGAGAAATCCGGAACACTTGTCATATGATGATCAACTTCAAAGTAAGAACCTCAAGGTTATTGGTATTTGACCAACAAACCTAGAAGTTATTGATGTTGAAGTGTTTTTCTGAATAATGAGGAAAGCTAAAAGAGAAACTGCAAAAGATATTTTGGCAGAAAGAAAGAAAAGACTAGAAAGTCTAGCTCAGGTATATATAAATGATATACATGTTATGGTTGTATTCCTAGTTAGGTCACACTATGAAATTCTTGGGTATTAGTACTATATTGGTTGGTATGAAGTGTCATACAAAACAACACAATACAAGAATACAATGGCCTAAGTGACTGACAAGGGGAATATGATAGGAATACACGTCTGGAACAAAATAAAGTGTTATTATGTTCGTCGTTGGCATTCTATCTAGCCCTTAGAATTTATAATAAAGAACTTAATAATTGTTATTTTGCTCTGGTCAAATGAAAACAATGAGTTGTTCAAATTATGACATTACTCCATGTACGATGGATAAGTTATTATAAATCTTAATGGTGAAACACACATACATAACACTGACGCTAAAATGCCATAAGGCAAATGATTTGAATTCCACGTATTTGTGGAACCGCCATTTAGGTCATGTTAGAAAGGAACGCATGAAGGAACTCCATTTAAATGGATTTTGGAGTCATTTGATTTTTGAATCATTTGGCGCTTGCAAATCTTTTCTAAAGAGAATGATTAAAATACCGTTCATAGGCCAAGAGTAGAACGGGCAACTAACTTAGTGAAAAATACATGATGATGTATGTGGTTCACTGGGCATAGTTGTGTGCGGGAGATTCTTCTACTTCATGAAAACTTTCAAACAATGAATTGAGTATATATATGTGGATATATTCGATAAGGAAGAAGTTTGAAACATTTGAATAGATTCAAATAAATTTCAGCATGAAGTGGAAATCATCGTAATAGAAAAGTCAAATATCTATGATTGGATCATAGTGGAAATATTTGAATTACTAGTTTTAGCGAACATCTAAGAGAGTTATGAAATTGTTCTACAACTCACGTTTCTTGGAGTATCATACTGACAATGAAGTATCCGAGAGATGTATGCAAACCTTGTTGGGTCAATGATGAGATAAAATATTAATGCCGTTATATTTTTGTGGATTATGCTTTAGAGACTACCACTTTTACACTGAATAGAGCATCATCATTATCCGTTGAAATGACACCATACAAGTTATGGTATGGGTATAAACCCTAATAGTCTTTTCTTTAAATTTTGGTCTAAGAGTTTACAACCAAAATCGGATGAATGTCTTTGTTGGTTATCCCAGAGATTTAATTGGGAATTCTTCCCACGAGACAAAGACAAAAGTGTTTGTCAATGTTTCTAATTTCCAAGAAATTGTTTCTAGTGAAGTATTTGAGTGGGAGGACAATATAATTTGATAAGGTTTATGAACCTGAGCATAATGATCAGAGTAGCGCAGCATCGGAATTGGTTTTGGAAGCGGCCACGACGATCATGGCTCCCATGACTACAAAGTGTTTTAGCCATGGAGATCGAAGTACATATTGAATCTTGTAGGTATGGTTTACTTTGTGATCAAATAAATGATTTGTGGACAAAGGATTGATTTTGAACAATGATAAACCAACTACAAACAAAGAAATTATGATGGGCCCTGACTCCGTTAAAATGGCTATACGCCATGAAATCCAAGATAGATGAATACTTTTTTGAAAGTAAATGGATCTATAAAATTGATGGACTTGGATGAAATATCCTTGAAGAAGCTCAACTTGTCAAAAAGTTGTTTACGACAAAGTTCAAAGAGTTGACTACGATAAGATTAGATCTTCCGTAGCAATGCTTATAGTCTATGTGGATTATTCTAGTAATCACTACATATTTCTTTTATGAGATATGTTAGTAGGATGGCAAAATACACTACTTAACAGAAGTGTGTATTAAAGGTGTATACAAGATACAACCAATTATTTTGCTAGTCCATAGAATACTAGATAGGTATACGAACTTCAATTGGATGAAGTGAGTATCACGGAGTTGGAATCTTCACCAGATGAAATAGTCAAAGAGTTTTTGATTTCATCAGAAACGATGAAGAGGCTTGCATTTACAAGAAATTAAGTGGGAGTGCTGAGATATATTTATAATATTGTATGTAGATGACATATAGTTGGTTATAAATGATGTAATTATATACTTGATTAAAAGGTTTCATTGAAAATTAACTTCAATGAAAGGATATGGACTGAAACATATTTAGTGTCAAGATCTATGAAGATAGATTGAAACACATAATAAGTTTTAAGTCAAAGTACATAGAATGGATATTGAAGTAGTTCAATATAGAAATATTAAGAAAATGTTCATGTCATGTGAAGGTTTAACAAGACTTGAGTGTATCTGACATTCAATGAGTAAAAACACATGAGTGATTATAGATCACAAATAATATGTACACAATAAGATGTCATGTACTCTTAAAAATGTTATGAGCATGTACCAGAATGATTCATGTGATGATCATTGAAAAACAGTAAGAATATTCTTGAGTACTTAAGAAGAACCAAGGATATATATAGTTTTGTATGGAGAAATGACAAACAAATCGCAGTAAGGTGTTGCACCGATATTTGTTTTTGTCACATATGAAAATACAATTTCAATCTCAAATTAGACTAAGTGTTGTTTAAAAAGGTAGCACAATGAGCTAGAAGTTGTCTATGCTAGATATAGAAGAGTTCTAAATATTATGATGGATTCTACAAACGAAGGCAGAGTATGTCATTGTTTTGACAATAACTAAGGATGTTAAGTCAAGAAGTTCTTTGAGAACTTGGTGTAGTTCCGATAGTGTCCGAACTTTGAAGCTATATTGTGTGTGACAATATTAGTGACATATTTCAAACCGCGGAATTAAGGTTCCACCAGAAGACCAAACATATTTAATGCCGACTCATTTTGAAAATGAGTGATGCGTTAAGACGCAAATGAATTGCAAAATACATACGTTTCTGAGCGTGTCAGATCCGTTGACTAAAACCTCTCCCGTAAGCAAAACATGATAAAGCACCGGAAGGCCAAGGTGTTATATCTTTACAAATGTAAACTAGATTATTGACTCTAGTGCAAGTGGGAGACTGTTGGAGATATGCCCAAGAGGCAATAATAAAATGGTTATTATAATATATCTTTGTGTTTATGATAATGTTTACATACCATGCTATAATTGTATTAACTGAAACATTGATACATGTGTGTTATGTGAACAACAAAGAGTCCCTAGTATGCCTCTTAACTAGCTTGTTGATTAATGGATGATTAGTTTCATAATCATGAACATTGGATGTTATTAATAACAAGGTTATATCATTATATGAATGATGTAATGGACACACCCAATTAAGCATAGCATAAGATCACGTCATTGAGTTATTTGCTATAAGCTTTCGATACATAGTTACCTAGTCCTTATGACCATGAGATCATGTAAATCACTTATACCGGAAAGGTACTTTGATTACACCAAACGCCACTGCGTAAATGGGTGGTTATAAAGGTGGGATTAAGTATCCGGAAAGTATGAGTTGAGGCATATGGATCAACAGTGGGATTTGTCCATCCCGATGACGGATAGATATACTCTGGGCCCTCTCGGTGGAATGTCGTCTAATGTCTTGCAAGCATATGAATAAGTTCATAAGAGACCACATACCACGGTACGAGTAAAGAGTACTTGTCAGGAGACGAGGTTGAACAAGGTATAGAGTGATACCGATGATCAAACCTCGGACAAGTAAAATATCGCGTGACAAAGGGAATTGGTATCGTATGTGAATGGTTCATTTGATCACTAAAGTCATCGTTGAATATGTGGGAGCCATTATGGATCTCCAGATCCCGCTATTGGTTATTGGTCGGAGTGAGTACTCAACCATGTCCGCATAGTTCGCGAACCGTAGGGTGACACACTTAAGGTTTGATGTTGAAATGGTAGAACTTGAATATGGAATGGAGTTCGAATATTTGTTCGGAGTCCCGGATGAGATCCCGGACATCATGAGGAGTTCCGTAATGGTCCGGAGAATAAGATTCATATATAGAAAGTCATATTCCAAGTTTGGAAATGATCCGGTGCATTTATGGCAGGTTCTAGAAGGTTCTAGAAGGTTCTAGAAAAGTCCGGAAGAAATCACCATGGAAATTAGAGTCCCGAAGGGACTCCACCTTGCATGGCCAGCCAACCCTAAAGGGGAGGAGTCCAAGGTGGACTCCCCAAGGGTGGCCGGCCAACCCCCCTCATGGAAGGGGGGAATCCCACCCCAAGTGGGATTCCCACCTTGGATAGGTTTCCCTACACATGGAAGGTTTTTGGTTCGGGTCTTATTCGAAGACTTGTAGTCCAACACTTGGGGCTTCCACCTATATAATGAGGGGCATAGTAGAGGGGGCTGACCACTACAAGCCCATAGCTTGGCCGCACCCATAGGTGGCCGGCCACCCCCTCTCCCAAACCCTAGCCGCCCCATCTCTCCTCCTCTTCTTCAGCACGCTTAGCGAAGCTCCGCCGGAAATCTCCACCGCCACCGCCACCACGCCGTCGTGCTGCCGGATTCAAGGAGGAGCTACTACTTCCGCTACCCGCTGGAACGGGGAGAAGGACGTCGTCTTCATCAACACCGAACGTGTGACCGAGTACGGAGGTGCTGCCCGATTGTGGCACCGTGATCAAGATCTTCTACGCGCTTTTGCAAGCGGCAAGTGATCGTCTACCGCAGCAATAAGAGCCTACTCTTATAGGCTTTGGAAATCTTCAAGGGTTAGTCTTGATCATCCCCTCGTTGCTCCGGTCTTCTAGATTGCATCTTGGCTTGGATTGCGTTCTCGCGGTAGGAAATTTTTTGTTTTCTATGCAACGATTCCCTACACCAACAACCCAAGATGATCTCTATTGTTGGATTTGGAGGACTTGGAAAGACTACTCTGGCTCGCCAAGTATATGAAGAGCTAAAAGAGCATTTTGATTGCCATGCCTTTGTGTCAGTGTCACAACATCCAATCTTGCCATGCTCTGATACCATGTTCGGACTTTTGGTTCAAGTGGTTAGTGCATGAAGCTTAACATGGTATCAGAGCACCAGTTCTCGAGTACAAATCCTGGCTTTCACATGGTTTTCGCAATTAAGCCTAAATGTTGGGGGGATGACCCCCGGTATGCCAAAGGCATGCCAAACCGGATGGTTTGGGCCATCAAGATACCGGTTTAATATTCTTACCGGAGCACAGAGATAAAAGTTTGGCTAAGTCAAGCTAAGCCGGTATCCCCAAGAGAGGTATACCGGAACCGGATAAAGAAGATACCGGAAAGGAGGGCATGTCGGCAAGACTGGTCAAAGATTCTCTTCAGAACTAGAAGACAAGGATGAGCTAAGCAAAGTGACTTTAATCGGAGCCTTGGCGCCAAAGAAAGGGGTGACGCTGAAAGAAGCCGGAGGACGTCAGCGTCCCTGATTAAAGAAGACCCCGGCGTCATCCATGATTAAAGTAGCTTTGTAAAGTAGTTTGTCCAGTCAAAGATGCCATTAGGGTTTCTTGCTCTGTAAGCCACCCTATCCCCTATATAAGGAGAGTGGGCACAACCTCTTACAGGCGCGTGTTGACAGACCATGTATCCAAGAACCTGTAACCATGTTGAGATCAATGAAGCTAGCGATCTAGTGCAGAGTTCTTCCTCTTGTCTTTCTTCTTACCGGCCATTGGTTGTGTTCTTGAGGAAAGCATCCGGAAGTTCGTCCCATCTAGTCGCAAACCCTCCCCCGAATCCTCTAGCGCCCATTCGGCCCCAACTTAAGCCATCCCATGGCATCTGCTCGTTCGCCACGACGACAGTTGGCGCCCACCGTGGGGCATGAAGTGGCGCTTGCTGGAGTTCACATTCGGGCGGGCATCCTCGACGTCGCCGGCCAGCGTACGGTCTCCGCGTTGGTGCAGCGCATCTACGCCATGGACTTCATCAACGACAACGCGGGCTGCTTCGCCAACGGCGGCATCTTCCCCAAGAACGGCCGCATCATCGAGTTCGGCAGCCACCGCATCTACTTCGGCACCGTCCCTGTGCGCCAGTGCCTCTCGCCGGTACTGGTGGCGCCGGATCCGCCAAGGTGGCTACATGCTGGCCACGCTCCAGGCAGCGTGGAGGTGATGATGGCAGGTGCGGTCGATGCCGGCAAAGAAGCTGCGGAAGAAGGCGCTGGGCGTGCGGTTTCGACCCGTGCGGCCAAGCCACCACTGGAACGCGGCGCAGGCGCAGCGGGAGCGTCATCCGCGCCACCAGAAACACCACTCCAAGCGGCGTTGAACGTCCTCGCCACCCCCATCGCGCAGAACATCGACCCGGCAGCGGCTCAGGCGGAGCTGGAGGCGCAGCGCCAGAAGATGCTCGAGAGCGGCAAGGACATCGTCAGGGCGCAGCGCGAGCTGAACCTAACCGTACGTGAGTATAACGCTGCCCATGGCTTTGCTTCTATTAGCGCTCATGCTGCTAGGATACCGGAAAACCGGCTTAAGGCTCGCAATCTAGATCAGGATCTGCGCAAAGAAATTGCTGCCGGCAAAAGCACATCTGCGTCTGTCAGCATTGTAGAGAAACCTAAGTACAGTAGCCCGGATAAAACAATAAAAGCTGCTAAAGCTGCTGTAGCGCTGTGTGATTCGCTTTCCGGGGACGCTCTGGCAAAACAACAAGAGCGTGTCCGGGAACTTCTTGAGGCTATCGAGCAGCAAAATGCTGAACAGCTTGATAAGCTGAACAAGGCTGTGGCTTCAAAATCCGCGCGTTCGACAAGGAATGCCGGTAGCAAGTCCCATGGGTAGGCTTCGTCCCCCCATCCGGACAGAAGAAGAGAAAAAGAGGTGAATGCGCAGCAGATGACTGTGTATGATCCGGTTCTTGCCGGAAAACAACAAGCCGGGCAATTTGATGCCGGCAGAAAAGGCCAAGGGGCAAACAGAGGCTATGCCAGAGAAGGCTATGCCGGAAACAATCATGCCGGTAGACAAGAAACCGGGCAAAATTATCGAGCTGCAAGGGCGGCGTATGATGAGGAGGAAATAGATCCCCCGAGGTACCGGCAGGCAAGGGCCGCGGTACCGGAATGTTATGATGAGGCTGATTCCGCAAGACCGGCAGCATACCGTAACCCGTTGGGAGAACTCTTGGGAGAAAGATACCTACCGGAACGGGATGCGAGGCACCGTCTGGATAGAGTATACTTATCAGAAATGATCGAGGAAGAAGGTCCCCCGGGCCCAAAGTGTTTTGGTCCAAGGATCATGAAAGAAAAACCACCAGTTCGCAACTTTATGTTGCCTCGTGACACAAAAACATATGATGGCACTACGAAGCCGGAAGACTGGCTCGCGGACTACGTGACCGCGGTATACGTCGCGGGCGGCGGAGGAACCGTAGCTGGAGGAGGAAACCGGCGATGGGCCGTGAGAATCATACCATCATTTTTGGTTGGACCGGCAAGAATCTGGCTAAACAACTTGCCGGCGGGAAGCATAAATGGCTGGTTGGATTTTGAGGAAGCTTTCGTGAGCAATTTCAGCAGCACCTATCAGAGGCCAAACAGGCCGCAGCAGCTTGCCCTGTGCATACAGCGCCAGAACGAAACAGACCGGGATTATCTGGCCCGGTGGAACACAACAAGGAACTCCTGTGAAGGGGTAATCGAGGAACAAGCCATTGCTTGGTTTAGCAGTGGGTGCAGGAGAGGTTCACCGTTGTGGCAAAAGCTGCAGCGGAACATGCCGACAACGTTGGCAGAGATGATACGTGTGGCGGATAGCTATGCGTTGGGAGACCCAACGCAGCCGGCGGCGATGCAACTTTGAGCCGGAACAGCAGCGCCAAGCGCAACACCGGGATAACCGGACTAACAATAGAAGGGAAGCTTTCCCGGCTCGAAGGTCCGGTCCGCGATGAAGTTCTTTGCGGTGCAAGAAAACTACGAGGCCAACGGCGATCGGAGGCAGAGAACCGGATCGCAGCCATGGGCGGGTCCTAAAAACGGTGGGTAGAAAAGAAGCCTTGGGTTCGTAAAAAGAAGCGCAAGAACCCGCGAAGTACACCATGGAAGCTGCCATGGACCAACCTTGCCGGTGGCACACACCGAATCCGGCACACCCGTCAAACCATCTGACGAAGGATTGTACCTGGACCAAGTACTTGATGCAAAAGGGAACGGTAAAAGATGCACAACCGCCGCAAGACATGCCGCGGCAACAACAGCTACCACCACCACCACCACTTACCGGGGCAAACGCCTTACCGGTGCAGCCAAACCGGCAGCAGTACCAGCAAGTCAACCAGGTGGTGGAAGGCAATGGCCAACCACCTCCACCGGCACCTTTGGGCCGGAATGTTTATAAAGATCCAGATATGTGCTACGTTGTGTTCGTAACTGAGCCAACCGACAGACAGAGCCTATATCGCCGTTCTATGGAAGTGAATGCGGTGATGCCGGCAGTACCAAAATATATGTTGTGGTCTGATCAAGAGATCTCGTGGTCATTCAAGGATCACCCTAAGATCATGCCTAACCCGGGTGGCTATGCTCTTGTCTTGGATCCAATCATGCAAGGGCCAAATGCTCGAGTCAAATTCAGCAAGGTGCTGATAGACAATGGGAGCAGCATAAACATCATGTACCGGCACACCATGAACATGCTGGGCATAACAGAAAACATGCTTCAGCCAACGCGCACAACGTTCCATGGAATCGTTCCGGGACTGTCCTGCGCACCGGTTGGAAAAGTCCGGGTGGATGTATCGTTTGGAGGACGTGACAATTGCCGGGTTGAAAACCTTGAATTTGAGGTGGTGGACTTAGACAGTCCTTATCATGCTTTGCTGGGGAGACCAGCATTGGCTGCTTTTATGGCCTCGACTCACACGGCATATCTCAAGATGAAGATGCCGGCACCTGGTGGACCCTTGACTGTGGTGGGAAACTACAAAGTCTCACTGGAAACAGCTTCCGCCGGATCAAACCTGGCAGAATCACTGGTGATCGCTGAAGAAAAGAGGAGGATGCAAACTGCAGTTGCGCTGGCTCAGTCCTCACAGCTGAGTTTAGCGGCAATGAGTGCAAACCTGGGCACACCGGCATTTAAGCCAACAAAAGAAACAAAGGACATTGTGCTGGATCCGGCTTACCCTGAGCGCACCGTTCGTATCGGTGCCGGCATGAATGAGGCATAGGAAAGCGCGCTCGTCAGCTTCCTCCATGAGAATCGGAATATCTTTGCCTGGTCTACAGATGACTTGGTAGGTGTTCCGAGGGAGCTGGCTGAGCACTCATTAAATGTCCGGAAAGATGCAAAGCCGGTAAGGCAGCCGCTGCGCCGGTTTGCTGAAGACAGGAGAAAGATCATTGGAGAAGAAGTGACAAAGTTGCTGGTTGCCGGTTTCATTGTGGAAGTACTGCACACTGAGTGGCTAGCCAATCCGGTGCTGGTCGAGAAGAAAAAAGAAGAGAACATGGAAGCAAAGCTCCAAAGGTGTGGCGCATGTGCATCGACTACACCAACTTGAACAAAGCTTGCCCGAAGGACCCTTTCCCTTTACCTAGGATCGATCAAGTGATTGATTCCACTGCAGGATGTGAGCTGTTGTCTTTCTTGGATGCTTATTCCGGTTTCCACCAAATCCCCTTGAAAAAGGAAGATCAAATAAAAACCGCGTTCATTACCCCGCACGGGGCTTATTGCTATGTCACTATGCCTTTTGGTTTGCACAACGCTGGTGCAACGTACCAGCGCTGTATGCAGAAATGCTTGTTTGATCAAATCGGAAAGAACGTGCAAGTCTATGTGGACGATGTTGTGGTAAAAACTAAGGTAAAAGAAACATTAATCAATGACCTTCGGCAAACATTTGATAACTTGAGAAGATTCCGGATGAAGCTCAATCCGGCAAAATGTACCTTTGGTGTCCCTGTCGGCAAGTTGCTAGGCTTTCTCGTATCAAGCCAAGGCATTGAGGTTAATCCGGTAAAAATCCGGGCAGTTGAAAGAATGACTATACCGCGCGATCTAAAAGACGTGCAGAAGTTTACCGGAAGCTTGGCATCGCTAAGCCGGTTCATAAGCAGGTTGGGAGAAAAAGCTTTGCCGCTCTATGCTCTTATGAAAAAATCTGACACGTTCGTCTGGACCCCTCAGGCAGACGCAGCATTTAAAGAGCTAAAAACAATGTTGGCCACAGCACCTATACTGGCTTCACCTCTAGAAAGGGAGCCTATGCTATTGTATATAGCCGCAACAAACCGGGTTGTGAGCGTAGTAGTTGTGGTTGAAAGAGAAGAGGAAGGAAAAACCGTCCAGAGGTCGGTATACTACCTGAGCGAGGTGCTCTCCCTCTCAAAACAAAACTACCCTCACTTCCAAAAGATGACTTATGGTGTGTACATGGCCGCCACAAAGCTTAAGCATTATTTTGAAGAACACCCCATGAAAGTGGTAAGTGAAGCACCAATTTCCGATATCATGTGCAACAAGGATGCAAGCGGAAGGATTGCAAAGTGGGCAATCCAGATATCACCATATGTACCGGTGTACGAAAGGAGAGATGCTATAAAGTCACAAGCTTTGGCTGATTTCCTCGTTGATTGGGCGGAAATGCAATACAAGCCGCCAGATCAAAGAATGGAGTACTGGAAGATGCACTTCGACGGATCCAAATTGAAAGAGGGTCTAGGTGCTGGTGTGGTGCTTACCTCGCCTAAGGGAGATCATCTCCGGTATGTCCTGCAAGTGCATTTCAGGGCATCAAATAATGTCGCTGAGTATGAGGCTCTGATCCATGGGCTCAAGGTAGCAAAAGAAATCGGTGTGCACCGGATCATTTGGTATGGAGACTCAGATCTTGTCGTGCAACAATGTTCCGGAGATTGGGACGCAAAGGATGCCAACATGGCTTTGTACCGGTTTCACGTGCAAAAGATTGCCGGCTTCTTTGAGGGCTGTGAGTTTCACCATGTACCACGAGCGGAAAATGAAGCCGCGGATGCTTTGTCCAAACTGGGCTCATCTAGGCAGGAAATTCCTCCCGGAATAGCCTTGGAACACTTAAGAGTACCATCAATCAAACCAAGCCCGGAATCGGAATCAATTTTCGTACCGGAATCACACATAGTACCCATGGACATGGATGAAAGGAACCCGGGGACTGCTCCGGTAAACTCGGGGACTGCTCCGGCAAGCTTGGGGACTGTTGCAGTTGTACCGGAAGAAACAATGCTGGTGGATAACATGGAGATAGATGCACCGGTGTTTCTGGTTCGAGAGACACCGTCGTGGGTTAAACCTATTAAGGAATTCCTGATCAACGGCACCTTGCCAGATGACAAAAATGAATCAAGAAGAATCCAAAGAAGGTCCAAGGCATACACATTCATCAATGGTGAGGTGTACAAAAGAAGCGTCACCGGTGTCCTTCAAAGATGTGTGGAGCCGGAAGAAGGAAAAGAAATGCTTGAGGAGATTCACCAAGGAGAATGTGGGCACCACGCTTCATCAAGGGCGCTGGTAGCAAAAGTATTCCGGCATGGCTTCTACTGGCCTACAGCTTTGGAAAACGCTGAGGATTTGGTAAGAAAATGCAATGGGTGCCAGAGGTACGCCAAGCAAAATCATACCCCAGCGTCCGGTTTAAAAACAATACCACTAACCTGGCCATTTGCTGTTTGGTGCCTTGATATGGTTGGCCCATTCAAAACTGCAAGGAGTAGCATGACTCACATCTTGGTTATGGTGGATAAATTCACCAAGTGGCTAGAAGTGAAACCTATCGCAAAGTGTGATGGGCACACATCGGTAAAGTTCTTGAAAGATGTCATTTTGCGGTATGGATACCCGCACAGCATCATCACTGACAATGGAACCAACTTTGCTCAAGGTGAGTTCAAAAGGTTTTGTAAGGACAACAACATCCGGTTGGATTTGTGCTCGGTGGCACACCCGCAAGGCAATGGCCAAGTGGAAAGAATGAATGCTTTGGTACTTTCCGGTATCAAACCAAGGCTCATCGAAGCGGTAGAAAAGTCACCAGGGTGTTGGCTTGATGAGCTACCATCAGTGTTGTGGAGCATAAGAACAACTCCAAACCGGTCCACCGGATACACTCCATTCTTCATGGTATACGGAGCAGAAGCGGTCATACCAACCGACACCATTCATGATTCACCAAGGGTACAGCTCTATACTGAGCAAGAGGTCAAAGAGGCCAGAGAAAATGATGTGGACTTGCTAGAAGAAGCAAGAGAGTTGGCTTTGGCAAGAACAGCCATTTACCAGCAAAACCTCAGACGCTATCATAGCCGGAAGGTTAACCCGAGAGTTTTCCGGGAAGGAGATCTGGTGCTACGCCTAGTGCAGCGCACTGAAGGCCGGCATAAGCTTTCACCACCATGGGAAGGTCCCTTCATTGTGAGCAAAGCTCTTCACAATGACTCCTATTACTTGATCGATGCACAGGAGTGGAAAAAAGGAAAGGCGGACAAATCCGGAGAGGAGAGCAAGCGTCCATGGAACGTAGCTCTGTTGCGTCCTTTCTACTCTTGAAGTTGTAGAGTAAGAAGTTCCTTTTTGTACCTTATATGCTATGAATAAAAAGATGTCGGAACCTCGAATGAATCTCGGGGACTACCCCTAAAGTTGCATGCAATATGTTTATTTTTTTCAGTTCACCGGTTGCTTAGTGAACGTTTTTTTCTTTCCGGTTTAGTAGCGTGCTAAACCTACCGGAGTCTTCGACTCTGCTGCTGTCCGCAAACCGGCTTCATGGCAAGCAAGATAAACCGGTAGCAACTAAGCACGCGAACTGCGAAAAGAGAGACTGGGAACAAGCAATCCGGAAAAGTTTAACTAACCCCGGTTAAACCGGTTTTTTGCAAAATTTCGAAGTTATTTCTAAGTTCAAGAAAATGCTTGTTTGGTGAAAGAACCTTGCGCTCATACGCCAAAGAACGCCCAGAGAAGGCAGGCAGAGCCAAGGCAAAAGAACCAAGTGTGCATCGAATTGGATGCGGAAACAATTTGGAAATCTTTGTAGTGCAGGATAAATTCAAAACCATGAGCAAATATGCTAAAGCAAACATAAGATAATTAACTACCGGTATAACTTACCGGCATAAACTGTTGTGCATCAACCAAAAGGAAACTTAGAGTTTTACATCATAAACCCCGGCATACCGGGGTAGAATTTAACGGGCATTGTTTTGAGACAACCAGGACCAACAGACATATCACAGGCAAACATTTAGCAGAAGATCATCAGGCAGCAGGGGCTTCCGGAGGAGCATCGCCAGCACCGGCATCGTCCAGTGGCTCCTCATCGGCTTCATCCTCCTCCTCGTCGAGATAATCTTTGACGTCAGGAGGGGGAGGGATGAAGGTGCGCATATCGGCGTACTCCGCGATGTGGTACGCGCGATCTTGCCGCTTAGCGGTGAGGATCGGGTCCAGATCGGTTTCCGCGCCTTCGCGCACTCCGGTGAGGGCGTCCAGGTTCAGCTCCGGATACCAAGAGCAGGCGACGCAGAGTGCAGAGTCTGCCCCAGCGCGGGCAGCGGAGCACTGCCATTCGTGGATCCTCCTGCCGGCACCCTTGAGGCGGTCGTTGATCAAGGTGAAGGTATCTGGCACCACTTCGCCAGGCCAGAGAGTCCTGAAGAGTTGGGTAGCTACATCAGGAATATCAGAGAGATTCCGATCAATGGCGCGCATGTGAGACACCCGCGCGTTCAGCGCAACCAGATGGTCATAGGGGGTCCATGGCACGCCAAGATTCTCCTGGGCCTGGCCAACGCGATGCTCCTCAACCCTCTTTATGGCAAACGCCTGGGAGTCCGGGAAGAGGCCTGCGCAGAGAAAGAAAGAGGCTAAGAAAAGGCAGCCTGAAGAAAATGCAACCGGAAGGAAAGACAACCGAAAGAAAATGCACCCGGAAGAAAAAAGCTTATAAGCAGAAATCGGAAAAGGGAAAAAAGAAGGAACTTACGGAAGGCATGCGCATCAGTCTACGTAATTAGCCGGTCATATTCCTTCCGTTCCGCCTCCAGCCGCGCGGCCTTGTCCTCGACACCTTTCAGCGCCTTGGCGGCCTCCTCCAGCTCGGCCTGCAACACCATATTGGAGTTGCCGGCATCCTCAAGAGCTTCATGCATCTTGGCCGCTGCGTCGGCTTCAGCAGCCTTTAGCTCCTTGGCATGGTCAAGGCCCAGCTGGATGAGCTGAGCCTTGTGCTCCTGATAGCTGGTCTTCTGGGCGCCCAGCTCCTCCTGGTGCTGCCAGATAAGCTGCTCCTTCTCCCCTGAAACCCGGAAAAGAAGATGTTAACAAAGTTGTACTGTTAAGATGGAAAGAAAAGCAAGCCAACCGGAAAACAGGAAAGTCGTACGTTGGGCGGCGGCGAGCTGCTCCTTGAGGGCTTCAATGGAAGCTTCCGGGATCACTGTTGAACAAAAATAAGTGTTAGAAGAAGGAAAAATTTCCAGTAAAAAGATGCCGGTGGTACAAAAACTTACCTTGGCACTTGTCATATGCCTCAGCAAGATCCCGGTGCTCCCATAGAAGCTCCTCAAAGAGGACCTTCCGAGCGTCAGCCGTGAGCTGTTCAATAAAAAGAGATTAGTTAAAGTTTTTCTTAACCCGAAACTCGGGGACTGGCAGTGCTAGTTTCGCGCGTTTTTTAGCTAAGTTTTGCGCTAAGAATAAAGTTCTTAGCCCAAAACTCGGGGACTGGCAGTGCTAGTTTCGCGCGTTTTTTAGCTAAGTTTTGCGCTAAGAACAAAGTTCTTAACCCGAAACTCGGGGACTGGCAGTGCTAGTTTCGCGCGTTTCTAGATAAGTTTTGCGCTAAGAACAAGGTTCTTAACCCAAAACTCGGGGACTGGCAGTGCTAGTTTCGTGCGTTGTTAGTTAAAGTTTTGCGCTAAGAACAAGGTTCTTAACCCGAAACTCGGGGACTGGCAGTGCTAGTTTCGCCTGTTTTTTAGCTAAGTTTTGTGCTAAGAACAAAGTTCTTAACCCGAAACTCGGGGACTGGCAGTGCTAGTTTCGCGCGTTTCTAGATAAGTTTTGCGCTAAGAACAAAGTTCTTAACCCAAAAACTCGGGGACTGGCAATGCCGGTTTCGCGCTAAGTTTTTTAAGTAAAGTTTCGTGCTAAGAGCTACGCTCTCAACACAAAACTCGGGGACTGGGAAGATAGACAAGAGAGAAACCGGCATGAAACTAAAGAAAAGATAGAAAAAATCCGGAAGCAAGGAAACCGGTAAAAGTTGAAAAGAGTGGGTAAAACGTACCATCAAGTTGTTCGTGGCATCATACCACGCGCTGTCGAGCTCCTTCACGACGCAGCGAAGCCGCATGAAGTGCTCCTCGGAAGACCGGTCCCCAACAGGATCAGGTGCCGGCAGCCTGTCCTTGCCGATGCCGCAGGTTGCCGGGGTCATATCCGCGGCGTTCCACTTCTCTGCGTAGGGCAGAAGATGCCCGAGCTCCTTGCCCTCGCGCTGAAACTTGGTGATCCGGCCAAGCAGGCCGGTGGCCTTCTTGCTAGCAGCACTGGCGGCCTTGGAGACGTGCAGCACCAGGGGCTGCTGACCGCCGGAAGGGGCGTTGGAGGCCGTCGCCTTCCCCTTGATAAGCTTGGAGATCTTGGGCGGCGGCGCAGTTGGAGCAGCCCCGGAGGGCTTGATGCGAGGAGCATCCGGCGGTGGTGTTGGAGCAGTTCGTGGAGAAGGGGGAGCACTAGGCGCATCACCCCGGTTGGAACTTTCCGGCGCGGAAGTTCCCGGCGCGGAAGTTTTCTTCTTTTCAAGGACGGGAGGAACCAAAGGTTCCGCCCGCCCGGCAGCTTCTTTCTCGGCGCCGATGTTGCTGGCGCCGGTATCTTGGGTCTCTGGAGGGGAAACAAAGTCCTCCTCCGTGCGGTGTTCTGGCAGTGTAGGGGCCACACGCCCCGAACTTGTAGAGCCCCCCAGAGGGGAGGCAGAGATGTTGCCGGCACCAGAAGGTGCCGGGCTTGAGTGAGGAGGAGGGGTTGAGGTCCTCGCGGAACCCTCAGAGCCCGCTGGCCTTGAGCCAAGCTTCAGCACAGGGCTAAACAAGAGAAAAAGCAAACAGTTGGAAAAAGCAACCGGCAAAAGAACTTGGTAAAAAGAAACAAGCAAGAAAAGGGAAAAGGAAGAAGCTTACCCAGTGGCGGTCGGCATCTGCTTGCGCTTGTAGCGCCGCATGCCCACTTCCTTCTCCCCCAGAGGCTCCGTCCGGAAGCGCTTAGAGGGAGGGGCCTGGCTGGAACCGGCGTCAGATGCCGGCGCCTTGTTCTTCTGGCCCTGGGCCATGAGCTTGTCCACAAACTCATGACCGGCCTCGGCTCGCAAGGGCGCCACGTGCTCGTGGATCTACGAGTTCAAGAGAGCTGAGAAAGGATCCGCAAAAGAGCAACAATGAAAGAAGTAAAAGAAACCGGAAAAGGAAGGTACCTCGAGCAAGGTCAGGTCATCAGAGGAACCGGTTGGTTTCGGCACGGATCTGCCGAGGCGCGAGGCTTGGGTCTTGCCCATCTTCAGATCCTTCCAACGAATGTATGGATCCGGATCGACGGAATCAAGCGCACGCTTCACGCAAGGGCCTCGCCGCTCTGCGAGAATGGTGGGGAAGTGATCCTTGGCCTGAAACGAGAAAAAAAGGAAGGTTAATAACAGCAAAAGTTACCGGAAAACCGACCCGAATTGCGTAATCTCTTACTTCTTGGGTCGGAGGGTTAGTAGTGCTGAGAGGAAGGAGGCCCCATTCCCAGTCAACCGGCATGGCAGTCTGGCAGATCTGCCTAGCCTTGCGGACGACGTCCTTCTTGGAGAGGGGAAGGCCGGTGATTTTGGTGGGATCACCAGGACCATACATCTCGCTCATCCTATGCTGCCGGCGCTTAAGAGGAAGCACCCGGCGCGAGATAAAAGTGCGGATAATATCATCCGAGCAGATGTTAGTCTCCTTCATGAGGGTCGCCATGAAGCGTACCACCCGGTTGGTTTCGACGTGGTCCGTCTTCGGGTTGTAGCTCCAGTTGGCTCTGCTGGGTGGCGCCACGTTGAAGGGCGGCAGATCGATGAGGTTCGCGGGGCCGTTGTTCTTCACGTAGAAGAAGGTACCTTGCCATAAGCGGCAGGACTCGAGGCCGGTGAATTTGAAGAAAGTGCTCCCTTGGCGGGAGCCGATGATGCAAGAGCCGCACTGCACGGGGGGTTTGGGCTTAGGAATTTCCTTGCCCTGAACGGAATTGATCCGCAGAGCAAAGAAGCGGGCAAACGTCTCGTGAGTGGGACGAATGCCAATGTAAGCCTCCATGAAGGTGGCAAAACAGGAAAGATAAAAGATGGCGTTGCCAGGAAGGTGATAAGGTTGAAGTTCATAGAAATCTAAGAACTTCCGGAAAAACGGCGAAGCCGGAAGGCCGAAGCCGCGCTCAAAGTGAGCGAGGAAAACAACATGTTCACCGGGCTCAAGCACCGGTTCGATCTCGTCGCCAGGAAGCCGGCAGGTTACCCCTTCCGGAATCCTTCGCGACCGGTAAAAGCCAGTCAATCTCGTATTCAGTGACGTTGGAGCCCATCCAGGCTCCACGAGTGACAGGGGAAGGATTTATACCGGAAGCTTGTCTAGAGCTACCGGATTCTCCGCGGCTACCGGAATTGGTATCCATCGAAGCAGAATCAGCGGATCTATCGGAAGATTGCCTACGCCGGCTTCCAGAAGAAGAGGCAGAGGAAGAGGCAGAGGAAAATTCCTTGCTAGACATTGGTTTAGAGGCAGAAAAATAGAAATCCCACAGTAGGCCCCCGCGCGAAGATCTACGAGTAAGAGGAAAATCAAAGGAAAAGGGGAAATAAAAACACTGTCGACCCAAGATCTAGAAAACGAGCAAAGGGCAAGCAAACTGAGGTTGGTACTAACCTGAGGCGGCGCGATCGCTGGGGAAGACGTTCACCGGCGAAGCAGTGGGCCTGCGGTCGCCGACGAGCACCGTCGACGGCGGAGCGGAGAAGGGCGCGAGGAAGCGTGAATGCAGCGGCCGCAACTGGAGCGCTGCGACGAATCTCTGCACGGTAAGGTCCGGCGAAGAGGCGGCACGAGTTCGCCGGGTGACAGAGCTCGAGCGAACGGCGGCGAACGGAGAACGGCGGAGGCGCGGAGAGCGAAGAACACTATGCACGAAGAGTGGGGAATGCGAGAAGAGGAAGAAGAGGCGACGGTTCCACCTTATAAAGAAGGGAGAAGGTGGGCCGAAAACCACTGGGCCGCAGCGGTTCGCACCGCGGGCCGCGACGGTTCGCACCATGGGCCGCCACATGGCGAGGAGGTACACGCGAAAAAATGAAAAGACACACGGAGGCGCACACGGATCTGAAGCGGTGAGTGGGATCCGCTGAGGAGCATTTAATGTGCGTGCGGGAGTCGAAGAGAAGTGACCTCTGACACTGGCGCGCCAGTTAACAGTGCGCATGTCACTGATAGGCGCGGGGCCCGAGAAATTCTCGACTTCACCGAGGAGAGAGTAAATGCGGAAGATACCGGAGAAAAAAGATGCCGAGAAATACCTCGCAGAGAGAGAAAGCGTGAGTCCGGGTAAAGATGCCAGATCCAAGCTCAGCGCCGGGAAGATTAAACCGGTATCCTATAAAATAAGAACCTGGCAAGGTCTGTAGGATAGAATCCGATAGACTATACCAGCTTCGGGGACTAATGTTGGGGGGATGACCCCCGGTATGCCAAAGGCATGCCAAACCGGATGGTTTGGGCCATCAAGATACCGGTTTAATATTCTTACCGGAGCACAGAGATAAAAGTTTTGCTCAGTCAAGCTAAGCCGGTATCCCCAAGAGGGGTATACCGGAACCGGATAAAAAAGATACCGGAAAGGAGGGCCTATCGGCAAGACTGGTCAAAGATTCTCTTCAGAACTAGAAGACAAGGATGAGCTAAGCAAAGTGACTTTAATCGGAGCCCTGGCGCCAAAGAGAGGGGTGACGCTGAAAGAAGCCGGAGGACGTCAGCGTCCCTGATTAAAGAAGACCCCGGCGTCATCCATGATTAAAGTAGCTTTGTAAAGTAGTTTGTCCAGTCAAAGATGCCATTAGGGTTTCTTGCTCTGTAAGCCACCCTCTCCCCTATATAAGGAGAGGGGGCACAGCCTCTTACAGGCGCGTGTTGACAGACCTTGTATCCAAGAACCTGTAACCATGTTGAGATCAATGAAGCTAGCGATCTAGTGCAGAGTTCTTCCTCTTGTCTTTCTTCTTACCGGCCATTGGTTGTGTTCTTGAGGAAAGCATCCGGAAGTTCGTCCCATCTAGTCGCAAACCCTCCCCCGAATCCTCTAGCGCCCATTCGGCCCCAACTTAAGCCATTCCATGGCATCTGCTCGTTCGCCACGACGACACTAAATTTTTTTGTTGCCCCCCTCTTTAGCCACCGTTGTTTCGGTGTGCTCTTCTTCTTTCACGTGTTGACTTTCTCTTCTCCCGTCACACGCGAGCGGGGGTGTTGTGAAATGTATTATGTGGATTGCCTAGCCCTTTCCATCAGTTCGGACTTTTGGTTCAAGTGGCTAGTGCATGAAGCTTAACATGGTATCAGAGCCCCAGGTCTCGAGTTCAAATCCTGGCTTTCACATGGTTTTCGCAATTAAGCCTAAAAATTGTTGTTGTCCCCCTCTTTAGCCACCGCTGTTTTGGTGTGCTCTTCTTCTTTCACGTGTTGACTTTCTCTTCTTCCGTCACACGCGAGTGGGGGTGTTGTGAAATGTATATGTGGATTGCCTAGCCCTTTCCATCAGTTCAGACTTTTGGTTCAACTGGCTAGTGCATGAAGCTTAACAGAAGGAAGTATTGGGAACTATTTTCACAGAATTATGCAAAAGTCGATCCAAACGTCGGAAAAACAAAGGTCAGAGCTTACCACTTTCAAGCATTGAAGACGTACCACAACTTATCAGTCGGATCTTAGATTTCCTGGCAGACACAAGGTATTATATACAATCTTTTGTTTACTTTCTGTCAATATTATAAATTTGGTCAGTGAAAAACATTGAACTATTAGATTAACATAAGGGAGACAAATATGGTACAGCTAATATAAACAAAGAAGCACATCTATCGCAAGATATTTAGCAAGTATTCAGACTCACTGCTAGTCTACTACAACATCAGATTCATCATGAAATATATTTCAGTACATTTATTTTTTGTATAAACTTGTTCAAACTTGAGATGGTTTAACTTATGATAGAAACTAGATTCTCACTTACTATGAGATGAAGGGAGCAGTTATGTATTTTTTCGATAAATGATGCTTTATTACTTTGATAAGCAATTACATCCAGCCTCTGCATAATCAGGATGCACACAGCCGTTCAAGGGTCTGAAGTCAAAACATATAAAAAACGAGGCAAAATACATATCGAATCGATGAATCATATAACACATACAGTGAGGGTGGGGCTGCTATCCGTAGACTATGTTGCCACCCATGTAGGGAAAAAAGTATCCCTCGCCGTATCCTCCAACCATGTACATACCTCCGTAAATAGGTCTCGATTCTCCATCCGCTGAAGAGGTAACCACGAACGGAGAATACCTGTACATCTGTAGATGACCTGCAACAAAGAACAATTTTTATCGTTAAAAATCTTGTCATTTCTACTTAGCCAAAGCGCCCAGATAACTGCTAGCGCCCCCACCCTAAGAAGCAACTTAAACCTTGAATCGATACCGTGAAGCCAATTGCCAAAGACATTGGCCACACTAGTCAGAGGATACAGGGTAGACGCTACTTGGATGACTGACCATATAGATCTCGCAAAATGGCACTGGAAAAAAAAGTGTTTAATGGTTTCATCATGATGACAGAAAACACACCGTGAACTTCCGTGCCAATTTCACTTAACAAGATTATTTTTGGTAAGAATAACCCCTCGGCGGAGATACCATCCAAAAAAATTAATTTTTAATGGTATATTCATCTTCCAAATTTTCTTATTATTATCAACTGGTATATCAGAATGAAGGGTCGCATTGTATAAAGATTTTACTGAGAAAGTGCCATCTACATGAAGATTCCATCTAAATTTGTCTGGTTCAGGCGATAGATGAATATCTCCCAGCCGCTGAATTAGATTATTCCATGCCTGTAGCCTTTGTCCAAGCAAAACCCATCTGAACGTCACATTCGGGGGTCAGGTAGCCATTACTGTGGCAATGGTATTACCTTTACGATGAACAATACTATACAAAGCAGGATACTGTTTACTTAAGGGAGCATTGTCTAACCAAACATCTTCTCAAAACCGTATATGTGCTCCATTCAGAGAAAGTACCATGGCGGAAAAAGACATTTTTTGTCGCCATGAGACCAGCCCAGAAGTGAGAATCCCCAGGTTTCCAAACCACTTGGGATAGCGTCTTCGAGTCAATATAATTTCTCCGAAGAATAGTTTGCCAAATCCCATCCTCGGTAAGAAGCTTAAAAAGCCATTTACCCAGCAGAGCTGAATTCTTGACCTCCAGGCCGTGAACTCCAAGCCCGCCTTGATCTTTGGGACTACAAACTATACTCCATTTAACCAGTCGATATTTCTTTTTCTTGCTGTCCCCTTGCCAAAATAATCTGGATCGATAATAATCGAGTTTATGCAGAATTCCTTTTAGTAGCAGAAAGAATGATAACATATACAGTACAATATTTGTCAGTACCGAATTAATGAGTACCAATCTTCCCCCCAGGGACAACAATTTACCCTTCCAACTACTAAGACAAGTTTCTGGAATCTTTCTTCCATAATTTTCCATTCAACAATTGTAAGTCTCCGATAATGAATCAGCATTGCCCACAACCAAACAACTCTGTATATAGAGTCATATCATTTTGGGCATCACCGAAACAGAAATACACTTTTATGGAAATTGATTTTCAATCCCGACAACTGCTCGAAAGCCTCCAAAATTAATTTCAGATTGCGAGCTTTTTCGAGATCGTGATCCATAAATAGAATTATATCATCGGCATATTGAAGGATAGATAAACCCCCATCAACGAGATGTGGGATCACTCCTTGAATCTGACCATCAGACTTGGCCCGCTCTATGAGTATCGCTAGCATATCCGCTACAATGTTAAACATCATCGGTGATAACGGATCCCCTTGGTGTAACCCTTTTCGTGTTTGGAAATAGTGGCCGGTGTCATCATTAACCCAAATTGTCACACTAACTCCATACACAAAATCATAAATTAGAGCACCCCCCTCTGGAGAAAAACCTTTCATCCTGAGTGTCTGCTGTAAGAAAGACCACTTTACCTTATCATACGCCTTTTCGAAATCTAATTTTAAAATGACCCTATTTAATTTCTTAGTATGCATCTCATGTACCGTCTCATGCAAAATCGCCACTCCATCAAGGATGTTCCTTCCTTGCATGAACGCGGTGTGTGATGGTTGAACGACATGATTCACAACCGTATTAAGTCTAATGGTGGCCACTTTCGTGGAAATCTTGAAACTGACGTTTAAGAGGCAAATAGGTCTATGTTGTTGAATCCTTTCTGCCTCTTTAACCTTCGGTAACAAAATTACTTCACCAAAATTTAGACGAAATAATTCTAGTTGTCCTGTGTGTAGAGCACTGAACAAATCTAGAAGGTCCGATTTAATAGTATCCCAGAAAGTTTGATAAAACTCCGCTGGAAAACCATCTGGACCCGGTGCTTTGTTGCATTTCATTTGGAAAATTGCCTTTTGAACCTCTTCCTTGGAATAAGGTTTGGTTAGTAGGCCATTCTCTTATGTAGAAACTTGGGGTATATCATCCGTTAAGCCCTCGTTAAGAGAAAAGGAGCTTTCCTCCCGAGGACCAAACAGATCTTTATAATAATTAGTAATGTAAGATTTGAGTTGCTCATGGCTTTCAATCACCCCTTCATCTTGGATGAGAGAATGAATACGTTTTTTCCGATGTCTTTCATTGGCCAAGCCATGAAAATATCGCGTATTCGAATCTCCTTCCAATATGAATTGGGCTTTGGATCGTTGATACCATTTGAGTTCCTCTTCGCGGAGAAGACTCGCCATCTGTGCATTGGATTGATTCTTAAGATCAATCTCTTGCGTGGACAATGGTCTCACTTCCGCTACAGCCTCTAGGTCATCGATCACTTTTGATAAGCGAGCCTTCTCTTTTTTAAGAATACCAGCCATATGGGCAGCCCAACCAGAGGGATGCTTGCGCATTGCCTGCATCTTATTATTCCATCTCAGAATTGGAGTGCTACCCCCGACTGGTCTTTCCCAAACCGTCTTAACCATCTCATGGAACCCGTCTCAATGTAACCAGCCAAGTTCAAATTTGAACGGCCGTTTACAAACAGGTCAGGGTTCCCAGTGGTTAGGAGGATAGGAGCGTGGTCAGACAGTTTTTCAATACGTTCTAGCGTGCGGACGGATACCATTGGGTATTTCTGTTCCCATTCGGTATCCATCAACACGCGATCTAGTTTCTCGTATGTAGATTCAGGCAAGCTGTTGGCCCAAGTAAACTGTCGATCGGACATAAACACCTCTCTTAAGTCCAAACTGGCAGTGACAATATTAAACAAGAAAGGTCAATGTTCATCGAAAAGGCCTTTGATTTTCTCATGAAAAATCTGAGCAAATTGAAGTTCCCTCCGATCAAAATCGGATACGGGTTATCTTTTGCAAGATTTACCAACTCACGTAAAAAGTCAGCCTTAAAGGCGTCTTGGGCAGCACCATACACAGCGACCGGAATCCAAATGAAACCGTCAGCTTTGTTCTGGATATCGAGTTTAATGTGATACTCTCCATCAGAACTAGCTAAAACAGTCATGGTGTCTATGCGGACGCCAAGTAAAATGCCCCCAGACCTACCACGACGCGGGCGAGAAAATCACTGAAAGTTAATCCCGGCTGACAAACAGTCGAGTAAACTCTGTGAGAAATTTCGCCTACCCGTCTCCGAAATAGAAATAAAATCTAAATCATAATCTCTACAACCATCGGCAATGTGAGAATGCTTAGCCTGTTATAATCGAGATGCACAATAAACGAAGAACGAAAAGTAAAACACTGTAGGGGACACGAGATTTTAACGTGGAAAACCCTTGCAACACACAAGGGAAAAACCACGGGCGCCAGCCAGCAAAACTTCACTATTTCGGTGGTGTTTACAAATGCCGTGGGTGTACAATGATGCGATCAAACCCTAGCGGCGGCTTACAGGGAAAATATATAGACGGTGGTAACGATCCGTACCGCGGGGGGCTTCGCCCCCCGCACCCCCCAGGTGCACCTGCTGCGCCTCGGTGAGTTAGCCTCTTCTTGGAATTTGGATCACAATATAACAAACTCCACCTTGAGACAAATTCCTTGTAGCATGAACTTCAACAAACACCTGAATCAACAAAGAAAACACTTACTGGCGCCAATAGCCACTTGGGCTAACAGTTATACCAACCAAGCTTGAGCAAAGCTCAAACTTGGACACAGGGACAGGCTTAGTCATCATATCAGCAGGATTATCATGAGTACTAATCTTGCATACCTTCACTTTACCTTTTGCAACCACATCTCTGATTGCGTGGTACTTAATATCAATGTGCTTTGTCCTCTCATGGAACATCTGATCTTTAGTAAGATAAATAGCACTTTGACATCCTTTGAACAACTTAATGCAAAAATTATCTCCACAAAGCTCAGCATATAAACCTTTCAGCCAAACAGCCTCTTTACCGCCTCAAGAATAGCCATGTACTCAGCCTCATTAGTAGATTGTGCAACAAGATCCTGCAAAGTAGCCTTCCAGCTAATAGCACATCCACCAACAGTAAACACATAACCTGTGAGGGACCTTCTCTTATCCAAATCGCCAGCATAATCTGAATCCACATATCCGGCGAGCCCCTCACCAATCCTGCCAAACCTCAAGCAAGCTTTTGATGTGCCGCGAAGGTACCTGAAAATCCACTGAACAGCTTTTCAATGTTCTTTACCAGGATTAGCCATGTATCGACTGACCAAACTCATAGCATATGACAGATCAGGACGAGAACAAACCATGGAATACATCAAGGAACCAACAGCACTAGAATAGGGAACTCGAGACATGTACTCAATATCATCTTCAGAGCTAGGACATTGCAAAGCTGACAACTTGAAATGAGAAGCAATAGGAGTAGTAACTGACTTTGCATCATGCATATTAAAACGATGAAGAACTTTCTCAATGTACTTTTCCTGACTAAGAAACAACAAACTAGACTTTCTATCCCTTTTAATTTCCATGCCTAGTATTTTCTTAGCAGGACCAAGATCCTTCATCTCAAACTCACTACTTAATTGATTCTTTAAAATAGTGATCTCTTTCATGCTCTTGGCAGCAATCAACATATCATCAACATATAGTAGCAAATAAATAGGTGATCCATTAACAAACTTGATATACACACAACTATCATACTGAGATCTCTCAAAACCATGTGTAAGCATAAATGAATCAAACCTTTTATACCACTGTGGCATTGTTTCAGACCATAAAGGGGCCTCTTTAATTTGCAAACAAGATCCTCCTTACCAGGCACAACATAACCTTCAGGTTGGTCCATATATATCTCCTCCTCCAACTCACCATGCAGAAAAGCAGTCTTTACATCTAGCTGCTCAAGCTCAAGATCATGCATAGAAACAATACCAAAGAAAGCACGAATAGAACTATGTTTCACAACCGGGGAGAATACATCATTATAATCAACACCTGGAATTTGATTGAAACCTTTTGCTACTAACCTTGCCTTAAACCGTGGAGGCTCATTAGGAGACAAACCTTCCTTTCTTTTAAATATCCACTTGCAGCGGACAGCCTTCTTTTGTTTAGGCAAGTGCACAACATCCCATGTGCCATTCTTCTCAAGCGATTGCATCTCTTCTTGCATCGCACCTACCCACTTCTCTTTATCAACCGAAGCAATGGCTTCAGTATATGTAGTTGGTTCAATATCAAGCTCCACCTGTTCAGCACAACTCAAAGCATAATCAACAATATCACATTCTTGAATTAATCGGGTAGGAGGTGCAATATTTCTCTTAGGGCGGTCAGCAGCAATAGACCGTCCTTGTCGCTGAACAATAGATGGTGAAGGTGGAACATCATTATCATCATTGTTGGTTTCAGGAACCACATTTTCATTCTCCTTTGCGTGCTCCACCTGCACGCCAATTCTGTGCTGCTCATCATCAGAAACATCAGGAGAATCAATAGCATCAGAAATATCAGTAGACGGACTATCATTAAACATAACCGCCTCATTAAAAACGACATTTCTGCTCAACACAATTTTCTTAGTTTCAGGATTCCATAATCTATATTCCTTAACTCCTGAACCATAACCAAGGAAGATACACTTAACAGCCCTTGGCTCCAACTTTCCATTATCAACATGAGAGTAAGCAGTGCAACCAAAAACTCTCAAATCTGAATAATCAGCAGGCGAACCAGACCATACCTCAATTGGAGTTTTCTTATCAAGTGGAACAGAAGGTGACCTGTTGATGAGATAACATGCGGTGGAGGCGGCTTCAGCCCAAAAACTTCTATGCATCTTTGCATTAGACAACATGCAGCGAGCCCTCGAAATAATGGTCCTATTCATGCGTTCAGCCACGCCATTCTGTTGAGGGGTGTACGGAATGGTATGATGTCTTACCATCCCATCATTGCTGCAAAAATCATCAAATTCATTTGAACAAAATTCCATACCATTGTCAGTATGGAGTATCTTAACCTTCTTTTCAGTTTGGGTTTCTACCATAATTTTCCACTTATTAAAAGCATTAAAAACATCAGATTTATGTTTCAGGAAATATGGCCACACTTTCCTTGAGTAATCATCAATAATAGTAAGCATATAATTAGCACCACCATTAGAAGTTCTACGGGACGGATCCCAAACATCAGCATGTACATAATCTAAAATGCCTTTGGTGGTATGAACGGAAGCATTAAATTTTACTCTTTTATGCTTACCAAAGATGCAGTGCTCATAGAACTCAAGCTTACCTAAATCGCAACCATCAATTAGCTCTCTGTTTGCCAATTCTGCCATGCCAAGCTCACTCATATGTCCAAGACGCTTATGCCAAAGGTTAGTCTTACTAAATTCATCAGAACTAACAGCAGCGGCAATACCAGGTAAAGTGCTACCTCTAAGGACATATAATTTCACAGAATTCATATCACCAATCATAATAATGAGAGAACCTGATGATACCTTCAAAAGTTTGTTCCCACCTTTGTACTTGTACCCGTCACAATCAAGGGTACTCAAAGAGATCAAATTCCTCGCCATGGAGGGTATGTGTTTCACTCCTGTCAACGTGCGTGTCATCCCATCATGGGTCTTGATCTGAACAGAACCAATGCCAACAATGCTGCACTAGTTGTCATTCCCCACACGCACAAAATCTCCACTCTGCACAGAATCATAAGAACTGAACCAATCTTTGTTACAGCAAATATGAAACGAACATGCAGTATCAAGAATCCATTCATCATCACGTGAAACACATGCAGCCAAGACAGCTAAGCAATCTCCATCAGAACTATCACTACCATCATTACCAGCAACAACAGCAGCCTCACCCTTACCGGTGACAACGGCAGCCTTACCATTACCATCATTGTTTTTTGGTTCGTAAGTTCCGTTCCTTTTCTCCTTGTTCTGCAGCTTCCAACAATCATCAATATTGTGGTTAGATTTCTTACAATAACTGCAGAACTTGTCACGTCCTTTGGACTTTGAGCGACCTCTGTAGCCCTTGCTCTTATCTCTGTTGTTGTGGTAGTAGTTATCTCGCTGCTCAGGCCTGCCACGGACCTCTAATGCCTCCGCCTTGGAGGACGAACTTTCAGCCTGCACCATAGATTTCATTTTCTCCTTTTGTTGGAGAGCATCATAAACTTCCGCGAGAGTTAGTTTGTCGCGGCTCAATAATATGGTGTCACGAAAATTACTGAAAGAATTAGGCATCGAGCATAAAAGAAGAAGACCTAAATCCTCATCCTCATACTTAACTTCTATAGACTGCAAATCAGAAACAATCTCTTTCCAGGAAGATAGGTGATTCATTACCGAACCTCCCTCTTGCAACTTATGCGAGAACAGCTTCATCTTCACGTGCAATCTGCCCGTGAGATCCTTGGACAAACAGATCTCCTCTAGTTTGACCCATAACTCGGCGGTGGTTTTCTCCTGCAGCACTTCCTGCAGAATATTATTGGACAGATGGAGTTGAATCAACGATAAAGCCTTACGGTCTTTCCGCTTCTCCGCATCGGTCCAGGTATCCTTCGCTTTCTCGCCGAAAGCATCGATCGCTTCATCCAGATCTGAAGATTGGGCGAGAATCGCCCTCATCTTCACTTGCCACAAAGCAAATCTCGTGGTGTAGTCCAGCTGCGGTAGATCGAACTTCAGTGACGACATCTCGTAAACCCTAGATCCAAAGAACACGGGCTCTGATACCACTTGTTATAATCGAGATGCACAATAAACGAAGAACGAAAAGTAAAATACTGCAGGGGACACGAGATTTTAACGTGGAAAGCCCTTGCAACACACAAGGGAAAAACCACGGGCGCCAGCCAGCAAAACTTCACTATTTCGGTGGTGTTTACAAATGCCGTGGGTGTACAATGATGCGATCAAACCCTAGCGGCGGCTTACAGGGAAAATATATAGACGGTGGCAACGATCCGTACCGCGGGGGGCTTCGCCCCCCGCAGCGTCCTCCGTCAAAGCATACCTCCAACTCCTCCTCACTGTCGGCTGAACACCGGGTGGGGGACTCGTGGTACGAGGCTGCTGCATGGAGGAGCCTGGCGGAGAAGGGCTCGAGCGTGGTGACGACGGTACCGAGACCGGCGCCAAAGGTGGTGAAGACGGTGACCCCGAATCTGGTGAAGATGGAGTCGATGCAGTTATGTATGTAACATACTTATGTATGTAACATACTTTTTATAATTGAACCGGATTTCTATATTATATTGTTTGGTCGTTCACAAACATTTTTACATTTGTTTATGCAGGTATTTTATTGTAGTTGATGATATATGGAATGAGGAAATATGGAATGTTGTTAAGCTGGCATTCCCAAGGAATGGTTACGACTGTAGGATAATCACCACGACCCGTGTGATTAATGTTGCCCAATCATGCCGTTCATCATTCAACGGTCATATATATAACATGGATCCTCTTACGGAGTAGGCAATTATTTCACAAAAGACTATTCAACTCAGAAGAATGCCCAACGCACCTTGAAGAAGTTTCTAGTCAAATATTGAAAAAGTGTGCTGGTTTACCATTGGCAGTCATTGCTATATCTGGTTTGTTATCTAACAAGGAAAAAACAAAAGATCAGTGGTGTCAAGTCGAAAGTTCAATTGGCCGTGGACTAGAAAGAAATCCTGCGTACCATTGAAGCCATGCTAAAGATAATATCAATCAGCTACTTCGATCTCCCTCCTCATCTCAAAACCTGTTTATTATACCTTAGTATATTCCCAGAAGACTCTTTTATTGAGAAGAAGATGTTGATAAGGAGATGGATTGCCGAGGGATTTATTCATAAAAAACATGGATACACACACTATGAAGCTGGAGAGATGTGTTTTAATGAGCTAGTAAATAGGAGTTTGATCCAACCTAGATTGGAGAAAGATAAATGGGATGAGGTGATAGTTTGTCGAGTTCATGACACAATACTTGAGTTCATTGTATTCAAGTCCATTGAAGAGAACTTTGTAACCATAATTGGTGTACCTGGTATAAATTCAGACCAACATAAGAAGGTTCGTCGATTGTCTGTACAAAATAGTGGTGAGATACCGGTGGGTCTAAATTTATCTGCTGCCCGGTCACTTAGTATTTTTGGCAATGATGTGAAAGTCCCATCTCTGTTGGAGTTCAAACACTTGCGTGTTTTGGGCTTTGAATACTGCAAGCAAGTACAAGACCATCATCTTGCAGGTATAGGCAATTTGCATCACCTGAAGTACTTGAGGCTCAATCTAGTACAAATTACAAAGGTTCCAGAAGAAATTGGAAAACTACAGTATTTAGAGACACTTGCCATAAACTGTTTCTCACAAAAGGCTTTAATTCCGTCGACCATTTCTCAACATGGACGATTAGTCCATTTCGTTGCTTATGGTTGCATCATGCCTGATGAAATTGGAGGAACCGAGGCATTGGAAGTGTTTGAAACTTCTCTTGAAAGTCACCAGTCAACAATATTTTTTGGGCGAGGAGTTGGTGATCTAACAAACCTGAGGAAGCTGAGGTTGGATTTCTCTAGTTATGAGACACAGAGAGAGCTGGTATGTTCGCTCCGCAAGCTGGTCAAAGCGAACCTTCACTTTCTAGACATTAGTCTTGATGGAGAACTAAACAATTTGGTAGAGGAATTAGATCTCCCTGCTGAATGCAGCCTTAAGGAACTTTGGCTTTGGGGCCATTCGATCTCAAAGGTGCCAAGATGGATAGGTTCACTTGTCAACCTCCAGAAATTGAGCCTCAGGTTATCAAGTCCCTGTCAGGAAGATCTGGAGATCCTGGGAGGCATTCCCGATCTGCGCTATATATTTGTCCGTAATGAACACTGTCCATCCGCAGAGCAGCTTAAGGCTGCCATGAAGGTTCTGATGGAGGCACATCCCAAGCATCCCACGCTTGTATGGCGGCAAGAAGGACCAACGGTAGAGATTCCCCTGATCCTTGGCGTAAACTTCTCGCTGGAGTGATTCAGGTAACAACTCTTTCTTTAAAAAAATTGTTGGTTGATGATACGTGTCCTGAATCCAGCATCTAGCGTTGTAAGAGCATGTCTAACAGGCCCCTTATTTCTCTGCCTCGTATAACGCGAGTTTTTCGCCCCGTATCCCAAAAGTGCGTCTTGCTGAACCATTCCGTCTAGCAGACCCCGTATTTCGCCATGTATTTTTAAAAATTAAAACCCCGGGAAAATTAAACCATAGTTCATCTTCATTGATCATACACTGGATCATACATATACATAGCGATCTACTGCGATCCTAGCTACTCAAGGATGATGAATGGCACGAAAGGCCCCCTGGCGGCAGCCTCCTCCTCTGCCCTAGCGGCAGCCTCCTCCTCCGCCCTGGCGGCAGCCTCCTTCGCCTGGAATTCCGCCACGGCGGCGATGGCCGCCGCCTCCTCCTCTGCCTCCGCCCGAGCTTTCTCGGCGGCATCCGCCTCGGATTCGGCCACCGCACGCCGGAAGGCCGCGTCCTCCTCCGCCGCCTCCTCTTCCTCCTCGCCGCCTCCGCTTCCTCCGCCGCTGGTGCTGCCGATGGTCGCCGCCCATGCCGCCTTCGCCGCGCGGTCGTGCTGCCACTCGGTGAGCCACTTCTCGAAGGCTTCGCCGCTCATCGGCTTGAGCGGCGGGTCTTGCCAGTACCACCTCCCACCCGCGGCGTACTCCCGGAGCGGATCCGGCACATACAGCGCGCCGGCGTACCGGCACGCCGCACGGCGGCTCCCCGCGGCGGAGCGCTTGCACTTGAGCCGTCACGCGTCCTCCACGTTGTCCGGCGAGCGGGATCGCTTCGATCCGCTCGCCGGTGAGGCGCTACTACGGCGGCGGGAGTCCATGCAGGTGGCGGCGGGTGGAATGCGGCGCGGGGGAGCGACTAATTGCTCGCCGGAGCAGGAGGAGGAGGCGGCGGCGCACGGCGGAGCTAGGGTTGCGAGTGAGGGGTTAACCCCTCACTCGCACCTGCGCCCGGTATAAGTAGGGGGCGGAGGGGCCGATTTCCTGGGCCCCGTATTCCGCCGAAATGGGCCGGCCCGAATACGGGGCCTGCTAGACGCCCAAAATCGCACTGGCCCCGTATCCCGCCGGAATTTTACGGGGTGGGCGGGTTATACGGAACATGTTAGACATGCTCTAACATTTCCTTTGCCATGACTTGTCTTCAGATATAGTGCAGTATGTAGTGGGTTGGCGAAATGGAAGACCAAGACGACTGGGGAAAGCCACCGAGCTGAAGTTCTAGTTGCGTCCCCAGATTTGTATCGCTTATTTACATTTATCTGAAGCGAAAAATGAGCTTGAAGTGCTACTAGACTACTGCCAATGATCATTTGTGTTTTATATGATGTTGCTCATCGCTGTCTACTTGAGAACACGTTTGTGTAATGTTTTAAAATTTAAGTACATGAACATCACCGCTTGCTCTTCTATATTTGGATTTTGCTGAAGATTTGTATTTTGTACCTGTCATCTGGTTCATCTATCAGCAACATGTAATGAATTCCATATGTTCTCATGCTTTTTTTTAAAGAATATATGCGTTTAAGGCAGATGCTTTCACTCACCGAACACTTCGTATAAAAGCATGCGAATAGCTGCGGAACTCTTCTGGTAAGAGATGAAGCCAATCTTACCAGTGGCATCGGGCCTACATAAAAAATATGGATCGTAGTCTCTGACACCCCTAAAATTATCAAAAACTGGTCTCTTGATATCCGATGGCGTAGGCAGAACATAACTTTCTTGTAGACAGATCGGTCAGATGGAACTAGTCTTCATAGAGCCGGTTGTGGCCGCCCACTCGGTCGCGCTTCAAGTTGGCCGAGCGGCGCTTTGTCGAGCCCATGTAGACCGGCATCTGGATGTCATTGTGCTCGTGGCTTAGGTAGGCCACAGCTACCATGAGCCGCGATGTCTCATTGGACTCCTCGCTGGACGAGGTTTCCACGATTTCCCTGCGCAGCATCTCTAGCAACTGCCCGAGGTCGGTCCATATGCGGGGGCAACAACAATGGATAAATGGACAACATAGTGTCGGCAAATGACCATCAATTGGCCGAAAAGTTTGTGAGTATCGGCTTAAATATAGGCTACGAGGGCAGCCAGATCACTGTTGCGTTGGGCTGTGATAGACTCAAATTTTAGCCGCGTGTAGGCAGGCCAAAAAGTTGGGCCGCAGCAGAGTGAGGAGGGAGCTAGGGGATTTCGAAGACCACCTGCGCTGGCGGCGTACCTCCCGGCGGCGCTCTTCCCCGGCGGCTCCTCCATGCCTCCATGGTGCGCCCTCTTGTTCTCTTGCCGTTCCATCTTCCATGGTGTAAAGTTAGTCTTGGGGATTCTCCTCCCCTAAAGTCTGGATCTTTTAATGGTACAGAGCTGACTCCACTCGTAACTGCGCCGCCCGCCTTGTGAGATGGAGCTGCGGTCGGAGCCTCGCCTCTGCTCGCTACCGACGCCTGGACCTCCCCGTAGTCCACGGCCGCCGGGCTTCCCTGATGGAGACGGGCCGGACAGGTTCAGCGCCCTTCCGGATGAGATGCTGCTCCAGATCCTCGCCCGCCTCCGCTGCGCCCGCGCCGCCGCCCACACGAGCGTCCTCTCCCGCCGCTGGCGCGGCCTCTGGAGGCACCTCCGCGAGCTCTCCTTCCGCGGCATGCCGGCCGACGCAATCGACGCAGCCCTCGACCAGGTCGCCGGCCAGGCTCTGACCTTCCTGGCGGTAGACATCCCTGAGGAGCACAGGGTTCTGGAACATGCCCGCGTCTCGGCGCTGCTCCTTGCCGCGGCGCGTCTTGCGCCGGCAGACCTCGTGTTCAGCCTCTGGGGCTGCGCCTACGATAAAGATGGGGACATTCCTATCGAGATCCCCTCCTTCGAGAGAACCACCTCCATCAAGCTGGACGTGATGGACCACGTTCTAATCCCGCCAGCAGGGGCCGTCGAGTTCCCGCTGCTGGAGAAGCTGTCCGTCGTCTGCTGCCACATCGACACGGCGGAGCTGGTCCGTCGGTGCCCTCGCCTGCGCGTGTTCGAGATCGAGGTTTTTCCCTCACAAGATGTCGCCGCAAACCGTATCAAAGTCCACTCACCCACGATTGAGGAGCTTGTGGTGAAGGTGGATGACGTCCAACTGCATAGCCTGGACATCATGGCCCCCGTGCTTAAGCGCTTCAGCCTGCGGGTCAACATGGCCAAGGATTTCACTGTTTCGTTCTCAGCTCCGATGGTGGAAAATATCCGGTGGGATTGCCTGTGTGAGGACGAAAATGTTGGGTTTGGTGAGAAATGGCGTCTGTGCTACCTGAAGCTAGTGATGAAGGAGAATGTAGGCGTCCTACGGATGTCGATATCTTGTGAGGTTGACGACTTCTCTCCTGAATCCTGATCTACCTTCCTCTCCATACAAGCCTGTCTTTTATTTATATAGCACAGTCTCTTTAGTTTCCCATTTAGCTACCATTTTCTTTATTGAATTAGATTTGCGACATGTTGCCGACTTTTATTTGTTTTCTTTACTTGACATTCTGTTCATTTTGAAGGGTGAGTTGCTACCTGACCGGACCTTTTCTCAAGAGATAGCACAGCTTCCGGCCTTTTCTGTTCTGGAGTTATATTTACAATCGAAAGACCATTGTATTGGAGCACTGGTATCGCATCTGCTTGGAGTCTGTTCCTCTATACGAAGACTCATGGTGGTTATTGGACAATATGTGGTAATTAATTCTCAACTTTTGCTGCGAGATTCTTCAGAGTTCAGATAGACATATAAGTTGTTGGGTTTTATTAGCATCAATCATTCATAAAATGTTACTTTCCTTTCAGAGCACAGAAGGCTGCTCACCAAATTGTCCTTGTGATCAACCCCAAAACTGGAGAAATGAAATTATATCTTTGAAAGCTCTTGAAGAAGTGGAACTTACAGGTTTGGATGGAACTGAAAATGATGTTGATCTCCTGAAGCTTCTCTTCACATGTGCACCTTTGATGAAGAGCATGACCGTTGTATTGGCCCCTGAGTCTTCTTTACCAACCGACCAAGATTGTGAAGAAATCTATAGCATGTTTGAGGCAAATCCTCATGTCAAATGCTCTGTTGATCGCAGCCCTTGCAAGGGCTAAGCAAGGTTATGAATCCATGGTCCCCGATCTGTCTTGTCAAAAGTTGAGTTCATGTATTTCCCTAGCCTAGTTTTATGCTGTTGCTTAAGTAACTAGATCAGTTCGATCAACATGTGCCCTCTGTCTCGGCTACCAAATGAAATGCATGTCTGTAAGACTGGTTCTTTGGTTCAGACTAACGAAAGGGATCATGCCCAGATCTTAATGTTCAGCTCTTAGCTCAATATATGTGGTAAAGTTCTAGTAGAAATTTTGCATCTACCTTTTCATTTCGTCCACATGAGGCAAGGTTGTTAACACTGTATCTGTTGCGGAAAATAAATAAATACTCATAGCAGTTACAATATACTGCAGCGAGACTAGAGGCACGCCCAACACGTAAGAGATGGTGCCTGTACTACGTTGATTAGCTAGTGCATTTCTGGGGAATGATGCATCCACAATGCAACATATGCGCCTATTCCATAAACTAGCGAGGTGACAATGTGAAAGGTGCATTCGCACGGTTAGGATACACTATGTTTCTTATTGTTTTATTCTTAAAATGTGTGTTCGCACAATAATCAAATATATCTGAAACATGAAATGTGAAAATAACATAATTGCAGTCTGGTGAACTTTTTTATTGTCAATAGCAGGTTTTTGGGAAGTAACAATAACTCAAGACTCTGTCACAAAAGCTTGCGGTTTGTGTGTAAGACCATAGACTTTTATGTCTATCTCTAGCTTTCATTTTACCACTCATCTTTCCTATTACCTCCATCCTAAGGCTTAAGACTTATTTGTTTTTTGGAAAAGTCAAATCAAGTAAAATTTGACCAAAATTTTAGAATAATCTATAAATAAATATGATATTTTGTAGATAGCACATGAAAATATATTTCATCTATCTAGTAATATTAATTTTGTATTTCACATGTTAATGATTTTTTATAAAAAAATAGTCAAACTTAACATAGTTTGACTTTCTAAAAAAAAGGCCTTAAGCCTTGGGATGGAGGTAGTATGTGCTACTATTATCCCACCACTACTAAATTATAGGGAGACTCACCGTCCTGCACGCGAAAGAAGAGAAATGAAAAGATAAACAAGGAAAAATGGGCGCTGAAAATATAAATGGGTCTACAAACACACCTGACAAAGGAAAGCGGTTCAAAATCTCGGCGTCAAGATGTGTGCAGATTTGGACGATCTGATGGTCAAAAGTTGATTGATGGCCAAATGAGATTTCAGCTAGCATAGAATTAGGAAAAGAGAAAAACAAAGGTATGTCTAGTATCCAGTGTGGTGGTGATCTAAGCTAGCTAGATGCTGCTTGCTTGAGTTGCTCTTTAATTATCAGCTGGCATCCTGCAAGCAAATTTTCGACTACTTCATGGTTGTGTTGGTCTTGTTGGTGCATTTTTTGTTGGTACTGGATCCTTTTTTTCAATCTAGCATACGAGAAAAGCAGAACAAATTTAATCCTCCTCAAATTTGATTGCATCTCATTTCAGAGACGATCAACAAAATAAATCTACCAGGTAAATTAAGTGGGCACTGCTAGCGCCGAAAATACAAAGGTGAACATGGGTCTATTTGGACTTGAATTTCAAATCTTAAAATCATGTAGAGCATTGTTCATTTGGCACTTAAGAATTACCTTTAGTGCACCGTAGAAAAAAGACTTGCAAAATTATCATTGAAGAATTAGGTGCTTTTAAAGAATGTGAAAATTACTATTGAAAATAACCATCAATAATTACTGCAGAAAAATTGAAATTTATGTATCGATAAATCAATGCGAGATATTAACCATAAAAAATTACTGCAAGGTAATTAGTTTTTAAATTGAAGATTTAGACAAAAGAAATTAAAAATATCTGTTGAAAATTACTACAGAAATAACCATCGACAGTTACCGCTGAAAAGTTGAAACAGAAGATTTCTATGTAGAAATAAATCAATGTCAAAAAATTACCGTCAAAATTTACTGCGGAAAATAATGTGCAAAAATTACTGCAGAAAATTGCGGTTCATGTCGTTTTACTGTTCATTACTGCACAAACTACCGGCAAAATCTACTGCAATAGATAACCGTAGAAATTCTTGTTCTTCCCGTGGGTAGTGTTCATCAGGTGTACTATTCATCCAAGGAAACCAAAAATATTGAGAGCACACTCTTTTTAACATAACCCTTCTTCTCATATAAAGCATTCCATTACATGGCATGCCGTATATTTTTCTGATTGTCTCTAAATGATAAAATTAAATCATCATGTAGTACAACTTGAGTTGTTTCGTAAGTAAACGCAAGTGCTTTGTCTCCAAGATTTTCTTTTTAATGAACGCAAACAACATACAAAAGGTTCAGTTAGTGCAAAGAAAGAACCAAAGAACTTGGCTTGTTTGGCTTGCAAAATAGTAAAAATATCCTATCTACATGTTTCAGAAAATAGTAAAAATATTAACATGAAAATTCCAAAAAAGCGTGATCATTTCGGGAACGAGGCAAATCCAATAATTAAATCTAAGTTGAAATAAGTGAATGTAAAAAACTACTTACATTGTAATACTGAATTGCGTATATATTTTTTTCAAAATCAAATTTATATGCTTCTATTTGACCTCTCTCTGTATAAATTTGTCAAAAAAATAAAATAAAAATTACAGATATGATTCTTTGCCAAGTTACGAACATGAGCAGATTGTACCATTAGCTTCGATTTATCAACTGGCATGACCAGTATACATACTCTAAAACATCGATGCCCAGAAAGGGCATGTTCTATTCTACCTACAAGAGGTGCCATGCCATTTTTTTCTAAGAAAATCTTGCAAGCAAGAACAGCAGGACAAATCAACCTTGTTAACGGCCAATTGAAACTGCTGGCTCGCATTTCATTTCTTGGTGCAGCGACTCTGTACTTCGTTCAATTCATAGTCTTTTCTCGAGAAAAATATGAACTGCCAGCGCTGCATATATATATCCATGTGCGTTACAAAGTTACAGACTGAAAGAAGAAAACAAAGCCTGCACCGGAAATGAATCCGCCACAGCAGTTACAGAGTTAAACTGTCCACGCTACAAATGTAACGGGCCGTACAGGAAGATCAAACTATCTATATCTTCCAAGGTTAAACAATAACAACAAACATATCAACTAACCTACCAAGCTTTGACTAGTTTTGTACATCAAGAACCAGGCCGCTTGGGTTTGGGCGATATGACAGATGGTGAAGTTCGATTTAGCAGACCTCCTTGAGGCATGTCCCCTCCGATTCAGACTCAACTCCATGCGGTGTTATGTCGACTAGCTCTTGTTTCTAGACGTTCTCAAGGATTGGTTCTGCTCCCTCCCCTACCAGGTACTCTTCTTGGTGTCATTTCGTCTGCTGCCCTGGTCCGTGGGTGGCAGTACCTGCAACAACCATCAGCAGCAAGTGGTTAGCAAACACAATTGGATCCACCAGTCGGCAAGAGAGGTGTTGTGCTCAGGAGTTAAGCTTGTTCTTTCTTCAAGTCAAATACCCGAGCTGATGTTAAAAGCTGCTAACTATGTATGCTATTGATGCCACTGCACCAGAACGCTTCTGTTTTCCACACCAAATTCAGCTCTGGGCTAGATAATGATGGTCACTACAAATTGGAATCGTTATTATTGGTGACAGTGATCAGCGCTATCTAACAAGGGGAGACCATGACCAGGGACTAACAGGAGGTATCAGATGCATATAGATACGTATGCTAGAAGGTCTCTCGCTAGTCCTCCATGGACATTGTTTTCGGGATTCACAAACGCACCCTATCCTAGTACAACGCTAACTCAACAAATGTTCGTGAAGGGTCGGCCACAAGTTTATCCTCTACAAATAAAACTCGCAGCAGTAATACTACCTATGTCATGCCAGTGAGAAGTTGAGCTCATGCCAAATTTAAAAGAATTTTTTTTAAACTGACTTAATTTAAACTGCAGCTAAAAATTAAGAGAACTAGATTTAGATGTGCGCCTTGGCGCACGATCCCGTGAAGCTCGTGTATTAGTAGGAAAATAATAATAATTTATGTATGCATACAAAAACGTAGTGATGATCATTTTGTAATACACTTAATAATAAACTGAAAAACTCTACGATACTGAGATATTGATTGATCTTTTTTTTTGTTTTCTGGTAGTACATCAACACGACTCACTGGACGTTGCTCATATTAAGACCCCTCTCCCTCCAGGTTCGTACATAGAGATCCATCAAGGCGGATTAATAATTGGCAATTGCTGCCAATTGCAGTTTAATCCTCCTTTTATGACCTGCAAATGACAAGAATTGCAGTATGCCATATACACATAACTTCTGGTTCGCCGTCCCTGTCAAAGAAAAGGCACACACATTTAATTTGGAATTACAAAGTTACCTGTAAAATATAAAGAAAAGAACAATCCGACAGATGACAAAGAGAACAATATGCATTGGGCCGAGAATGATCCAGCTAAATACACTTGACATCACATAATATGGGATTTTTGTAACTGCAAATAAGGCATTGCTGTATTACCTCACTATAGGACACACCTCACATAGTTAATATATGCAGTACATTAACTTTTATAGATACTCATACAAAAATCCAATAGTCTGGGTGACTAACTTAACCAATATGCATGGACATTATAAACTTCAATTGGAAAGACATGTGCACAGTTTTGAACTAAATATAATATATGATCTAACATAACTATTAAGATATTAAGATAAATGAATGATTCTCCAAGATTAATTTTTTTTACGGAGAATGAGCACCACAAGAGAAATAATGATATATCATCATCAACTTCATTTATTTGATCCTTTGAGGACAGCCATGTGGTTTCCTTACGCGTTCATCAATAGAAAGTACATTTTCTTATGAGCAGTATATCCAAAGAATAACCATGCTTAAAGAAGCAACAGGATATCATGTAGTTTTCGGTATGAAGGAAAACGTACACATAACTGGAACGATAAATCCAAAACCAAATTAAAAGGAAGCACCATTATCTCTAAAATGAATTAGTTGCGATGAGATGGTAACAAAGGAGAAACAACCTTTACCTGAACATAACAGTTACAGAGATGATAAAATGAGAAAAGGAGGCATCTCCAAATTAAATTCATATGCGAACAACAATACAGAGATGAAGCAAAGGCAAGGTAGTCACCTCTAAAGAAGAAGTAGAGGAAAATCTACAACCTTTATGTTTGCCCATATGGCTATTATAATGCACGGGCCCCTCCAACCTGCAGATTGTGGGTATCACAAAAATCAAACACCGCTCAACAATAAAGTTGTTAAGATACTCAATGCTTAGGGCATGTACAATGCTACACTGTTAGATAGGCGCTTGGACAGCCAAAAAGTAATAATTATTGTAAAGCCTATGGATAAGAGTCTCTAACTACAACACGTAGCCCTAGTAGAGGTGCAAAAACAATTTATTTAGCGCGTTGACATGACCTGCCGTTGGGTTACATGCAGGAAAAAAGGCCGGAGTGCCCGGCGCATGGGTAAGAGCCGACGTAAGCTCTATTCCTGGGATCGGCAGGGATTTGATCAAAACGGCCAGGATTACTATCCCTAGCGCATGTGCTAAGCGCCGCATTGTACATGCCCTTAGTACCTGCAGATAGAATCGGAGACTCGAGTTAAAATGAACAGAAATCATAGCCATGTTTCCATATATATGTATCTACCAAACAAAGTGAAACCAAGCAATGCAGCAAATTTCCCAAAGTGAGGTATATACTGGAAAAAAGTCCACATAACCCCCATAAGTATAGGGTTAGGGACACTAACCCCCCCTAACTATTAAGTGGGGCAAATCACCCCCCTAACTAAACCAAACCGGACACTAAACCCCCCTGGCTGCTTATTCTGGTTTACAAGGCTGTTTTGGGCCACGCTGGATTGTTTTGGGCCACGGTGGACAGCTAACCGCACTGCATCGGTACGAACCGCACCGCACTGCATCGCTACTCCTCGCTCCTCCTGCAGCTCGTCCCCAGCTGACTCCCCACCGCGTTGACTCCCCAGCTCGTCCCCCGCGTTCTTCCTCCAGTCGCCGGCGGCGACAGTCGTCCACCTCGCCGTCGAATCGGCCTCCGCGTCGTCGATTCGTGGGCGTCCTTGGCCGATTCGGCCACGGCGGCCGGCGATTCGTCGCTACAGCAGCCCGGAGGCGCTGTCCGAATCGTCCCCCACAGCAGCCCGGCG
This sequence comes from Lolium perenne, assembly GCF_019359855.2. Lineage (NCBI taxonomy): Eukaryota > Viridiplantae > Streptophyta > Magnoliopsida > Poales > Poaceae > Lolium > Lolium perenne. Next base: position 5,935,934 of record NC_067247.2, read on the forward strand.
GCACATCGTCGGCCTCCGTCGCCGCCACAGTAGGCCGCCGGATTTCGTCGCCACAGCAGCCGCCGGCACATCTTCTCCTTCGTCGCCACAGCAGCCCGCGCCGTCGTCTCCTTCGTCGCCACAGCAGCCCTTGCCATCGTCTCCTTCGTCGCCACAGCAGCCTGTCGGCCTCTACGACAGCTTTTGATGTAGTTTCTGTTGTACAGATGTAGTGCTAGATGGACATGCAGTAGCTATGTTAGTTAACCTATTGGAGATGCAGTAGCCAAATTTATAGTTTGCTAGCAATGCAGTAGCTATGTAAAGCAGTAATCTTTTGGAGATGCAGTAGCTAGATGGAGATGCAGTAGCTCTGTAATGCAGTAGTTATGGTATGATGAAATATAAAGCAAGTAGTTTCAATTTATACATGTCTTCAGTTTCTACTCTTATGCATGAAATAGAAACAGCTGTGCTTATTTATATCTAGTATGTTATTGTTCTGTCAGTTGTTCAATACAGGTTACAGACGCTAGTAGGCGGCGCCGCCCAAATATGGTCGCCGCCGGCATAATTTCGACGGCGGCGCCGCCCAAATATGGTCGCCACAGCATATTCCACTGTATGTTCCTCCTGTACTCTGTCGTGGCATACCTACTATTTTGAAGGCGATTATAAATGCACAGGTAGATAGTGAACATCTTGATATATATTCAGTTTTATTACATGCTCATTTAAATCTGTGTGTCTGGTTAGGAGCTCATCATGACAAGCTGCTTTACTAATACTGGATATATGAGTGTTTCTGGTTAGGAGCTCATCAGGACTTACTGCAAATATCTCAACAAACCCATCTGCAACTCTTGTCACATGCTTAACCATATTCTTCACATTACTGTCGTCATCAAGCCTGCACATGCATCTCGAATTTCTTTCATTATCAATCAGTCTCCAACTCAGAGTGGTATCCTCCAAATCCTCATCAGATATTACCAAAAATTCAAGCAAATGCAACTTCAGGACTTGTATTGACAGGTTTAAAACTTCCACGGTTGAATGGCCAGTCCTTCCACCAATATAGTTCCACTCCTTCCCATCATACTCCAATTTACCACGAACATGGAATCGAACAGAAAGATGGTCCATCCTACAGAAAAGACCACATTTTGTCAATTATAACTAAATTGCACATGTTACTCAACTTAACTGAAATTATCTTTATAAATCCATCCTTTTTTTTGGGGACAAATATAGATTACACCAAAACTGAAACTACTTCATAATTCTACACATTAGTGCACATACTTGCACATACGGATGAATCTCGGTGATCACATGGGTACGTGAGCACGTCCTAGATATCTGCCACGTAGCTAACGGCGTCTGGTAAGACGTTAAGGTGGGGTAGGCGCACATGCAGTCACGGGTAGCTAAGGTGCAGCAGGCGTCTCGCGAGAGCTGGAGTATGCATAGAGGTTTGTGTCATCCCTGGTAAAATCGATGGGTGAAGCAATTATTGCATCATCTGCGTAGGGGACATGCATATCGTGTGTATGTGTGGGTCACATGACCTTTTGCAGGCCATTGCCGTTTCATCTTATCCTTATCTCGTGGCCATACAATCCACCCATCTCTCTCACCGCGGGCGTCACGCCATGGACAGGCGGATCAAGGAGCGCCACGCCGGGGGAGATTGAAGAACACTGCTGTCGAGCCAGTAGGAGGCCCAGCGCACGGACGGCTCCGCCAGGTTGTCGTCCTCTAGCCGCCGTCGTCGAGCTAAGAGGAGGCCCGGTGCACATCAAGCTCCACCAGGTCGTCGTCCTCGAATCGCCGCCGTCGAGCCAGGAGGAGGCCCTGCGTACGGACGGCTCCACCAGGTTGTCGTCCTCGAGCCGCCGCTGACGGGCAAGGAGGTGATGTGCAAGGGGGGCTCCACCAGGCCGCCTACGGCGATGGGGGAAGAGGAGAAGTGGCGGCTCTGGTCGCCGTCCTCGAGGTGCGACGACGAACAAGGAGGAGGCGAGGCACAAAGAGGGCTCCACGGCCACCGACGAGCTAGGAGGATGCGCGGCGCAACGAGGGCTTCACCAAGCTGCCGCCGACGAGGAAGCAGAAGGAGAAGGTGCGGCGCAACAAGGCTCCACAAAACCACCTCCCGACGCAGCGGTGTCTCCGCCTGGGATGCGCCGCCGATGAACATGTGGCAGGGCGTCGGCCGACGAGTACGAAGAGATGGTGCCCGTTGTCGATGAGCACACAGAGGCGCACGGTCCTTTATTATTTCTGGCAACCCATGTGGTACTTGCCTGAGCTTTTCCTCTTCTCCATAGATTTTGATTCGTTTACAGATGCGACTCAAATTATGTGGGTGATTTCTGATCATATGTGTGTCAGTTTCGATTTTTGTGGAGGACCAGAGATGCATTCCCTCCTTTTCCATAATTAAATTGGCAATCATGCACTACGAATTTGGCCACTATGTGAAATTAACCTGGCAGTATCAGCTCAACTACCCATATATCTCCTCCCCTCCTTCTCCTATTCCCGTCCAAACATAAGACCTCAACTGTATCAGCAACAGCGAGTCGACGAGGGAGCTCAACTGTATTAGCAACAGAAAGCCTAGCTGCCATGCGAGCAGAATCAGGGAGGACTTCATCATTCGGTACAGCCTAGTGGCGAAGACAACAGGGCGTGGCCCGCTGCTATTTTTTTAAGGCGGCAGGGCTTCCCTTCTTTTGCTGCTATGGGGTCCAACATCTGAGTGTTGCTTGTGGGGTTGCTGGTAAGGAGCACACATGACGACAGCAAACGTAGAAAAAGTAGATTCCATGTCCGTCTGCTCACCGTCAGTTGATGAGTTGTGAGCGAGAATCTCAAAGGGAATCGAACGTTAAAGGGACCGTGCACACCTACCCATCTGAGTACTAAATCCACTCTCCTTGCACATATTACTGCACTTAATTATATCATGTGTAAAAAAGCAAGCCTTTTTTTAACGCCAAATGCAAATTTAACCTAACACACAACAAGCAGTACATCTTCCAATTGTGATGAAACAGCTATATCAGTCCTGATGGTCGTCCTCTCTAGGGGACAGAACACGGAAAGTAAGACACCAGAGGTTTCAGGTATGAGCCAACCAAACTTCTCCCTACAGCAAACTTGCGGAAACCTAGACAAGGATTCAGGTATTTAGCTACAGATGGAGACGTCCCTGTAGGGAACAGAACAAGGATGAGGAGGATGGACAAGGATGAGGACGATGCACGATGGACAATGAAGAGGAACAACGATGGCGATCTCACCTCGTGTCGTCGTCGGCGTCGTCAGGTGCGGGACGAGGCGTCGTCAGGTGCGGGACGAGGCGCCGCCGTTCCTTTCCGTGCGGCGCGGGACGAGGCCTGATTGCGATCAAGTGCAGCTTCAGGTGCTACTTCAGGTGCGGCTCGTCGAGCGTCAGGTGCGGTGCGGTGCGACTCCACCTCTGTCCACCGTGGCCCAAAACAATCCAGCGTGGCCCAAAACAGCCTTGTAAACCAGAATAAGCAGCCAGGGGGGTTTAGTGTCCGGTTTGGTTTAGTTAGGGGGGTGATTTGCCCCACTTAATAGTTAGGGGGGGTTAGTGTCCCTAACCCTATACTTATGGGGGTTATGTGGACTTTTTTCTATATACTGTAATGACCAACGATGGTGCATCCAAAGAGCCTTTTAGTTAATAATAATTCTTCTTTTATGCAAGGATAAATGGGGGAGTAGAGAAATCAAATACAAAGTTATTTCTTCAGGACTAAGAAGATAGACAGGGATGTAGAGAATCAAGTACGATGAATTATTTTTCTGGAATAAGAAAAATAAAAGACTACAAAAATAAATGCTTCAAGCCTAACCAAAGATAAAATGATGCATCTATCTATATGCAAAGATAAAATGATGAATCTATCTATATGGATTATTTTTTTAAATAAACGCTTCAAGTCTTTAGCAAATTTTTTAATGCTTCTTGCAAACCATGATAATCTGTAATTTTTCTCACATATTTTACAGTTTGATTCTTCAGTGACTAAGAAGGAACTCTGAGTCTTAAAGAATGTTGGTGTAAATGGTTGCTATAATACTTTCTATCTTTCTTATCCATAGATTATTCTAGGAACAGGAATACTGAACTTTGCATGAACAGACAAAGAGAAGCAACATGACATACCTCATTTAAAACTCGGGTGAACATGGCTGAACACAATGCCACGTGAGGCGGTGCAGGGCCAAGGAAAGACTTAAATGCCGTATAGAAAAGAGTACTAATTGTGTAAACAAAAACACTGCTCACTAAAAACTGTGCACAAACTAAATGTTGTAGCTCAGTCTATAAAAAAAGTTATTGGAAAGAGTGACATGGGTCTACTTTGAGCCACTCGACAAAGTAGGCTAAAATGTAAATATATGTGGAACCAAAGTAACTACAAAGCAAGTTGAATTTTAGTCAGCCAAATTATATTCATAAATAGCCGCTCTGTCTTTCTATGGTCATCTCCCTTGAGTTCACACACTAAATAAGAAATGAATGTGTTATTTTTGCAACTCACACATATCATTTGCTGGCAAAATTGTTAAGCCAAATTTTCTAGGAACTAAGAACCTATTGAGGAACGGCTTATATTAACTAATTGCGGAGCTGCTTCTTACAACCAAACCAGACCATAGGTATGATAGTACATAAACATACCTGAACGACAACCTATCTTTTATCAAGAACTTGCTCATGATTGACTTCTTGAGAGTGCATTTGCTACCCGCATGAGTAGCTACACACCCATGCTTGCATATTAACTTGTTTTAGCTCTATTTCCTAGTAGAACGTGGAATTCTAGTGTACAAAAGTGGTTTCCGAATTTTGATATGAATATTTTTTGATCAAAGTCAACTCACCAATGTATTTTGCGTTGACTTTTTGAATACTGAGTTGACTTTTACAAACAAAAAGTTCAAATCAAAATTCAGAAACCACTTTCGTACACTAGAATTCCACGTTCTACTAGGAAACCGAGCTAAAATAAGTTAATATGGCTTGCATATTGTAATAATGCATGGGTGTGTAGCTACCCATGCGGGTAGCAGGCTTCATCCCTTGACTTCTTTTTTTCAAAAGACCAAAAACAAACTAACATGGGGAGGAACCCCAGTTATTAAGATAGGTGGTGAGTCTCTGAACCCTGGCTGCCTAGACATTTTGCTAGACAGGAAGCTATGTGGAAATAATGGCATATTTCCAATTTTAAAAGAACTGAACCACATTACAATGAAAAAAACTTTCAGCTTCACAGAGTTCACTTTTAATGTTGCACTACTTCGCATCCACTTTTATAATCATTGTACCTTATTAATTGTGCATAAGGTAAAGAAGGCAAACACTTCAAGAATTTTATATTGTACGCAAAAAAAACATCATACCTGTATTAGATAAATGTCATATATATTATACACGACACAAGCAGGGTTGGCCCTATAGTTCTGATCACTGATGGTCTTCACCGGATAATGGTTTAGCCCTGAAAACCTAAAACCACGTCATAAACTGATCAGTATGTGTCACACAATAGGTGACCCAGCAGGCACGCATGAGCGGAAAATTATGTAATGAGGCTATGGTCTAACTTTTATCGCTAGCAAGCTTGGGGGTATATCAAGCTTGCATAATTTTTATGTGTCCTTAGCAAGAAAGGAAGTAAACAAAGACAGAGAAACACATTTGATAATAGATTTGTAAGAAGTTGATTGGGAAGTTCAGTGGTAAAAATTGAGTTATACAAATAAAACCAAAGTAAACCTGGTTGATACATACTACCTCCGATTCAAGGAATAAGGCGCCCTCGTTTTACGTGCTTTTCGTTTGACTAAGTATTACTTCAAATATATAAAGATTGTTTGTATAAAATTAACATCATTAGAAAGTGTTTTTCAATACGAATCCAACGATACTAATTACATATAGTATAACCAAGATTTTGTTGCTCAATTTTTATGGTCAAAATTCGTCTTGGAATACGTGTGCGCCTTATTCCTTGGGACGGAGGTAGTATATCTCAGCGTTCTTATGTAGGAGTAGATCAACTCAAATGGGTAGTAAGCAGTAGTGGCAGTGCCCAATTATTAAAAAAAATGTTCGTAGGTATATCTGATAGAATGTAGGTACATTATTACAAGGTGCAAAATCTACTTGAAAGATAAAAAAATAGAGTACTAAGTAGTCTGGTTTCTATAGATCAAGAGGACCCTTGTAATATAAATAAAGGTTTGTGCTTTTAGTACTCACTCCTTCCAACAAAGGATGTCTCATTTTAGTCTAAATTTGAATGTACCTAGACGTGATTTGGACAAAGTTGAGACATCCTTTATTGGACGGAGGAAGTATATATCTTGTAGTCAGAACGATGTATGAAATCGGAGAAGCAAATGAATCTAAGAGGGGCTGATATTGCAGCCCCGTGTTCTCAGGCAGACCCATCATCAGATTAAGGTTCTACACAGCCTGGCTAGGTGCTCCCTTCACAAGATTGTCTATCTCTAGAGTTAGAGATCAAGAAATAATGATTTGGCATATTTAAGTCTGCAACATTACTCGCTATTGTTTGAGCAACTTGAAGACACTCACGACAGAGATGATGATGGACCTTCCAGGAATTCTATCCTCAAAGACATTCACGAAGCAGTGACAAGACGTGTGTGCGGAACATTGCTGCCATTGAACAACTTGACAAATTGTTTGGTAAAACAAACTTAAAAGTTTTGAATCCCACAAATAAAGCTCTAAAATGATCTCTTGTGTACCAAATGTCTGCAAGATGATAGTACTTTCATCAGAAAACCATCCATCATTCAACTTGCTGACGTTCCTAAATAAAGAACCAAAACACATTAACAGAGAACAAATACAAACTTACAACATTACTTATGTATACCAAAATATCCAACTTTGCCATCTCCAACTATCAAGCAAGAAAAGTGTGTCCTGTGCCTTATGTGGAACTTCATAATCAAGGGGAAATTGGTAAACGCAGAGTATGTAAAGCACATTAATTAACTGAATTTTAGACCTTGTGTTCAGATGCAAGCTGTATGGATAAAAAAAGCTACAATTAGCACAAGATGCTTAGGACTGTTGCTGGGATGATACTTTGCAGAAACAGTTATAGGTTGTATCTAAAACTACATAACAAAATTTTGAAGTACTAATCAGGTAGTAAGCTTGTAGCTAGCATTTTGAGAAGTGGCGCGTGTATTGCATAGTACAATCCGATTTCCGTAAATGCCATCAGAAATATTATTAGAAATTACTGGCTCTGGCTGAGATAGCAAACTAACCATCTATAGTGGTGAAGAATGGCACCTGCTTCTTCCCTTGAAATCAATAGTGATGCATATACCTTGGTCATATGCTTCTTCCCTTGAAATCAATAGTGGTACTAATATGTGACATAGCCGCAGACTATCATAACATCTCCGGAAAAACTATCTAGATGTCGTTTCATGACACAAAATAATCAAACCTGCAAATTTAGTAATAGACTCTTGCTCGGTGTCCTGAATTTCATATATCAAACATGTTAGCAGGCACACACAAAATTATTTATTATATACATTTAAATATCATCTTGCAGACATTTAAGCTACCAAAACCTTCCTAAATATTATCCTCCTGCTATTGGAACAAAATTGTGATGGGCAGCTTGTATGCCACAAAACTAATATGCAACATATATCATAACTCTATAAAATAAGTACTCCGTGGGACTGCAATTAACCATAAAGATTCACACATGGCCTGATATTTTATCCAATTAATCAAATAACCAAGAAGGGCTCAGGAATCGAGCGGCGTACACATCATTTTAGAGAGACACAGCCACCGGCACCTGTGTGGAGAATCACCGTTGCTACCACCAGTACAACGACTGTGATGCTGAAGTCTGGAGCACTGACCCTATCTCATACAGCTACAACCCTCACAATAGACCCTCCTCGGAATAATTTACGGTTCAAGTTTTAGATCTATCTGAACATGAGCTATGAACAACGAAAAGATTGTGATAAGTAAACTGATTTACTGTTGAAGCAGGTAGCAACTCTTGCTTAGTGAAGTGGCACAACTATTCCTGAATATCACATGAAATTGTGCTCGCATTATGGATAACAGTTTGGATACAATCTCAAGTAGCTACTAAGCACATGAGCAACATGGCAACTAACCTTATGTAAAATCACAAAAAAATCTGAAACTTCCCAAGAATAGAGCAGCATCTTACATACATTCAAACAAGGTGAAAATATAACCCATGATAGCCTTTGGGCAACAATATCCAGCAAGATGATGACCTGCAACAAGAAACATACATGTCAAGCAAAGTCCCAATGATGGAAAATTTAGGAGACACTGGTGAACACGGTATTAGAAAATGCAAGAAATTAGAAAGCACAAAGGCGTACAAAATCACCAATACTAACTAATCAAGATAGTGTCATAATGGCACAATAGTGAAAGAACTTCCCCTGAACATCACATGAAACTTTTGAAAATTGTTTTGAAGAAGTAGAAATTTACACCAAACTGGGATCATGCTTTCTGGTACACAATAATCAGAACCAAGAGGGTCTTATAATGGAAAATGATGTAAAAACATGAGATTGGACACTGAAATTGTGTATTATCAGGACTATGGGGAATCAAGTGTGTGAGGAGGCAAGGATCTGACAGTGCCACCAAATATTCAGATTAGAAATTATACAGTAGTGCGAGCAAGGCCTGCAAATAAATAAACTATAACCATTGTGTAAGATTTTGTTGACCGATTTTTTTGTGTGAATCAGTGGTATATACCTTTATGAACACCTTCACTCAAAATAATCAGAAGATTCCAATAGTAGCACAAAGTAGATATAACCAGTCCAACAAAAAATGCCTGGGTCACATTGCTTTCTAGGATCCAGAACTGCACAACGGTTTCATCCATTCATGACTTATTTATACATTGCACAAATAAAAAAATAAACATCATGGTGTATGCAAATCCAACGAATCCACCTTACTACTGAGCTTCTTAAGTGAGCTCACATGTACACTAAGAATGTTCATTGAGTATTAGGATAAAGTATACATGTTTATTTCAAGGAGCACATATGACAATTCATATTAGCCTACAACTTGGATGGTTGGGATACTGTAATATACCACCTGTGTTTCTTTCTAAAATTATGGATTATGCACAAGCGTTAGCTGCAACACAGACTGCAGGCTATGCACTACCATCAACATATTAATATTCCCCAAAAGCATAAATGATGTATCATTAGAGAACACAGAAACCCATAAGTACCTTGATATCCCTTCAATTTCTGCTCCAAGCTGCTTCAACAGTTCCCTTTCTGTGAACATCATATACAACCATTACAAGAACAAATCGAAGGAGTCGGTGAGGTAGTAGGCTTGGTTCCCCGACCACACATCCAACGAGTACTCCGTCTTGTGCGCCCTCCCTGTCACCAACCCCGTTTCACCGCTGATAACCTGCAACATAACCCCCAAATAAACAGTCACATGTCTTCTACACATATCATCAAACATGTTACATACATAGATTTCCCTACATCAGAGGACACACAAAAGAGAGAGAGGAACATGGAAGAAGGGGTGCGTGAGAGAGAGAGGAACATGGAAGAAGGGGTGGAGGAGGGCAGTGTGGTATGGATGTTGCAGCCTAGATCAAGCTATGACGGCCGCCATCCATGAAGAAGATGAGCCGGGGAAAGGGTCGAGCAGACTGCCGCTGTCATGGCAGTCCTGCCTCTTCTCGCGCGGTGTTGCGGCGACCGTCCATGCGCATCCTTCCGGCATGGACAAGCAGGTGAGATGGAGGGGGAAGAGGGCAAGATGTTCGGTGGCACCAAGGAGGCGACCTGGGAGGAGGGAGGGGCTTGGGAGGTGAGGGAGAAGAGGTCGAGCGAGCATGAGCAGCGGCGGAGTGGGAGGGATCGGGGGGGAGAGGGAGAAGGGGATTGGGGATGCCATGGGAGCGGACTGGGGGAGAAAGCGGGCGGCGCGACGGGAGGAGACGGGAGAGGCGGCGGGCGCGATCGGAGGAGGCGGAGAGGCAGCGACACAGGTGAGAGACGATAGGGTTTCTATGATTGGGTGCTTTTCCCCAATCCTCTGCGATTTCTTTTATTTTTGCTCAGGCTGAGCGAATCACGCGCCGCCACGTGGCTCAACTGGTGGAGCAGAAACGACCCACCGCCCAGCCCTTCCGCGACGCGCGGCTTGCGTGTATAGCCTCTCCATGCCCCTATGGGGGGCATCTATTATACCTTTAGATTAGTGTTGGAGAAATCTAAAATTGATAACACAAAAATATTCTAATTACACGGAGGTGGTTGTTAGTGAAGGGTGCATGATACACATAGTATATATGACATACAGAAGATTTTCTTTTGCACATAAAAGTGGTTTTGACTTTGTAGGTAAGATCTCCTATGTGGTGTTTTATATATATAGCATATTTGCCCGTGCGTTGCTACGGGTTAATTTTTAATATTATAAATAAATAAAATATGATGGCAATAGAACCACTATCTAGTACATCAAACTATTTAAAAGTACCAAGTTTGTAGCACTCAACCATAATTTGTAACTGAATCTTCACTTTCTTATGGCTAGATATCCAATTTCATTAGTGGTAAGAAAAAATACCGCATGGAGAATGGCAGCAGACATGGTTTTCCATGTTGAAACCATACTGGCAGTTGATGATGACATTTACTTGTTCGCTTACAACACTTGAAGTTGCTTAAATGTTAGCTAAATTTATGTGTTCAATTTGTCATCTTTGAGCCCTCAACAATAAACGTAGTGGAGGCCGTTACCTCCATGTTGGTTTCTTTGGGGAAGCCCCCGTTCTGATCAAAATGATCCCTCATCGTTCATGATTGAAGATGTAAAATGCGACTGAATATTTTATCCAACTCAGTGTATTCAATGCTGAAAACCATAATGCTACTAATGCCAAACCACGACACCCAAATCAGTAGCAAACACAAAGCTTGGTTTCCAAAATTTGATGAGAATAAGGATTGGAAATATCTCTCACAAACCTTTAGTTTCCGGAAGAAGGAAGCAACCTGCGACTTTGGGCAGGGTGCTGTTTATATGCAAGTCTTGATGTTCTCGGGCTGCTCTTAACAGAACACACAAGTGTAATTACTGTACAAAGGATGATAAAAAGTGGAGGTCATGTTGAATTTGACCATTGAGCAAGCACCAAGCACCACCCTAATCAGTTGACTCGATTATGTCACACAATGCAGATGAACCCATCTTCCACAACCTTGCAAAACTGCAACTTAATTCCATATAATTTTTTACGGCTATCAAAATCATTAGTAGAAACAGCATAAGGGGCAATTGTCACGGATCTACCTCACTCGCGCCGTCTTCGTCAAATAATCTTTAGACGTGCCATGGCCGCCAAATCACCTCCAATTCAGCACAGACCTGTCCGTGGCCTTGTCACCTTGTCAGGGATAATGTCATCTAGGATTTTAAGAAAACAGCAACCTAGGCAATGTCATCTAAGATTTTAAGTACCACTCCTTTTATTTTTGTTGAGGCATACAGCAAAAAAATATCAATCTTCTTCATTGCAAGATCCAGTGGTAGGAGACAATTCAGCATCATGAGCTAACGCAGATCAATCCAAAGGCACGCTCCAGTGTATATCATGCGAAGAATAACACAGCCACCGCAGCACAGCTAGCGGCACGACCATGGCGCGAAGTGACACAGCTGAAGTTTCTCTCGTCTGACAAAGTAGAATTTCGGAAGAAAAAAGTACAAGCACACGCATACGTCAGTGAAAAAAGGATTTGTCCGGGTTACAGAACTTGGCAGTTTGTGCTGACTGTACAAGCAGACGCAAAATTCAGTTCTTCAGTCATTGCTCCTATACGCAAAATTCAGTTCTTCATCCATCGCTCTTATCTTCTCTTCTATTTTCAGTTTTGAAAGGATGAGAATCCATGACCAATCCACGAAGAAACAAATCATCGAAGGAAACAGGTAGAAGCATCCAGATCCATGACTTTGAGCTAAAAATCCATGACCCGCGCGAGTGCAGGTAGACCTGGCGGCGCTCAGGACGCTGTCACTCTGCTCCAACGCCTGGGACGCGGATAGGATGATGATCTCACACCCACGACCAGTGCGGCCGGCGCGCCGGCGATCTGGGTGATGTCTCATTCTCGCCGGGACAGTGGTTGCTGGTGGCAGATCATGGTGGCCAGGATAGATCTGGCGACGCCGGAGTTAAAATCTGAAAGCTCGATTTTCGATCTAAAACTCTGATTGATTTGATGCGGTTCAAATCCATAGATCCATATGTAAAGATTCAGAAAGGCAAGAAGAGAAGGGCTCGGGGCAGGTCGAGATTCCTCTAGAATAGGAAACCATGTCATGGTCTCCCATAGGAGCGTGCTCTGAGCAGATTCGGTACGGGAGTAGAATTCGTGTTGGAATAATAAGGTGCAGCGCTGACGGAGATGGATGCGGTTTCCTCGCACCTCCCTGTGCGAGCAGGGTTCGCGTCTACGACGGAGGTGGGAGGGACGCGGACACGCGGTCTACACAGCGGACCACGTGACACACCGTTTCACTTGGTGGTGGCAGGAACTGTAATATTCTTGAACTTTCAGGAGTAAAATCGAAAAAACAAAAAACGGACGACGGAAACCCTTTTTACTTTATTATTATTACCTCCGGTTCATATTAATTGACTCTAATATGGATGTATCTAGACACATTTTAGTTCTAGATACATCCATATTGAAGTCAATTAATATGGATCAGAGGGAGTAGGTATATATATAGATTACCTTAATTCTCCTATCTACACCGTTATTCAAAATTTAGCATTTATTTAATTGAACGTAAAGACTCCCAAAGTTCATGCCCATCTAAAATGCAAACTTGAGTAAATTTGATATTGCCACCCCTCAAATAATTCAGATTAATTTACACAGAGATCATACATACTCTTCAAGAAAAAGAAAAGGAAAGTTTCGAGGGAAAGTACACTACCTGCTAATGGTAATCCAATTACTGCTCACTTTAGCTAATAAGTACCCTTGGTTCCTGGCTATGACTGGTGCACGTATCTCCATGAAATAAGTATAGATCGGTTGGTCGACAAAGACACACCTCTATAAAATATGGTTGCATTAACAAAGTCATAAGAAAAAGATAAGGGTGATTCGATCTTCGCAGTTGGCAGCTACGGAGAAGCTACCGTCGCAAGACGTACCAGTACACTACGACTGTCTTTAGTCCATGTGCTTTTCAAAAAGTGACACTTTTCTCTAGTTTCTCCTAGCTTTTAGAAGCTATTGACTAAATTGTACCAGTCTCTGTCATGATTTGTACACCTGAACTCCTCTCCTTGTTCCACACCCAAGCAATTCATTTTGCAGAGACCAAAGAACATTCGAACAATACTCTTGTGCCCAAACCATGTTGTCGTCCCCATATATCCTCTCTTTGTCCGTGATTCTATTCATCAACCAAGCCAATCCTGGCATGACCATCGAGACAGATATTCCTCTGGGTTCCAGAATCGACGCAGCTGGCACCCAAAGTTGGGTCTCCCCCTCGGGACGCTTTGCCTTTGGCTTCTATCCTGAAGGTGAAGGATTTTCAATTGGGGTGTGGCTTGTGATAGACACATCTAGATCCGTCGTGTGGACTGCCAACAGAGATGATCCCCCTGTTTCTGGTGGTTCAGTTGTGTTAACCTATGGCGGTTCACTTCAATGGATTCCAGCTAACGCCGGTAGCCAAGGGAAGTCCATATCAGCCACCTCTACTCCAGCTGCCTCTGCTGGCATGTTGGACACCGGTAACTTCGTCTTGTTTGACATGAAGAAACAGGTCATATGGTCTACCTTTAGTTCTCCGTCGGACACCTTATTACCAGGGCAAAATCTGCCTCCTGGCAGCCAGCTCTTCTCAAGTGTATCTGACACTAACCATGCCACAGGAAAGTATCGCCTTTTCAATCAGGAAGATGGTAACCTTGTGATGTATCCTGTGGGCGCGATAGACCCTGATAGTTCATACTGGAATACTGGCACATTCGGCAGCAGCTATCTTCTCACGCTCTCATTGGATCCCAACGGCACCTTATGGCTGTTCGACCAGAATTCCACATATACAGATGTGTTGTTCCTGGCTAATCGGTCTTCTTCTAATGCTTCCCCAGACAGACGACAGAGCTTCTTCCATCTGACATTGGGTGCTGATGGTATTTTGCGACTTTACTCCCTTGTGTTCTCTGGTAATGGGAAAGCGCCCATAACAGAGGTCAAATGGCTGCAGCCCAGCAGCAATCGCTGCCTTGTCAAAGGCGTTTGTGGTCCAAATAGCTACTGCCAAGTCACTGCTAATGGGGAAACTAGCTGCTCTTGTCTCCCTGGTTTTGAATTTTCAATTGCTAATCAAGGATGCTGGAGGGTGCAGCAGATTGGCGGTTGTGTAAATAATGATGACATCAGAATGATATCCAAAATGGTTCAGGTGAAGAACACTAGTTGGTCAGATAATTCGTACAATGTCCCACCGCCAAGGCGCCAACAACAAGCATCGAAGCTTGCAAAGAACTTTGCCAATCTGACTGTGCCTGTGAGATTGCGATGTTTGACTCGTACTGCTCAAAGCAGATGCTTCCTACGAGATATGGCAGGATGGTTCCTGGTAGCAACATGACACTATATGTGAAGGTTTACACACGAGATACCAAAGTTGTTATCAGAAAGAAGGCTTCAAAAAGTGCTAGTTCAGTTGCCATGTTTATATCAGGTGTTGCATTGGCCATCTTCTCAATTGCTGTACTCTCTGTGTCCACATTACTTTGCAAGAATCGGCAGGCCTTGAGGTACACGAGACCTCCACAACAGCAAGACTTCGAACTTGATGAGACTATCGGCATTCAATCCTATTCTTTCCATGATCTAGAGTTGTCCACAAATAACTTTGCTGAAGAGCTAGGAAGGGGTGCTTTTTATTGTCGCGGAAGAGGTCCTCGATGGCGCCCCAGATGGTGCGGGCGGTGGCGCCGGGACGCATGACGATGTTGAGGAGGTCGACAGAGACGGAGCCGTAGATCCAGGAGAGGACGGTGTAATCGTCGCGGCCCCAGGGGGAGTCTGTGCCGGTGTCAGAGGGAGTGGACTCGCCCGTGACGTGGGCGGTGAGACCGTAGCGGCCGAGGGCGACGAGGAAGAGCTCGCGCCAGCTCGTGTAGTTGTCGTCATCGAAGCTCAGGGTGATGGGCACATGCAGTTTGCTGGTGGTGGCATAAGTGTTGGGGTTGGAGGTGTGGGCGGTGGTAGGGTTTTGGATGGGAGAGGTGAGTGCAGCAGTGGGGTTGGGTGGGTTGGCGGCGTTGAGTTGGTTGGCAGCGATGAGCTGTTGATTGAGGGCTGCTTCGCGGGCGTCGAGGGCAGTGGCGCGCTCCGCGAGCTCGCGCTCCTTGGCGGCGATTTCATCGGGGGTCATGGTGGGGAGGCGAGAGGAGGGAGAAGAGGTGTAGGTTTAGGGTTTTGGGGAGAGCCGGCGGCGGCGGCTAGGAGAGGGGAAGGATGACCCGCTCTGATACCATGAAACAGATTGAATTGCGGGAGGCTCGATGGCTCTCCTCGTCTCAACATACATGTATATATAGATGGATCAACGTGAGTTACAAGTTAACTTGAGAGATAAGACTAAATCATAACCGCCACAATCTAGCCTGATGGGCCGACTATGTCGGTTGCCTAACAGGCAGAACTCCAGCTCTCTGCCATCCCGACGCCGCTCCCCATCCTGAACGCGCCCTTGCCCAACACATCCGGTGACGCGCGCAGCAGGTCCAAGTCGATGCAGATCAACTTCTTGGGCGCCGGCCTCGAGCAGGACGACAGCGAGGCACCGTCAGTGGTCGATATCCCTGCACAGCGATCGACCCCACCCATTGGCGGCCAGGTAGTGAATGAGGAGTATCTCTTCGGTGTCCAAGTAGAAGCCGCTGAGGCGGAGGATGTTGCTGTGCCGGAGCTTCGCGATGGCGCACATCTGGACGTCGAACTCGCAGAAGCGCCTCACGCCGGCGTCGTCACTGCTGAACTTGGGCACCACCAGCGTGTCCCCATCGACCAGCACCGCCTTGTACAGGCACTAGTAGGAAAAGCCTCATCAGTGGCGCACCAAAAACACATTCTGTGGCGCATGGGTGGTGCGCCACAGAATTCTCGCCACAAAAATAAGGATTCTGTGGCGCACCTGCCCATGCGCCACAGAAAGTCTTATTTATGTGGCGCACCGGGCGGTGGTGCGCCACAGAAACAGAAAGTCTTATTTCTGTGGCGCACCACCGCCGGTGCGCCACAGATTTTTTTTTTTAAATTTTAAAAAAATTGGCGGATCTAGATCTGGGGCCACCGAAATTTTTTTTTATTTTTCTGGAAGGTCACCGAAGGTGGGTGGTTGGTTGCGTGGGTGGGGTGGATGGGGTGGGTGGGTGGGTGGAGGATGAGGCCGGCCGGAGGAGGTGGTGGTGGTGGAGGAATAGGAGGAGGTGGAGGTGGAGGTGGTGGTGGTGGTGGTGGTGGTGGTGGTGGTGGTGGTAGAGGAGGAGGAGGTGGTGGTGGTGGTTGTTGTTGTTGCCGGAGGAGGAGGAGGTGGTTGTTGTGGAGGAGGTGGTCGCCGGAGGAGGTGTTGGTCGTGGTAGCCGGAGGAGGTCGCCGGAGTTGGTCGCCGGAGTTGGTCATCGGAGTTGGTCACCGGTGGAGGACAGAAGAGAGGAGAAGTGGAGAAGTGGAGGAGAGGAAGAGAAGAGGAGAGGAGGAGAAGGGGAAAGTGGAGAAGGGGAGAAGGGGAGAAGGGGAGAAGTGGAGAAGGGGAGAAGTGGAGAAGGGAGAAATGGAGGAGAGAAGGAGAAGTGGGCGTCAGAAATTTCAAATTTCGAACGTTAATTCTGTGGCGCATGGGCACTTGGTGCGCCACAGAATTTTTTTTTCTTTTTTTGTATTTTGCAGCAAAAAATCTTTAACTGCCCATAACTTTTTACTCTTTTCGAATTTGTAGATTCTAAAAATTGTCCAACCGGTAAATTTAAACTGACTTAATTTAAACTATAGCTAAAAATTAAGAGAA
This sequence comes from Lolium perenne, assembly GCF_019359855.2. Taxonomy (NCBI): domain Eukaryota; kingdom Viridiplantae; phylum Streptophyta; class Magnoliopsida; order Poales; family Poaceae; genus Lolium; species Lolium perenne. Next base: position 5,953,143 of record NC_067247.2, read on the forward strand.
TAAGTGTTGGAGAAATCTAAAATTGATAACACAAAAATTCAGTCAGCAGGATACTAGGTGCAGCACGCACATAAAATATTCTAATTACACGGAGGTGGTTGTCAGTGAAGGGTGCAGGATAGACATAGTATATTAGAGACAGAAGATTTGCTTTTGCACATAAAAGTGGTTTTCACATTGTAGGTAAGATCTCCTTTTTGGTAGTGGATATATATTACCTAAATTTTCCTATCTACACCATTATTCAAAATTTAGCATTTTTTTAATTGAACGTAAATTCTCCAAAAGTTCATGCCCATCTAAAATGCAAACTTGAGTAAATTTGATATTGCCACCCCTCAAATAATTCAGATTAATTTACACAGAGATCATACATACTCTTCAAGAAAAAGAAAAGGAAAGTTTTGAGGGAAAGTACACTACCTGCTAATGGTAATCCAATTACTGCTCACTTTAGCTAATAAGTACCCTTGGTTCCTGGCTATGACTGGTGCACGTATCTCCACGAAATAAGTAAAGATTGTTTGGTCGAGAAACACACACCTCTAAAAAATATGGTTGCATTAACAAAGTCATAAGAAAAAGATAAGGATGATTCGATCTTCGCAGTTGGCAGCTACGGAGAAGCTACCGTTGCAAGACGTACCAGTACACTATGACTGTCTTTGGTCCATGTGCTTTTCAAAAAGTGAATTCGGATGTAGATTTTTCGTGGGAACATTTTGATATATTATGCGTTTTTTTTCGAGTTCGTATGCAACCAGAAATCCAGTTTGATGATTATCCCACGTAATTTTGCAAAAAAAGTCGAAATTATTGTTTGTTAATTCTCAGTTGTAAAAGATGACATAATACATGGGCATATTGAAGGAATTTATTTTTTGAAATTTTTATCTATTTTTTATTTTTTACAAAGGTAAAAAAGGCGATCCACGGAGGGGGGGTGGAGTTGCGTGGGGAGCCAAAAAAGGTTCTGTGGCGCATGGAACTCATGTGCGCCACAGAAATGTGTAGTTTCTGTGGCGCACCATCCCACGTGCGCCACAGAAAGTCTTAATTCAGTGGCGCACCAGGACCAGTGCGCCACAGAATGGTTGGGGCTGGCCCCACCAAATTTCTGTGGCGCATGGATCCCTGGTGCGCCACAAAATTAAGCTATTTCTGTGGCGCACCGTGCCTGGTGCGCCACAAAATAACTTTCTGTGGCGCATTTTTGGTGGTGCGCCACAGAACTAATCTCCACCTATAAGCGTTTTCCTACTAGTGAGGATGCAACCGCCCGCCGCCTGAGGATGTAGGCCGATGCCTTGAGCCTTCTCGATGCTGACGTTCGCCGGCAGGCGCGACGCCATCTCGATTGGTATGGCGCCGACGATCCGGTTGGAGGAGAGGTTGATGAGCTACAGCGCAACCCCGCCTAAGTCAATCGGCAGCGTGTCGTTGAGCAGGTTGTCGCTGGCGTCGACCACCAGCAGCGCTGGGAACCTGCCGGTCGGGAGCGTGCCGGAGAAGTAGTTGACGGCGAGGGAAACAACGGTGAGGTCTGGAGCAGGGTGAGGTTGCCCAGTATGGGGCCGGAGAGCGCGTTGCCAGCGAGGTTGAGGGCGCCACCGCTGCCGCATCCGTCGCCGTAACCGCCGCCACATACGCCGCCGCTGCTACATCGGTGGGCAGATGCGCCACTACTGCGGAGACAGGACTGGGACATGGTGCTAGGTGAGGAAAACAATGGAAGCATACGGGGAGAAAGGAGGGGAGGAGACAAGAGAGGATGGTTGACAAGAAGAGAGGTGAGGGCAGGCAGTGTGTATCGGGTGAGAAAGCAATCCTGCATGTGAAAAGCCATGTCGAGCGGCTTTATGTCTCTTTTGCTGGGACCCATTCGATTTGCAAAATTGGAGGAAAACAAAAAAAAATGAATTAGTGCTAGGAGGAACTAGACACTAAATGATATAGTAGAAGCAGGATCTCAGGGTGAGAATTCCAGAAATTCGTTCCTGACAGGATTCGAACTCTAGTCATTGGGGTGCGCCACTGCGACCCCAACCACTGGGCTATGCCCACGTCCTCAAAATTGGAGAAAAACGTTTGAAAGAATTTCTCTCACCTGCCACTTATCCGAATCTCCAAGAATCGGACGGCTAAAACAACACCCACACCCATGCTTGGGTGTACAAATGTATTTCCAATAGTTTGTTGTATTCTGTCTTGCAAAATATTCTCATTTCATATTTATGTATAGTAATTTTATATACTACCACTGTCAATAAAACGTTGTCGCAAGTTTATCTAACTTTTGGTGTATATATCAAAATTTAGACAAATCTCCGTCGTCCTTTTATGAATGGAAGGACTAAGGGAGTACATAAACATTTCAAATATAAACTATAATCCAACTTATTGGTTGAGGACAAGAAAAAGGTCACTATGTCTTATATTTGTGGAAAGAGAAGGCATATTTTAATTTTAGAAATACATATCAATCATTCCTACAGTTTTAGAAATATAGATTAAAAAATCTTCAGTCGCAAAATCACAATTGTAAGAAGGTGTGGTTTAATAAGAATGCATAAGGCGTATTGTCCATTTCAGTGATCTACATGGGCCAAGCCCATTAATACGGGCCTTTTTTAGTCCGTTCATCTCTTGGGCCTCAGCCTGTTAGCTTTCTTTTTTGTCCATTTGGTTTTTTCGGTCGTAGCCTAACAACCATTTTCTATTTTAGGCCTTGACATATTTTATTTTCCGATGATTTGGCATTGATTGAACAGCAAATAGTCAAAACCGAAGATTAAATGAATTTTTTTTTACAACAACACCAATTAAGTCTCTTACAATACTCCCATGGATTAAATCACATATATACAGTAACAACCCGGCTATCAAACACTGCCACCTGAATCTCTCCCGAAGTGAACCCACTGCAGGACAATGGACCTCCAGGTCCATTTTTGCTGCTGCAGCATCATAACCTCTCCCAACCTACATTTCCCCTTCTTGCAAGTTACAACCAACATCTGCGAGTTATAAAACAGATTAGTTTGGAACAAAATTAAAAAAGAAAACAACTACATCATGCTAATTTCTAGGCAGCCTGTGCACATACATAAATCACAGTAGATCTATCAGTGAATATGTTGTAGTGCAAGATATTGGGAACGGAATCCCCATACCAGGGTAGCTGTACCTAGCTAGATAGTAAAAGTTGTGTTTGCACTTTTTTTTTTTTGAATAACAACAGGGAGAACTGTTATATTCATCGCAATAGAGGAGAAGGTCAAGACGACCGGTTGACCCAGTTTATGAGGAAAACCGGGCCCAAAAACCGTACAAAACGACTCCATTTTTGAGGAAAAAGGGGCCAGAAAACCGCACAAACAACAGAGCCTCGTCGCCCACACGACACAAAGCCACCATTGCACAAAACAAACACATCTGTGCCCGGAGCCGCCACTCCGGCTTCCCCTGCTCGGTTACGAGCCGCAACGCCGCACGGACTAGACGCCTCGTAGCCCATGCTACACTAGACGACCATCCGCGGACCACGAACGTCGCGCCAAAAAGATCCGGGGCCGCCGCCCCGGCGTGCCAGCCGACCGATCGTTTGATCGCGCCGACCGGGCCGACGGACTCGCTACCCACGTAGCACAAGCATGCCACCCTTGCCTTGCTAGACCACGACCACACCCCATATGCCCGCAGTTGCAAGGCCGTTCGAGGCCGCCGCCTCGACGCACCATCCACCGTCCGGAGCCGCTGCCCCGGCTTCCACCATCTTCGGCCGCAAGGCAACCATGCCTAGTTGACGCAAACCTGCCACACCACAGGTGTTGGGCCTCCAAAGGCGGCGCCTTCAAGAAGGTAGCGGCATAGATGTCGCCGTCGCCCGCTCCCGAGGAGCTTAGATTTTCACTGGGAGAACGCCAGACACCCGCGACGGCAGGAGATGTAGCTCACGAAGACGCCTTCAAGAAGGAGTACGGCTCCCGTGGGCACCGTCATCATCGGCACCTACTCAGAACAGGTGCTAAGCTTTCGCCTGGCATGCCATCTCCGCCGTCAAGCCCACTTGAAGCTCGGGTAGAAGGAGGACAACCAACAAAACATGGGACCTTGCCGCCAACCACAACGCCCACACCCGATGCAGCAGCCAAGAGCAGCACCTCACTCCGCATCCAACAACTGCCGGAGCACCAGAACGGGACGGAAGCCGTCGAAGATCAGGTCACCAGCCGCCGCGCCGTCGAGCAACCGCACCATGGGCCCGCAGAGGCCCAGATCGGCCCTGCCCACAGCGACCCCGACGCGTCCACCGCGCCAAGGACCCCTCTGGCCACCAGCGCGCTTGCGCATCTACGTGCGGAGCCAGAGCCGCGCACAACCACCGCCGGCCGCAGCCGCCGCATCCCGAGGTCGCTCTCCCGGCGCCGATCTAAAGCCGCCCGCTCGCTTGAGCGCGTCCGACCCGCCAGGACGCTCGCTTGAGCGCCGCTGGCCACAGCCGCACCAACGCTCGCTTGAGCGCGGCCGTCCATGACGCAGCAGCCGGAGCCCCACGCCACCCTGCGCCAATACCAGGCGCCGGCCCGCGCCTCCGGTCGACGAAGCTGCCCCGCGCAGCCCGCCTCTGGAGCGGGGAAGGGAGATCCCGCCGCCGCCCACGCTGCGCGGGCTTTGCCCGGCGACGCTTGCCGGCGGCGGCGAGGGAGGAAGGTGGAGGCGGAGCTTCTCCCGACGGCTAGCTAGGTTAGCGCCCAGGTCGCTCGCGGGGAGCGACCGAGGCGCCTCTCGCGAGGAAAAGTGATATCACGTATTCTCGTTGTGTTTGCACTTGCAAGAAAAAACAAAGGAAAAATAGGATTACTTCTTCTAGTAACGCCATGATATAGTAGATTTACTTTCTTTTACGATTCCTAGAAACCTGAACTATAAAGGTTTATTGAGCTGATTAGGAATGACAACCAACTAACTTGACAACAAATTAGATAGTCTTTTAAGAAGTTCCATACATAAAAAACCAGAACAATGGCAATGAAACTGCTGAAAAAACTAACAGTTCATTAAATTAGGATAGTGGCAGAAATATTAATAAAGTTAACCCATGCATTATAAATACAGAGCTACCATGCCAAAGTAAATCAGTTTACTAATGTGTTTTTTCGCACGATACACATCAAAGCAGTAGACCATCAAGCATCAGGCCCATGTATGTTCGACAAGACGAGTAAATACCAGACTTTGTGTCGATGCGTCTGTAGTTGAAGATCTGATCTGCATCATTGTTGACCTAGATCGTTGCAGGTACTCTTCCATGCAGAAATGTGCCCTGCGCTCACAAGAGCAAGCTGAAGAGGAACCGGTAGAGAGGTGCACATGAGTAATAGTAAGCATTTAATGCAATTAGAAAAGCTCATGATGTAATCAAAATAAGTACTGGAGGACCTGGGCTACCAAATTGATCATATATAGAAACGGAAACTATTATATAAGTAGTATACCTATATGTCTTTACATAAATCAGTAGTGATACTGCTGCTACTAGAGGAAAATATAACGTATCGCACATACCCAATGTATACAACAAAAAATATGAGAATTGAGAACAAGCAAGTGCATCTATGCTTGCCCTATGCGAGGACGCTCCACGATATCCCCGTACGTGGCGCGAGCGGGAAAGAACAGGAAAACGCCCCGATGAGAAAAAGAAGGCAACCGTAGGTCAGGCACGCATATCTCCTACCCACACACTTCCCCAACCCTCGTTCCCAGCAGCTGGGTGCAGGTGGCGGCGGAGGAGGTCGGAGGAGAAGGGAGTTGGGCGGTGCTCGTAGGCGGTGCTGGCGTGTAAGACACACGTCTGTTGGGAACCCCAAGAGGAAGGTGTGATGCGTACAGCAGAAAGTTTTCCCTCAGTAAGAAACCAAGGTTATCGAACCAGTAGGAGTCAAGGGCCACGTGAAGGTTGTTGGTGACGGAGTGTAGTGCGGCGCAACACCAGGGATTCCGGCGCCAACGTGGAACCTGCACAACACAATCACAATACTTTGCCCCAACTTAACAGTGAGGTTGTCAATCTCACCGGCTTGCTGTAAACAAAGGATTAAACGTATGGTGTGGAAAATGATGTTTGTTTGCGAAGAACAGTAAAGAACAGAGTTTGCAGTAGATTGTATTTCAGATGTAAAAGAATGGACCGGGGTCCACAGTTCACTAGTGGTGTCTCTCCAATAAGATAAATGGCATGTTGGGTGAACAAATTACAGTTGGGCAATTGACAAATAGAGAGGGCATAACAATGCACATACATATCACGATGACTACTATGAGATTTAATCAGGGCATTACGACAAAGTACATAGACCGCTATCCAGCATGCATCTATGCCTAAAAAGTCCATCTTCAGGTTAGCATCCGCACCCCTTCCAGTATTAAGTTGCAAACAACAGACGATTGCATTAAGTATGGTGCGTAATGTAATCAACACAAATATCCTTAGACAAAGCATTGATGTTTTATCCCTAGTGGCAACAGCACATCCACAACCTTAGAACTTTCTCACACGCCCTGCATTCAATGGAGGCATGAACCCACTATCGAGCATAAATACTCCATCTTGGAGTTACAAGTATCAACTTGGCCAGAGCCTCTACTAGCAACGGAGAGCATGCAAGAACATAAACAACACATATATGATAGATTGATAATCAACTTGACATAGTATTCCATATTCATCGGATCCCAACAAACACAAAATGTAGCATTACAAATAGATGATCTTGATCATGATAGGCAGCTCACAAGATGTAACATGATAGCACAATGAGGAGAAGACAACCATCTAGCTACTGCTATGGACCCATAGTCCAGGGGTGAACTACTCACACATCAATCCGGAGGCGATCATGGTGATGAAGAGACCTCCGGGAGATGATTCCCCTCTCCGGAAGGGTGCCGGAGGCGATCTCCTGAATCCCCCGAGATGGGATTGGCAGCGGCGGCATCTCTGGAAGGTTTTCCGTATCGTGGCTCTTGGTACAGGGGTTTTCGCGACGAAGGCTATAAGTAGGCGGAACGGCAGCGTTGGAGGGCTGACGAGGGGCCCACACCATAGGGCGGCGCGGGCCCCTCTTTGGCCGCGCGGCCTCGCCTCATCGCCCCACTTCGTATCCCCTTCGGTCTTCTGGAAGCTTCGTGGAAAAATAAGACCCTGGGCGTTGATTTCGTCCAATTCCGAGAATATTTCCTTTGTAGGATTTCTGAAACCAAAAACAGCAGAAAACAGCAACTAGCTCTTCGGCATCTTGTCAATAGGTTAGTGCCTGAAAATGCATATAAATGATGTAAAGTGTGTATAAAACATGTGAGTATCATCATAAAAGTAGCATGGAACATAAGAAATTATAGATACGTTTGAGACGTATCAAGCATCCCCAAGCTTAGTTCCTACCCGCCCTCGAGTAGGTAAACGATAACAAGGATAATTTCTGAAGTGACATCCTATCATAATCTTGATCAATACTATTGTAAAGCATATGAGATGAATGAAGTTTCGAAGCAATGGTAAAGACAATGAATAAACAACTGAATCATATAGCAAAGACTTTTCATGAATAGTACTTTCAAGACAAGCATCTACAAGACTTGCACATGAGTTAACTCATAAAGCAATAAATTCTTAGTAGAAAGCTTTGAAACAACACAAAGGAAGATATAAGTTTCAGCAGTTGATTTCAACTTCAACATGTTTATCTCATGGATGTATATCTCATGGATAATTGTCAACACAAAGTAATATGATGAATGCAAATAAGCAAGTATGATAGAAAGAAGTAGGTAAACTGACTCAACATAAAGTAGAAGATAGGCCCTTCGCAGAGGGAAGCATGGATTACTATTTTTGTGCTAGAGCTTTTCATTTTGAAAACATAGAATTTTTTTTGTCAACGGTAGTAATAATTCATATGTGTTATGTATAAGACATCTTATAAGTTGCAAGCCTCATGCATAGATTACCAATAGTGCTCGCACCTTGTCCTAATTAGCTTGGATTTACATGGATTATCATTGCATGACATATGTTTCAACCAAGTGTCACAAAGGGGTACCTCTATGCCGCCTGTACAAAGGTCCAAGGATATAGATCGCATTTGATTTCTCGTTTTTGATAGATCTCAACTATGGACATCCATACCGGGACAACATAGACAGCAGATAATGGACTCCTCTTTAATGCATAAGCATTCAATAACAGATAATATTCTCATAAGAGATTGAGGATTGGTGTCCAAACTGAAACTTCCACCATGATTCATGGCTTTAGTTAGCGGCCCAATGTTCTTCTCTAACAATATGCATACTCAAACCATTTGATCATGATAAATCACCCTTACTTCAGACAAGACGAACATGCATAGCAACTCACATGATATTCAACAAAGGTGTAATAGTTGGTGGCGTCCCTAGAAACATGGTTATCGCTCAACAAGCAACTTATAAGAAATAAGATACATAAGCTACATATTCAATACCACAATAGTTTTTAAGGCTATTTTCCCATGAGCTATGTATTGCAAAGACAAGGAATGAAATTTTAAAGGTAGCACTCAAGTAATTTACTTTGGAATGGCAGAGAAATACCATGTAGTAGGTAGGTATGGTGGACACAAATGGCATAGTTTTTGGCTCAAGGATTTGGATGCACGAGAAGTAATCCCTCTCAATACAAGGCTTTGGCTAGCAAGGTTGTTTGAAGAAAACTCAAGTATAAACCGGTACAGCAAAACTTACATAAGAACATATTGCAAGCATTATAAGACTCTACACTGTCTTCGTTGTTGTTCAAACACCTTAACCAGAAATTATCTAGACTCTAGAGAGACCAATCATGCAAATCAAATTTCAACAAGCTCTATGGTAGTTCTTCATTAATAGGTACAAAGTACATGGTGCAAGAGCTTAAACATGATCTATTTGAGCACAACAATTGCCAAGTATCAAATTATTCAAGACATTATACCAATTACCACATGAAGCATTTTCTGTTTCCAACCATATAACAATGAACGAAGCAGTTTCAACCTTCGCCATGAACATTAAAAGTAAAGCTAAGAACACCAGTGTTCATATGAAACAGCGGAGCGTGTCTCTCTCCCAAACAAAGAACGCTAGGATCCGATTTTATTCAAACAAAAACAAAACAAAAACATACAGACGCTCCAAGTAAAGCACATAAGATGTGACGGAATGAAAATATAGTTTCACTAGAGGTGAACTGATAAGTTGTCGATGAAGAAGGGATGCCTTGGGCATCCCCAAGCTTAGATGCTTGAGTCTTCTTAAAATATGCAGGGATGAACCACGGGGGCATCCCCAAGCTTAGACTTTTCACTCTTCTTGATCATATTGTATCATCCTCCTCTCTTGACCCTTGAAAACTTCCTCCACACCAAACTCAAAACAAACTCATTAGAAGGTTAGTGCATAATCAAAAATTCACATATTCAGAGGTGACATAATCATTCTTAACACTTCTGGACATTGCACAAAGCTACTGAAAGTTAATGGAACAAAGGAATCCATCCAACATAGCAAAACAGGCAATGTGAAATAAAAGGCAGAATCTGTCAAAACAGAACAGTCCGTAAAGACGAATTTTTCTGGGGCACTTAACTTGCTCAGATGAAAAAGCTCAAATTGAGTGAAAGTTGCGTACATATCTGAGGATCACGCACGTAAATTGGTAGATTTTTCTGGGTTACCTACAGACGGGGCTACTCAATTTCGTGACAGAAAGAAATCTGTTTCTGCGCAGTAATCCAAATCTAGTATTGACCTTACTATCAAAGGCTTTACTTGGCACAACAATGCAATAAAATAAAGATAAGGAGAGGTTGCTACAGTAGTAAAAACTTCCAAGACTCAAATATAAAATAAAAGTGCAGGAGTAAAATAATGGGTTGTCTCCCACAAGCGCTTTTCTTTAACGCCTTTCAGCTAGGCGCAGAAAGTGTGAATCAAGTATTATCGAGAGATGAAGCATTAGCATTCTTACCAGGGGCCTTGCGCCTACCCTTCTTACTCTTATTCTTACTCTTTGGTTTAATGAATATATGACCGCATCCGGGCGTAGAGGTAAAATATAGAGTGCCTTTCCCCACATCTATGATTGCTCCCACGAGTTTCAGCGGGGACCTTCCAAGTGTGATTTGTCCTGTCCCTACACATTCAATAATGAAATAATCAGTGGATACCGTTCTTCCAAGAAAGGTTGTGAACACACCTTCAGCTATACCCTTAGGAATTATAACAGAGTTATCAGTAAGAGTTATTCCTTCTCCTCCTTCAGTAAGTTCCCAAAGTGTCAAAGATTCATAAATTCTTTTAGGCATAAGGCAAAACTCAGACATAATATCACAACGGGCATGAAAAGTTTTACCACAAATAGCAACTTTAATTGTAGGCACCCACATTGAAGGTTCAAAACTTACTGGAACATAATCATAATATTCGCGAATCTGGTTGTACCCTTCTTTTAAACAAGATATATTTGTCTCGAGGGTGTTTAATCTATTATGAATGCTAGCAAGAGATGAATCAAAATTATTAGCGGAGCTAGATGATGTAACCACTTTTCTTATGGCATTAAAAGCTTGATCCCCATCACAGTGAAGGAAATCTCCTCCTACTACAACATCTAAGGCATATCTATAGCGAAGAATAAGCCCAAAATAAAAGTTACTAAGAAGCAAACTTAGAGTCATTTTAGATTCAGTTTTACTATAAGAACCAAAATTCTAGACCAAGCTTCTTTAAAACTCTCTTCCCCACCTTGTTTAAAAGTAAAGATCGATTCCTCATGTGATAGAGTAACAACTACAGGACTAGTCATGATAATAGAATAAAGTAAATGCGAGTAACTAATTTTTTTGTGTTTTTAATATAAAGAATGCAAACAAGACTGTAAATAAAGTAAAGCTAGTAACTAATTTTTTGTATTTTTGATATAGAGAGAAAACAAAGCAGTAAATAAAGTAAAGCAAGACAAAAACAAAGTAAAGAGATTGGATGTGGGAGACTCCCCTTGCAGCGTGTCTTGATCTCCCCGGCAACGGCGCCAGAAAATATCTTGCTGGCGTGTAAGACACACGTCTGTTGGGAACCCCAAGAGGAAGGTGTGATGCGTACAGCAGCAAGTTTTTCCTCAGTAAGAAACCAAGGTTATCGAACCAGTAGGAGTCAAGGGCCACGTGAAGGTTGTTGGTGACGGAGTATAGTGCGGTGATACGTCTCAAACGTATCTATAATTTCTTATGTTACATGCTTGTTTTATGACAATACCTACATGTTTTGTGCACACTTTATATCGTTTTGATGCATTTTCCGGAACTAACCTATTAACGAGATGCCGAAGTGTCAGTTCCTGTTTTTTGCTGTTTTTGGTTTCAGAAATCCTAGTAAGGAAATATTCTCGGAATCGGACGAAATCAACGCCCAACATCTTAGGATTGCATGAAGCTTCCAGAACACCCGAGAGCCGCCAGAGGGGGGCCACAGGCCCACCAGACGACAGGCCGGCGCGACCAAGGGGGGGCCCGTGCCCCCCTGTTGTGTCGTCGCCTCGTTGACCCTCCGACTCTGCCTCTTCGCCTATTTAAAGGTCCCTGACCTAAATCTTCGATACGGAAAAGCCACGGTACGAGAAACCTTCCAGAGCCGCCGCCATCGCGAAGCCAAGATCTGGGGGACAGGAGTCTCTGTTCCGGCACGCCGCCGGGACGGGGAAGTGCCCCCGGAAGGCTCCTCCATCGACACCACCGCCATCTTCATCAACGCTGATGTCTCCCATGAGGAGGGAGTAGTTCTCCATCGAGGCTCGGGGCTGTACCGGTAGCTATGTGGTTAATCTCTCTCCTATGTGCTTCAATACAATAATCTCATGAGCTGCCTTACATGATTGAGATTCATATGATGATGCTTGTAATCTAGATGTCATTATGCTAGTCAAGTGGATTTTACTTATGTGATCTCCGGAGACTCCTTGTCCCACGTGTCACTACTGCAGAAAAGCTTATAGCCGCCATGCCTTTAGTGACATGCAAGTTTTTGCCCGTCGCTAGTACAAACACTAGTGACAGGCTCGTATAAGCCCGTCGCTATTATAAGCACACTAGTGACAGGCGTATAAAAGAGGGTGTCGCTAGCACCTTTCATAAAAGCGAGCTGAAAGGGCAAATATGTTAGTGACAGGCATCTATAAATGCTTGTCACTGATGTGACACTTTTTTTTTGGTAACCCGGCTAACCATTTTGAGGACGCGCGTATGCTCATCTATAACAACGTGAAAACATAAAGTCACAACGAACCAATTAACATCGCGGGTCGAAATATATGCATTCTTACTGCTGGTGTCTAATCGTCGGTGGTACCTCATGTGCGCTGCTCCCACCGCGCAAGGAAAAGTTGGCGCGGCGCGCTGAAACAACCGTCGTGCAAATAACCCGCCGCATGACGCGTCGAGGCACGAACGCACGACTCCCCTAATCCTGTGATGTTTCCTTCTCATCTTCCCACCTCGTTCGCCACACTTGTTGTCTCCCTACGCGATCTGGCGATCGGCGGAGCAGATTCAAGGGCGGCGATGGTGTATGTAGTCTGGTACCAGCGCTCCGTCCTCGTTACTCTCTCCCTTTGCAGGCACCCCTCCTATCTTTGTGTCGCCGCAGAATGGAACGGCGACCTGACATACGCCGATGGCTTGATGTCGTTGACCGTCGCTGTAGCTGGATTTGCAGAGTAGGGGAACCGCCCTCCTCTGTCCTCTTTGTCTCTTAGCCTCCCCGGTCTCTCTTTTCTCTATCTGCCCCCCCCCCCCTGTGCATCTTATCTTTGCAGATCCCGTGGCCTGGAGATTTGGTACAAGGGACGAACATGATTGGAGAGGCGAGCTATTCCCGGCCGGGGAGCAGAGGATTGGTTCAGGAATTTTGCGACTTTGGTACCAGGGACGATCAACAGAGGAGCTCAGCGACCAGTGAAATGAGTTTTGCACGAAGACAACAGATGGTTCAGTCCTCCAGCCACGGTTAATTCTTTTATAGTGATATAGCAACATCCTCCCCACGTTCTTGTTGTAGGAGGATATCTATGTCACGTGAATTGTGTTCTTTTTTAGTGCTCAAGCAAGCAACACAAGATCTGGTCCTGCTTCATGGCTTAGGTAATTACGTGTGATGTTTCCTTAATCTTCCTTAAGTTCAGAACTGATTTTGTGTCTAATATGGTGTTCTTTGGCACACATTGTCTCTTAGTGCATCAAATAGTGATTTATTCATGTGCACCATAACGAGTGATTTTTGTTTCATCTACCTAATATTTGATGGCTGGCTCCAATTTCTAATTTATGAGTCATTTATGTTCTGTTAGTGGTTTTGCAGCCATTGATTGGGTTACAGATTTTTTCTCTGCATTTTCGCTAAGTATAGGTAGAGATGTTCTAGAATTTTGTTAGGCCGCAACCTACAACATAATGTGTCTCCTGTGTATGATACTTCCTCGCTTTTCCAGAGAAACAATTTACTATTTAAATGGTTCCACCTTTTATTTATGTTTGTCAACATTACACTTCAGAATTTATTTTCTTATAATTGTGACGGAAATTTCTAAGTCTTTTTCTACTAGAGAGATTTCAGAACGGTGTCCATCTCTCAATGCTCTCTACTAAATACAAAATATTTGTATATATGTTTGGACTATTGTAAGCCATTGGGATGGTTTTGTCTAAGGTAAGAAATAGGCAAATTATATACTGTATCAAAAGCCAACTAAACTATGCACTATTTTATGTCATGCACGGAACTTTTTTGCAAAATTGCAAGCTAAGGAATTGAATTTGTTTTTCTTGGCTCTTGATGCGTGGTACTCATCTACACTTTAAGCCACCCTTATTTGTTTTTAAATAGTTCAGTATATGCTGGGTTTGATCTTAAAGCAAAGCGAACATTTTTTCCTTTGATTGTTGTGAGCTATGTGGTGCTGTCAAGTCTACCACAACTGTGGTTCAAGAAAAAGATTAATGTGCTGACGTCTGATATCCTTTCTCTTCAGACCGGTGAATCTTTTTGTTATCTTCCTTTCACAACTGTGGTTGTTATGTTGCTCACTTGTAGTTTTGTTCTTGCCAGGGTTGTTCCTGTTCTCTATCATGGATAATGGATAAATGAGAAGTATACTTAATAACCCGGTTTGGTTTAATGGTGATGCTCGTCAACTATGACTTTAAGGTACAAATGTTGATACTTAATAAAACATGGTTGAGAAGTTTATTGAGCTGATTCTGTCAGCGGCCAAGCTATGTATGACTGGTTTAGATGTATGTATGACATTAGGACAATTGTTAGACAATCTAAACACATTGCATCTGCTTCTTTGTTAGACAAAAAAAAGATTGCATAGCTATCATATTGTCCACGCCATACAAGGGTCAAATGCAAACGGTGAGGTGAAACTCGCATTTTCAACTAGTTAGTGTTTAAAATTGGTTTCTTGGCTGATTTACAGAAACTAAAGTGGTGAAACATGCAGGGTGATGTGGAAAAGCTTTGTAAGTTCTTTTGTTGAAGCCAAGGCTGGGACTCATGGTGCTCAAGATGGAGGTGATACAATGAGTAGAAGTTGTGGAAGTGCTAGGGTGTCCGTGTCTTTTGGTTCACCTATAGTGGTATATGATGTAGTGAGTAGAAGATGTGCAAGTGTGAGATGTTTGGTTTCATTTCATTCACCTGTAGTTGCCATAGAATTCTTTCCCCTTAGTCTCAAATTTTGTGTAACTAATCTTCAACCTTAGCTTTGGAGTGACATGTTCCCTATAATAAACATGCATTGTACTATGTTTTTGTTGAATTTAACATAATATTCTGCCTACTGATGTTGCAATGCACATTGTACCCGCTTGTTACTGCATATTCGTCAAAAACGTAATTATTTTTTTAATACTGAAATTCATACCAATGACAGGCAATATAATGGGCATGTCACTAGTTATACTTACCAGTGACAGGCAACCTTCCCATCACTAGTGACATGCAGTACCAGTGACTGCATATTAGTGACATGCATCTTGCCCGTCACTGATGAGCAAAATGTGCATGTCACTAATAAGGGTTTCTGCAGTAGTGTGTGTAAAGGTGACAGTGTGTGCACCGTGTGGGTCTCTTAGGCTATATTTCACATAATACTTATTCACTGTTATGAATGGCATAGTGAAGTGCTTATTTATATCCCTTTATGATTGCAATGTGTTTTGTATCACAATATATCTGTGTGCTACTCTAGTGATGTTATTAAAGTAGTTTATTCCTCCTGCACGGTGTAATGGTGACAGTGTGTGCATCGTGTAGTACTTGGCGTAGGCTATGATTGTGATCTCTTGTAGATTATGAAGTTAACTATTGCTATGATAGTATTGATGTGATCTATGCCTCCTTCATAGTGTGATGGTGACAGTGTGCATGCTATGTTAGTACTTGGTTTGGTTATGTTGATCTGTCATGCACTCTAAGGTTATTTAAATATGAACATTGAATATTGTGGAGCTTGTTAACTCCGGCATTGAGGGTTCGTGTAATCCTACACAGTTAGTGGTGTTCATCATCCAACAAGAGGGTGTAGAGTCTAGCATCTATCTATTTATTCTGTTATGTGATCAATGTTGAGAGTGTCCACTAGTGAAAGTATGATCCCTAGGCCTTGTTTCTAAATACTGCTATCGCTGCTTGTTTACTGTTTTACTGCATCTTTACTTCCTGCAATATTACTACCATCAACTACACGCATGACAAGCACTTTTCTCAAGGCGCCGTTACTCGCTCATATTCATTCATACCACTTGTATTTCACTATCTCTTCGCCGAACTAGTGCACCTATACATCTGACAAGTGTATTAGGTGTGTTGGGGACACAAGAGACTTCTTGCTTTGTGGTTGCAGGGTTGCTTGAGAGGGATATCTTTGACCTCTTCCTCCCTGAGTTCGATAAACCTTGGGTGATCCACTTAAGGGAAACTTGCTGCTGTTCTACAAACATCTGCTCTTGGAGGCCCAACACTGTCTACAAGAATAGAAGCACCCGTAGACATCAAGCACTTTTCTGGCGCCGTTGCCGGGGAGGAAAGGTAAAAGGCACTCATACTCCGGTCCCAGGTAAAAGTACTTTTCTGGCGCCATTGTGTGAGTGTTCGAAGCTATTTCCTTTAGATCCTGCAATTGCATCTTTTTGTTTCTTGTTTACACTAGTTAGGCATAATGGAAAACAACAAAATGAGAGATCTTTATGAACTTTATCTTGAATTAGGACATGATGTGTTTGAAGAGAAAATTAAAAAAACCCATGGAACTTATGCATGCTAATGGGAATGTTATTAGTATGAATGCTTTGAACACCATTGTTGCTAATTCTATGGAAGAATTTAAGCTTGGGGAGGTCGGTTTTGATGAAAATGATCTCTTTAGTCCTCCGGGTATTGAGGAGAAAGTTTATGTTGATTATGATATGCCTCCTATTTATGATGATTATAATGATAGTGATCTTTTGGTTCCGCCTACTATGGAGGATAAGTTTAATTATGATTACAATATGCCTCCTATATTTGATGATGAGAATAATAATGATAGCTACTTTGTTGAATTTGCTCCCACTACAACTAATAAAATTGATTATGCTTATGTGGAGAGTAATGATACTTTTATGCATGTGAATAAGAATGCTTTATGTGATACTTATATTGTTGAGTTTGTTCATGATGCCTCTGAAAATTATTATGAGAGAGGGAAATATGGTTGTAGAAATTTTCATGTTACTAAAACACCTCTCTATATGCTGAAATTTTTGAAGTTACACTGGTTTTATCTTCCTATGCTTGTTACTTTGCTCTTCATGAACTTGTTTATTTACAAGATTCCTATGCATAGGAAGCATGTTAGGCTTAAATTTGTTTTGAATTTGCTTCTTGATGCTCTCTTTTGCTTCAACTCTTATTTCCTGCGAGTGCATCATTAAAATTTCTGAGCCCATCTTAATGGCTATAAAGAAAGAACTTCTTGGGAGATAACCCATGTGTTTATTTTACTACAGTACTTTTTTTTATATTTGAGTCTTGGAAGTTGTTACTACTGTAGCAACCTCTCCTTATCTTTATTTTATTGCATTGTTGTGCCAAGTAAAGTCTTTGATAGCAAGGTTGATACTAGATTTGGATTACTGCGCAGAAACAGATTTCTGTCTGTCACGAATCTGGGCAGGGTTCTCTGTAGGTAACTCAGAAAAATCTGCTAATTTACGTGCGTGATCCACAGATATGTACGCAACTTTCATTCAATTTGAGCATTTTCATCTGAGCAAGTCTGGTGCCACTTTAAAATTCGTCTTTACGGACTGTTCTGTTTTGACAGATTCTGCCTTTTATTTCGCATTGCCTCTTTTGCTGTGTTGGATGGATTTCTTTGTTCCATTAATGTCCAGTAGCTTTGTGCAATGTCCAGAAGTGTTAAGAATGATTGTGTCACCTCTGAACATGGAAATTTTTGATTATGCACTAACCCTCTAATGAGTTTGTTTCGAGTTTGGTGTGGAGGAAGTTTTCAAGGGTCAAGAGAGGAGGATGATATACTACGATCAAGAAGACTGAAAAGTCTAAGCTTGGGGATGCCCCCGTGGTTCATCCCTGCATATTTCAAGAAGACTCAAGCGTCTAAGCTTGGGGATGCCCAAGGCATCCCCTTCTTCATCGACAACTTATCAGGTTTCTTCTCTTGAAACTATATTTTTATTCGGTCACATCTTATGTACTTTACTTGGAGCGTCTGTTTGTTTTTGTTTTGTTTGAATAAATTCATCCTTGTGTGGGAGAGAGACACGCTCCGCTGGTTCGTATGAACACATGTGTTCTTAGCTTTTAATGTTCATGGCGAAGGTTGAAAACTGCTTCGTTCATTGTTATATGGTTTGAAAACAGAAAATGCTTCATGTGGTAAATGGTATATGGTCTTGAATAATTTGATACTTGGCAATTGTTGTGCTCAATTAGATCATGTTTAAGCTCTTGCATCATGTACTTTGCACCTATTAATGAAGAACTACATAGAGCTTGTTAAAATTTGGCTTGCATGATTGGTCTCTCTAAAGTCTAGATATTTTCTGGTTGAGGTGTTTGAACAACAAGGAGACGATGTAAAGTCTTATAATACTTACAATATGTTCATATGTGAGTCTTGCTGCACCGTTTTATACTTGAGTTTGCTTCAAATAACCTTGCTAGCCTAGCCTTGTATTGAGAGGGATTCTTCTCGTGCATCCAAATCCTTGAGCCAAAAACTATGCCATTTGTGTCCACCATACCTACCTACTACATGGTATTTCTCCGCCATTCCAAAGTAAATTGCTTGAGTGCTATCTTTAAACAATTCAAAAGTTATTACCTCTTATTTGTGTCAATGTTTTATAGCTCATGAGGAAGTATGTGGTGTTTATCTTTCAATCTTGTTGGGCAACATTCACCAATGGACTAGTGGCTTCATCCGCTTATCCAATAATTTTGCAAAAAGAGCTGGCAATGGGGTTCCTAGCCCCGAATTAATTAACTTTCATAAAGTTACAAATAGACACTCCTCCATGGTATGTGATTGTTGGTCGGCACCCGAGGATTCGGTTAGCCATGGCTTGAGAAAGCAAAGGTGGGGAGGAGTGTCATCTAAATAAAACTAAAATAAAAAGGCACTCCTTCATGGTATGAGATTGTTGGCAGGCACCCGAGGATTCGGTTAGCCATGGTTTGTGAAAGCAAGGTTGGAAGGAGTGTCACCCAAAAATAAAATTTCATGGGAGACGCTCTTTGAAAGTCTGTCTGGCGAGGGGGTTAGAGTGCCCACTACCATTCATTGACAACAACAAACACCTCTCAAAACTTTACTTTTTATGCTCTCTTTATGTTTCAAAATAAAAGCTCTAGCACAAATATAGCAATTCATGCTTCCCTCTGCGAAGGGCCTATCTTTTACTTTATTGTTGAGTCAGTTTACCTATTCTCTCTATCTTAGAAGCAAACACTTGTGTCAACTGTGTTCATTGATTCTTACATGTTTACTTATTGCACTTGTTATATTGCTTTATGTTGACAACTATCCATGAGATATACATGTTACAAGTTGAAAGCAATTGCTGAAACTTAATCATCCTTTGTGTTGCTTCAATGCCTTCTACCTTGAATATATTGCTTTATGAGTTAACTCTTATGCAAGACTTATTGATGCTTGTCTTGAAAGTACTATTCATGAAAAGTCTTTGCTATATGATTCAGTTGTTTACTCATTGTCTTCATCATTGCTTCGAATCGCTGCATTCATCTCATATGCTTTACAATAGTATGATTAAGATCATGTTGGTAGCATGTCACTTAAGAAATTATCATTGTTATCGTTTACCTACTCGAGGGCGAGTAGGAACTAAGCTTGGGGATGCTTGATACGTCTCAAACGTATCTATAATTTCTTATGTTCCATGCTTGTTTTATGACAATACCTACATGTTTTGTGCACACTTTATATCGTTTTGATGCGTTTTCCGGAACTAACCTATTAACGAGATGCCGAAGTGCCAGTTCCTGTTTTTTGCTGTTTTTGGTTTCAGAAATCCTAGTAAGGAAATATTCTCGGAATCGGACGAAATCAACGCCCAGCATCTTAGGATTGCATGGAGCTTCCAGAACACCCGAGAGCCGCCAGAGGGGGGCCACACGCCCACCAGACGACAGGCCGGCGCGGCCAAGGGGGGGCCCGCGCCCCCCTGTTTTGTTGTCGCCTCGTTGACCCTCCGACTCCGCCTCTTCGCCTATTTAAAGGTCCCTGACCTAAATCTTCGATACGGAAAAGCCACGGTACGAGAAACCTTCCAGAGCCGCCGCCATCGCGAAGCCAAGATCTGGGGGACAGGAGTCTCTGTTCCGGCACGCCGCCGGGACGGGGAAGTGCCCCCGGAAGGCTCCTCCATCGACACCACCGCCATCTTCATCAACGCTGCTGTCTCCCATGAGGAGGGAGTAGTTCTCCATCGAGGCTCGGGGCTGTACCGGTAGCTATGTGGTTAATCTCTCTCCTATGTGCTTCAATACAATAATCTCATGAGCTGCCTTACATGATTGAGATTCATATGATGATTCTTGTAATCTAGATGTCATTATGCTAGTCAAGTGGATTTTACTTATGTGATCTCCGGAGACTCCTTGTCCCACGTGTGTAAAGGTGACAGTGTGTGCACCGTGTGGGTCTCTTAGGCTATATTTCACAGAATACTTATTCACTGTTATGAATGGCATAGTGAAGTGCTTATTTATATCCCTTTATGATTGCAATGTGTTTTGTATCACAATATATCTGTGTGCTACTCTAGTGATGTTATTAAAGTAGTTTATTCCTCCTGCACGGTGTAATGGTGACAGTGTGTGCATCGTGTAGTACTTGGCGTAGGCTATGATTGTGATCTCTTGTAGATTATGAAGTTAACTATTGCTATGATAGTATTGATGTGATCTATGCCTCCTTCATAGTGTGATGGTGACAGTGTGCATGCTATGTTAGTACTTGGTTTGGTTATGTTGATCTGTCATGCACTCTAAGGTTATTTAAATATGAACATTGAATATTGTGGAGCTTGTTAACTCCGGCATTGAGGGTTCGTGTAATCCTACACAGTTAGTGGTGTTCATCATCCAACAAGAGGGTGTAGAGTCTAGCATCTATCTATTTATTCTGTTATGTGATCAATGTTGAGAGTGTCCACTAGTGAAAGTATGATCCCTAGGCCTTGTTTCTAAATACTGCTATCGCTGCTTGTTTACTGTTTTACTGCATCTTTACTTCCTGCAATATTACTACCATCAACTACACGCCAGCAAGCACTTTTCTGGCGCCGTTACTACTGCTCATATTCATTCATACCACTTGTATTTCACTATCTCTTCGCCGAACTAGTGCACCTATACATCTGACAAGTGTATTAGGTGTGTTGGGGACACAAGAGACTTCTTGCTTTGTGGTTGCAGGGTTGCTTGAGAGGGATATCTTTGACCTCTTCCTCCCTGAGTTCGATAAACCTTGGGTGATCCACTTAAGGGAAACTTGCTGCTGTTCTACAAACATCTGCTCTTGGAGGCCCAACACTGTCTACAAGAATAGAAGCACCCGTAGACATCATGTGGCGCAACACCAGGGATTCCGTCGCCAACGTGGAACCTGCACAACACAATCACAATACTTTGCCCCAACTTAATAGTGAGGTTGTCAATCTCACCGGCTTGCTGTAAACAAAGGATTAAACATATGGTGTGGAAAATGATGTTTGTTTGCGAAGAACAGTAAAGAACAGAGTTTGCAGTAGATTGTATTTCAGATGTAAAAGAATGGACCGGGGTCCACAGTTCACTAGTGGTGTCTCTCCAATAAGATAAATGGCATGTTGGGTGAACAAATTACAGTTGGGCAATTGACAAATAGAGAGGGCATAACAATGCACATACATATCACGATGACTACTATGAGATTTAATCAGGGCATTACGACAAAGTACATAGACCGCTATCTAGCATGCATCTATGCCTAAAAAGTCCACCTTCAGGTTAGCATCCGCACCCCTTCCAGTATTAAGTTGCAAACAACAGACGATTGCATTAAGTATGGTGCGTAATGTAATCAACACAAATATCCTTAGACAAAGCATTGATGTTTTATCCCTAGTGGCAACAGCACATCCACAACCTTAGAACTTTCTGTCACTGCCCCAGATTCAATGGAGGCATGAACCCACTATCGAGCATAAATACTCCCTCTTGGAGTTACAAGTATCAACTTGGCCAGAGCCTCTACTAGCAACGGAGAGCATGCAAGAACATAAACAACACATATATGATAGATTGATAATCAACTTGACATAGTATTCCATATTCATCGGATCCCAACAAACACAACATTTAGCATTACAAATAGATGATCTTGATCATGATAGGCAGCTCACAAGATGTAACATGATAGCACAATGAGGAGAAGACAACCATCTAGCTACTGCTATGGACCCATAGTCCAGGGGTGAACTACTCACACATCAATCCGGAGGCGATCATGGTGATGAAGAGACCTCCGGGAGATGATTCCCCTCTCCGGCAGGGTGCCGGAGGCGATCTCCTGAATCCCCCGAGATGGGATTGGCGGCGGCGGCGTCTCTGGAAGGTTTTCCGTATCGTGGCTCTCGGTACAGGGGTTTTCGCGACGAAGGCTATAAGTAGGCGGAAGGGCAGCGTTGGAGGGCTGACGAGGGGCCCACACCATAGGGCGGCGCGGGCCCCTCTTTGGCCGCGCGGCCCTATGGTGGCGGCGCCTCGTCGCCCCACTTCGTATCCCCTTCGGTCTTCTGGAAGCTTCGTGGAAAAAATAAGACCCTGGGCGTTGATTTCGTCCAATTCCGAGAATATTTTCTTTGTAGGATTTCTGAAACCAAAAACAGCAGAAAACAGCAACTGGCTCTTCGGCATCTCGTCAATAGGTTAGTGCTGGAAAATGCATATAAATGATGTAAAGTGTGTATAAAACATGTGAGTATCATCATAAAAGTAGCATGGAACATAAGAAATTATAGATACATTTGAGACGTATCAGGCGGATGCGGGGGCAGGCTACAACGGTGGAGGTCGGAGGAGAAAGGTGGGGCAGGCGGTTGTGGAGATCGGAAGAGATGGGGGATGGGGGAAGACCGTGCTGGGATATGGGCACATGCACTGATGGAGGTCGGAGGAGATGCAAGGAGGGTGGCGCTGGATCGGGGAGGCTGTGGAGCAGGGTGGCATCAATGGTGAGGAGTTGGAGAAGAGCGGCAGGGGTGGAGGCGCATGGAGAAGACCAGAAAAATGGGGAATTGTGTTTACGGCTCCACATCTTTCTTTCCCTTGCTGATGTCCATCATAGCGAGCAGAAGAGATGACTAGAAGATTTGGTCTGCCCCTTCGCATGCCATAATTTCTCAATAATTTCAAGGTATATCTTTCAGTGTCTACCAATCCGTAACAACCATGCTCTCTCTCGGTGTTTTTTTCCATAGAAATTTTATAACAGTGACCTGTAGCGTTTAGATATACATAAACCACAATATTTGGCATGTGTAATCATTTGTGTGTAGTCTTAGTTTTATTGATGGATGGTTTATGGGTATGCTCTAGCATTTCCAGTTCCAGTTGGTGCAGCATCAGGAGAAAAGGAACCCGGTGGAGTGATGTCTACGCACGCTTCTATTCCTGTAGACAGTGTTGGGCCTCCAAGAGCAGAGGTTCGTAGAACAGCAGCAAGTTTCCCTTAAGTGAATCACCCAAGGTTTATCGAACTCAGGGAGGTAGAGGTCAAAGATATCCCTCTCAAGCAACCCTGCAATTAAGATACAAGAAGTCTCTTGTGTCCCCAACACACCTAATACACTTGTCAGATGTATAGGTGCACTAGTTCGGCGAAGAGATAGTGAAATACAAGTAATATGGATGATTATAAGTAGTAATTGCAATCTGAAATAAAAATGGCAGCAAGCGAACATGTAGCAGAACTTGTTGGAAACGGTGTTTCAATGCTTAGAAACAAGGCCTAGGGATCATACTTTCACTAGTGGACACTCTCAACAATGATCACATAATTGAATAAATAAATGCTACTCTCAAACACTCTCTTGTTGGATAACAAATGATGTCTACTTCCCCCTCCTTTTCCTGTAGACAGTGTTAGGCCTCCAAGAGCAGAGGTTTGTAGAACAGCAGCAAGTTTTCCCTTAAGTGGATCACCCAAGGTTTATCGAACTCAGGGAGGAAGAGGTCAAAGATATCCCTCTCATGCAACCCTGCAACCACAAAGCAAGAAGTCTCTTGTGTCCCCAACACACCTAATAGGTGCACTAGTTCGGCGAAGAGATAGTGAAATACAGGTGGTATAAATAAGTATGAGCAGTAGCAACGGTGCCAGAAAATAGCTTGCTGGCGTGTAGTTGATGGTGGTAGTATTGCAGCAGTAGTAACGCAGTAAAACAGTAAACAAGCAGCGATAGCAGTATTTAGGAACAAGGCCTAGGGATTACACTTTCACTAGTGGACACTCTCAACATTGATCACATAACAGAATAGATAAATGCATACTCTACACTCTTGTTGGATGATGAACACATTGCGTAGGATTACACGAACCCTCAATGCCGGAGTTAACAAGCTCCACAATTCAATGTTCATATTTAAATAACCTTAGAGTGTAAGATAGATCAATTCGACTAAACCAAGTACTAACATAGCATGCACACTGTCACCTTCATGCATATGTAGGAGGAATAGATCACATCAATACTATCATAGCAATAGTTAACTTCGCAATCTACAAGAGATCATGATCATAGCATAAACCAAGTACTAACACGGATGCACACACTGTCACCATTACATCGTGCAGGAGGAATAAAACTACTTTAATAACATTGCTAGAGTAGCACATAGATAAATTGTGATACAAAATACATTGCAATCATAAAGAGATATAAATAAGCACTTCACTATGCCATTCATAACAGTGAATAAGTATTCTGTGAAATATAGCCTAAGAGACCCACACGGTGCACACACTGTCACCTTTACACACGTGGGACAAGGAGTCTCCGGAGATCACATAAGTAAAATTCACTTGACTAGCATAATGACATCTAGATTACAAGCATCATCATATGAATCTCAATCATGTAAGGCAGCTCATGAGATTATTGTATTGAAGTACATAGGAGAGAGATGAACCACATAGCTACCGGTACAGCCCCGAGCCTCGATGGAGAACTACTCCCTCCTCATGGGAGCAGCAGCGGTGATGAAGATGGCGGTGGAGATGGCAGCGGTGTCGATGGAGAAGCCTTCCGGGGGCACTTCCCCGTTCCGGCAGGGTGCCGGAACAGAGACTCCTGTCCCCCAGATCTTGGCTTCGCGATGGCGGTGGCTCTGGAAGGTTTCTGTGGGTTTCATCGAACGTATCAGGGTTTTCGATCCAGGGGCTTTATATAGGCGAAGAGGCGGCGTCAGAGGGTCGAAGGGGTGCCCACACCATAGGGTGGCGCGGGCCCCCCCTGGCCGCGCCGGCCTAGGGTTTGGTGGGCCTGTGCCCCCTCCCTGGTGGCTCTCGGGTGTTCTGGATGCTTCCGGGCAAAATAGGAACCTGGGCGTTGATTTCGTCCAATTCCGAGAATATTTCTTTACTAGGATTTCTGAAACCAAAAACAGCAGAAAACAGGAACTGGCACTTCGGCATCTTGTTAATAGGTTAGTTCCAGAAAATGCACGAATATGACATAAAGTGTGCATAAAACATGTAGATATCATCAATAATGTGGCATGGAACACAAGAAATTATCGATACGTCGGAGACGTATCAGCATCCCCAAGCTTAGTTCTGCTCGTCCCGAGCAGGTAAAACAATAACACAGATAATTTCTGGAGTGACATGCCATCATAACCTTGATCATATTGTAAACATATGTAATGAATGCAGCAATCAAAACAATGTAAATGACATGAGTAAACAAATGAATCATATAGCAAAGACTTTTCATGAATAGTACTTAAAGACAAGCACCAATAAGTCTTGCATAAGAGTTAACTCATAAAGCAATAATTCATAGTAAAAGCATTGAAGCAACACAAAGGAAGATTAAGTTTCAGCGGTTTCTTTCAACTTGTAACATGTATATCTCATGGATATTGTCAACATAGAGTAATATAATAAGTGCAATAAGCAAATATGTAGGAATCAATGCACAGTTCACACAAGTGTTTGCTTCTTGAGGTGGAGAGAAATTGGTGAACTGACTCAACAATAAAAGTTAAAGAATGGTCCTTCAAAGAGGAAAGCATCGATTGCTATATTTGTGCTAGAGCTTTGATTTTTGAAAACATATAGAGAGCATAAAAGTAAAGTTTTGAGAGGTGTTTGTTGTTGTCAACGAATGGTAGTGGGCACTCTAACCCCCTTGCCAGACAAACCTTCAAAGAGCGGCTCCCATTTTATTTTATTTTTGGGTGGCACTCCTTCCAACCTTTCTTTCACAAACCATGGCTAACCGAATCCTCGGGTGCCTGATGCGTGTGGTTGGCACGTCCGTTGGGAACCCCAAGAGGAAGGTGTGATGCGCACAGCGGCAAGTTTCCCTCAGTAAGAAACCAAGGTTTAATCGGACCAGTAGGAGTCAAGAAGCACGTTGAAGGTTGATGGCGGCGAGATGTAGTGCGGCGCAACACCAGGGATTCCGGCGCCAACATGGAACCTGCACAACACAACCAAAGTACTTTGCCCCAACGAAACAGTGAGGTTGTCAATCTCACCGGCTTGCTGTAACAAAGGATTAACCGTATTGTGTGGAAGATGATTGTTTGCGTAAAAACAAGAGAACAAGTATTGCAAGAGGGTTGTATTTCAGTAAAGAGAATTGGACCGGGGTCCACAGTTCACTAGAGGTGTCTCTCCCATAAGACGAACAGCATGTTGGGTGAACAAATTACAGTTGGGCAATTGACAAATAAAGAGAGCATGACCATGCACATACATATCATGATGAGTATAGTGAGATTTAATTGGGCATTACGACAAAGTACATAGACCGCCATCCAGCATGCATCTATGCCTAAAAAGTCCACCTTCAGGTTATCATCCGAACCCCCTCCAGTATTAAGTTGCTAACAACAGACAATTGCATTAAGTATTGCGCGTAATGTAACTAGTGACTACATCCTTGAACATAGCACTAATGTTTTATCCCTAGTGGCAACAGCACATCCATAACCTTAGAGGTTCTTGTCACCCCTCCAGATTCACGGAGACATGAACCCACTATCGAGCATAAATACTCCCTCTTGGAGTTACTAGCATCAACTTGGCCAGAGCATCCACTAATAACGGAGAGCATGCAAGATCATAAACAACACATAGATATAACTTTGATAATCAACATAACAAGTATTCTCTATTCATCGGATCCCAACAAACGCAACATATAGAATTACAGATAGATGATCTTGATCATGTTAGGCAGCTCACTAGATCCGACAATGATAGCACAATGGGGAGAAGACAACCATCTAGCTACTGCTATGGACCCATAGTCCAGGGGTAGACTACTCACACATCGCACCGGAGGCGACCATGGCGGCGTAGAGTCCTCCGGGAGATGATTCCCCTCTCCGGCAGGGTGCCGGAGGCGATCTCCTGGATCCCCCGAGATGGGATCGGCGTTGGCGGCGTCTCTGGAAGGTTTTCCGTATCGTGGCTCTCGGTACTGGGGGTTTCGTCACGGAGGCTATTTGTAGGCGGAAGGGCAGGTCAAGAGGCGGCACGGGGGCCCCACACCACAGGGCCGCGCGGCCAAGGGGGGGGGCCGCACCGCCCTAGGGTGTGGCCACTCCGTGGCCCCTCTTCGTCTCTCCTTCGGACTTCTGGAAGCTTCGTGGAAAAATAGGCCCCTGGGCTTTGATTTCGTCCAATTCCGAGAATATTTCCTTACTAGGATTTCTGAAACCAAAAACAGCAGAAAACAGAATCGGCACTTCGGCATCTTGTTAATAGGTTAGTTCCAGAAAATGCACGAATATGACATAAAGTGTGCATAAAACATGTAGATAACATCAATAATGTGGCATGGAACATAAGAAATTATCGATACGTCGGAGACGTATCAGCATCCCCAAGCTTAGTTCTGCTCGTCCCGAGCAGGTAAAACGATAACACAGATAATTTCTGGAGTGACATGCCATCATAATCTTGATCATACTATTTGTAAAGCATATGTAGTGAATGCAGCGATCAAAACAATGTATATGCCATGAGTAAACAAGTGAACCATAAAGCAAAGACTTTTCGTGAATAGCACTTCAAGACAAGCATTAATAAGTCTTGCATAAGAGTTAACTCATAAGGCAATAATTCAAAGTAAAGGCATTGAAGCAACACAAAAGAAGATTAAGTTTCAGCGGTTGCTTTCAACTTGTAACATGTATATCTCATGGATATTGTCAATATAGAGTAATATAATAAGTGCAATAAGCAAGTATGTAGGAATCAATGCACAGTTCACACAAGTGTTTGCTTCTTGAGGTGGAGAGAAATAGGTGAACTGACTCAACATTGAAAGTAAAAGAATGGTCCTCCATAGAGGACAAGAATCGATTGCTATATTTGTGCTAGAGCTTTGATTTTGAAAACATGAAACAATTTTGTCAACGGTAGTAATAAAGCATATGCATCATGTAAATTATATCTTATAAGTTGCAAGCCTCGTGCATAGTGTACTAATAGTGCCCGCACCTTGTCCTAATTAGCTTGGACTACCGGATCATCACAATGCATTGTTTTTACCAAGTGTCACAAAGGGGTACCTCTATGCCGCCTGTACAAAGGTCTAAGGAGAAAGCTCGCATTGGATTTCTCGCTATTGATTATTCTTCAACTTAGACATCCATACCGGGACAACATAGACAACAGATAATGGACTCCTCTTTTATGCATAAGCATATAACAACAATTAATAATTTTCTCATTTGAGATTGAGGATTGTTGTCCAAAACTGAAACTTCCACCATGGATCATGGCTTTAGTTAGCGGCCCAATGTTCTTCTCTAACATATGCATGCTTAACCATAAGGTGGTAGATCTCTCTTACTTCAGACAAGACGGACATGCATAGCAACTCACATGAAATTCAACAATGAATAGTTGATGGCGTCCCTAGTGAACATGGTTATCGCACAACAAGCAACTTAATAAGAGATAAAGTGCATAATTACATATTCAATACCACAATAGTTTTTAAGCTATTTGTCCCATGAGCTATATATTGCAAAGGTGAATGATGGAATTTTAAAGGTAGCACTCAAGCAATTTACTTTGGAATGGCGGAAAATACCATGTAGTAGGTAGGTATGGTGGACACAAATGGCATAGTGGTTGGCTCAAGTATTTTGGATGCATGAGAAGTATTCCCTCTCGATACAAGGTTTAGGCTAGCAAGGCTTATTTGAAACAAACACAAGGATGAACCGGTGCAGCAAAACTCACATAAAAGTCATATTGAAAACATTATAAGACTCTACACCGTCTTCCTTGTTGTTCAAACTCAATACTAGAAATTATCTAGACCTTAGAGAAACCAAATATGCAAACCAAATTTTAGCATGCTCTATGTATTTCTTCATTAATGGGTGCAAAGCATATGATGCAAGAGCTTAATCATGAGCACAACAATTGCCAAGTATCACATTACCCAAGACATTTATAGCAATTACTACATGTATCATTTTCCAATTCCAACCATATAACAATTTAACGAAGGAGAAACTTCGCAATGAATACTATGAGTAGAAACCAAGGACATACTTGTCCATATGCTACAGCGGAGCGTGTCTCTCTCCCATAAAGTGAATGCTAGGATCCATTTTATTCAAACAAAACAAAAAACAAAAACAAACCGATGCTCCAAGAAAAAGCACATAAGATGTGATGGAATAAAAATATAGTTTCAGGGGAGGAACCTGATAATGTTGTCGATGAAGAAGGGGATGCCTTGGGCATCCCCAAGCTTAGACGCTTGAGTCTTCTTGATATATGCAGGGGTGAACCACCGGGGCATCCCCAAGCTTAGAGCTTTCACTCTCCTTGATCATGTTGCATCATACTCCTCTCTTGATCCTTGAAAACTTCCTCCACACCAAACTCGAAACAACTCATTAGAGGGTTAGTGCACAATATAAATTGACATATTCAGAGGTGACACAATCATTCTTAACACTTCTGGACATTGCATAATGCTACTGGACATTAGTGGATCAAAGAAATTCATCCAACATAGCAAAAGAGGCAATGCGAAATAAAAGGCAGAATCTGTCAAAACAGAACAGTTCGTATTGACGAATTTTAAAATGGCACCAGACTAGCTCAGATGAAAATGCTCAAATTGAATGAAAGTTGCATACATATCTGAAGATCATGCACGTAAATTGGCTTAATTTTCTGAGCTACCTACAGGGAGGTGGACCCAGATTCGTGACAGCAAAGAAATCTGGAACTGTGCAGTAATCCAAATCTAGTACTTACTTTTCTATCAACGGCTTAACTTGGCACAACAAAACACAAAACTAAGATAAGGAGAGGTTGCTACAGTAGTAAACAACTTCCAAGACACAAAATAAAAACAAAGTACTGTAGGTAAAAACATGGGTTGTCTCCCATAAGCGCTTTTCTTTAACGCCTTTCAGCTAGGCGCAGAAAGTGTGCATCAAGTGTTATCGAAGGGTGGTACTTCTACAGCGGGGTGTGGGCTTTTCTCAACCAGGCATAGTATATTAGATACATAAGTTTTAGCATCTCCCTTTTCATTAGTCTTAGGCGTGCTACTCTCATCAAACAAATTTTCAGGAACAAGCCAAGCATAGTTATTTTCTAGTGCATCATTCATAGCTAGGAGCTTACATGGTATTGGTGCTTTGATCTCCCCTCCATCATCAATATTATTAGTGTATCTTATTCTATCCATATCCATCTTTTCAAGGAGACTAACAAAATTAGTAGGAGAACCAAGCATATTAAATTTAGCAAACACCTTTCTAGCTTCTCTTGCTAGACCACCAAATTCTCTAAGAAGGGTTTCTAATACAAAATCTTTCTTTTCCCCTTCTTCCATATCACCTAGCGTGAGAAACATGTGTTGGATTATAGGATTGAGATTAACAAATTTAGTTTCCATCATGCGAACTAAAGCAGCAGCAGCAATTTCATAAGTAGGCGCAAGGTCTACCAAGTGTCTATCCTCAAAATCGTCAATGGTACTAACATGGTTGAAGAATTCTTCTATATTATTTCTCCCAACTATAGACCCACGTCCTACCGGTATGTCTTTTGTGGTAAAATTAAAAGGAAACATGATGAAATAAGTAAAGTAAATGCAAGTAACTAATTTTTTTATGTTTTTGATATGGCAAACAAGATAGCAAATAAAGTAAAACTAGCAACTAATTTTTTTGTATTTTGATTTAGTGCAGCAAACAAAGTAGTAAATAAAACTAAGCAAGACAAAAACAAAGTAAAGAGATTGAGAAGTGGAGACTCCCCTTGCAGCGTGTCTTGATCTCCCCGGCAACGGCGCCAGAAATTTGCTTGAAGCGTGTGGTTGGCACGTCCGTTGGGAACCCCAAGAGGAAGGTGTGATGCGCACAGCGGCAAGTTTCCCTCAGTAAGAAACCAAGGTTTAATCGGACCAGTAGGAGTCAAGAAGCACGTTGAAGGTTGATGGCGGCGAGATGTAGTGCGGCGCAACACCAGGGATTCCGGCGCCAACGTGGAACCTGCACAACACAACCAAAGTACTTTGCCCCAACGAAACAGTGAGGTTGTCAATCTCACCGGCTTGCTGTAACAAAGGATTAACCGTATTGTGTGGAAGATGATTGTTTGCAGAAAACAGTAGAACAAGTATTGCAGTAGGTTGTATTTCAGTAAAGAGAATTGGACCGGGGTCCACAGTTCACTAGAGGTGTCTCTCCCATAAGACGAACAGCATGTTGGGTGAACAAATTACAGTTGGGCAATTGACAAATAAAGAGAGCATGACCATGCACATACATATCATGATGAGTATAGTGAGATTTAATTGGGCATTACGACAAAGTACATAGACCGCCATCCAGCATGCATCTATGCCTAAAAAGTCCACCTTCAGGTTATCATCCGAACCCCCTCCAGTATTAAGTTGCTAACAACAGACAATTGCATTAAGTATTGCGCGTAATGTAACTAGTGACTACATCCTTGAACATAGCACTAATGTTTTATCCCTAGTGGCAACAGCACATCCATAACCTTAGAGGTTCTTGTCACCCCTCCAGATTCACGGAGACATGAACCCACTATCGAGCATAAATACTCCCTCTTGGAGTTACTAGCATCAACTTGGCCAGAGCATCCACTAATAACGGAGAGCATGCAAGATCATAAACAACACATAGATATAACTTTGATAATCAACATAACAAGTATTCTCTATTCATCGGATCCCAACAAACGCAACATATAGAATTACAGATAGATGATCTTGATCATGTTAGGCAGCTCACAAGATCCGACAATGATAGCACAATGGGGAGAAGACAACCATCTAGCTACTGCTATGGACCCATAGTCCAGGGGTAGACTACTCACACATCGCACCGGAGGCGACCATGGCGGCGTAGAGTCCTCCGGGAGATGATTCCCCTCTCCGGCAGGGTGCCGGAGGCGATCTCCTGGATCCCCCGAGATGGGATCGGCGTTGGCGGCGTCTCTGGAAGGTTTTCCGTATCGTGGCTCTCGCATGCGGGGTTTCGTCACGGAGGCTATTTGTAGGCGGAAGGGCAGGTCAAGAGGCGGCACGGGGGCCCCACACCACAGGGCCGCGCGGCCAAGGGGGGGGGGGGCGCGCCGCCCTAGGGTGTGGCCCCTCCGTGGCCCCTCTTCGTCTCTCCTTCGGACTTCTGGAAGCTTCGTGGAAAAATAGGCCCCTGGGCTTTGATTTCGTCCAATTCCGAGAATATTTCCTTACTAGGATTTCTGAAACCAAAAACAGCAGAAAACAGCAACTGGCACTTCGGCATCTTGTTAATAGGTTAGTTCCAGAAAATGCACGAATATGACATAAAGTGTGCATAAAACATGTAGATAACATCAATAATGTGGCATGGAACATAAGAAATTATCGATACGTCGGAGACGTATCAGTGCCTGCCAACAATCTCATACCATGAAGGAGTGCCTTTTTATTTTTGTTTTATTATGATGACACTCCTCCCAATCTTTGCTTACACAAGCCATGGCTAACCGAATCCTTCGGGTGCCGTCCAACAATCACATACCATGGAGGAGTGTCTATTTAAGTTAATTAATTTGGGACTGGGAATCCCATTGCCAGCTCTTTTTGCAAATTATTGGATAAGCGGATGAAGCCACTAGTCCATTGGTGAAAGTTGCCCAACAAGATTAAAAGATAAACACCACATACTTCCTCATGAGGTATAAAACATTGACACAAATCAGAGGTGATAAATTTTGAATTGTTTAAAGGTAGCACTCAAGCAATTTACTTTGGAATGGCAGGAAATACCATGTAGTAGGTAGGTATGGTGGACACAAATGGCATAGTGGTTGGCTCAAGGGTTTCGGATGCATGAGAAGTAATCCTTCTCGATACAAGGCTTAGGCTAGCAAGGTTGTTTGAAGCAAACACAAGCATAAACTAGTACATCAAAACTTACATAAAAGACATATTACAAGCATTATAAGACTATACATCGTCTTCCTTGTTGTTCAAACACCTCACTAGAAAATATCTAGACTCTAGAGAAACCACTCATGCAATCCAAATTTTAACAAGCTCTATGTATTTCTTCACTAATAGGTGCAAAGTATATGATGCAAGAGCTTAAACATGAGCACAACAATTGCCAAGTATCACATTACCCAAAACATTAATAGCAATTACTACATGTATCATTTTCCAATTCCAACCATATAACAATTTAACGAAGAAGAAACTTCGCCCTGAATACTAAAAGCTAAGAACACATGTGTTCATATGCAACAGCGGAGCGTGTCTCTCTCCCACACAAGCATGATGTAATCCAATTTATTCAAACACAAACAAAAATAAAAGCATACAGACGCTCCAAGTAAAGCACATAAGATGTGATGGAATAAAAATATAGTTTCAAGAGAAGGAACCTGATAATTTGTCGATGAAGAAGGGGATGCCTTGGGCATCCCCAAGCTTAGACGCTTGAGTCTTCTTGATATATGCAGGGGTGAACCACCGGGGCATCCCCAAGCTTAGAGCTTTCACTCTTCTTGATCATAGTATATCATCCTCCTCTCTTGACCCTTGAAAACTTCCTTCACACCAAACTTCTCATAAACTTCATTAGAGGGGTTAGTACATAATCAAAAACTCACATGTTCAGAGGTGACACAATCATTCTTAACACTTCTGGACATTGCTCAAAGCTACTGGAAGGTAATGGAACAAAGAAATCCACCCAACACAGCGAAAGAAGCAATGCGAAATAAAAGGCAGAATCTGTCAAAACAGAACAGTCCGTAAAGACGAATTTTTAATAAATACTTCCGTTGCTCAGATCAGAAAACTCAAAACTAATGAAAGTTGCGTACATATCTGAGGAACACGCACGTAAATTGGAATATTTTTCTGATTTTTCTACAGAGAAAACAGCCCAGATTCGTGACAGATAGAAATCTGTTTCTGCGCAGAAATCCAAATCTAGTATCAACCTTCGATTAGAGGCTTCACTTGGCACAACAAAACACAAAACTAAGATAAGGAGAGGTTGCTACAGTAGTAAACAACTTCCAAGACACAAATATAAAACAAAGTACTGTAGCAAAATAACACATGGGTTATCTCCCAAGAAGTTCTTTTCTTTATAGCCATTAAGATGGGCTCAGCAGTTTTAATGATGCACTCGCAAGAAATAGTATTTGAAGCAAAAGAGAGCATCAAGAGGCAAATTCAAAACACATTTAAGTCTAACATGTTTCCTATGCATAGGAATCTTGTAAATAAACAAGTTCATGAAGAGCAAAGTAACGAGCATAGGAAGATAAAACAAGTGTAGCTTCAAAAATTTCAGCACATAGAGAGGTGTTTTAGTAACATGAAAATTTCTACAACCATATTTCCCTCTCTCATAATAATTTTCAGAGGCATCATGAACAAACTCAACAATATAAGTATCACATAAAGCATTCTTATTCACATGCATAAAAGTATCATTACTCTCCACATAAGCATAATCAATTTTATTAGTTGTAGTGGGAGCAAATTCAACAAAGTAGCTATCATTATTATTCTCATCAAGTGTTGGAGGCATAGTATAATCACAACAAAATTTACTCTCCATAGTAGGTGGCACCAAAAGACCACTATCATTATAATCATCATATATGGGAGGCAAAGTATCATCAAAGAAAATTTTCTCCTCAATGCTTGGGGGACTAAAAAGATCATGAAAACCAGCTTCCCCAAGCTTAGAACTTTCTATATCATTATCAACAATGGTGTTCAAAGCGTTCATACTAATATTACTACCAGCATGCAAATAAGATTCCATAGGTTTTTTAATTTTCGCATCAAACAATCCATGTTTTAAATCAGGAAATAGAATAAGAA
The DNA here is from genome assembly GCF_019359855.2 of Lolium perenne. Lineage (NCBI taxonomy): Eukaryota > Viridiplantae > Streptophyta > Magnoliopsida > Poales > Poaceae > Lolium > Lolium perenne. The sequence continues at coordinate 5,988,440 of NC_067247.2, forward strand.
GCTCATTCTTGTCCATTATGCCAAACTAGTGTAAACAAGAAACAAAAAGATGCAATTGCAGGATCTAAAGGAAATAGCTTCGAGTACTTACAAGGCGCCGGAAAATAGCTTAGTAGCCGAGATCCGGAGTGTGAGTACCTTTTACCTTTCCTCCCCGGCAACGGCGCCAGAAAATAGCTTGATGTCTACTTCCCCCTCCTTTTCCTATAGACAGTGTTGGGCCTCCAAGAGCAGAGGTTTGTAGAACAGCAGCAAGTTTTCCCTTAAGTGGATCACCCAAGGTTTATCGAACTCAGGGAGGAAGAGGTCAAAGATATCCCTCTCATGCAACCCTGCAACCACAAAGCAAGAAGTCTCTTGTGTCCCCAACACACCTAATAGGTGCACTAGTTCGGCGAAGAGATAGTGAAATACAGGTGGTATAAATAAGTATGAGCAGTAGCAACGGTGCCAGAAAATAGCTTGCTGGCGTGTAGTTGATGGTGGTAGTATTGCAGCAGTAGTAACGCAAAGAAACAAGAAACAAGCAGCGATAGCAGTATTTAGGAACAAGGCCTAGGGATTACACTTTCACTAGTGGACACTCTCAACATTGATCACATAACAGAATAGATAAATGCATACTCTACACTCTTGTTGGATGATGAACACATTGCGTAGGATTACACGAACCCTCAATGCCGGAGTTAACAAGCTCCACAATTCAATGTTCATATTTAAATAACCTTAGAGTGTAAGATAGATCAATTCGACTAAACCAAGTACTAACATAGAATGCACACTGTCACCTTCATGCATATGTAGGAGGAATAGATCACATCAATACTATTATAGCAATAGTTAACTTCGCAATCTACAAGAGATCATGATCATAGCATAAACCAAGTACTAACACGGATGCACACACTATCACCATTACATCGTGCAGGAGGAATAAAACTACTTTAATAACATTGCTAGAGTAGCACATAGATAAATTGTGATACAAAATACATTGCAATCATAAAGAGATATAAATAAGCACTTCACTATGCCATTCATAACAGTGAATAAGTATTCTGTGAAATATAGCCTAAGAGACCCACACGGTGCACACACTGTCACCTTTACACACGTGGGACAAGGAGTCTCTGGAGATCACATAAGTAAAATTCACTTGACTAGCATAATGACATCTAGATTACAAGCATCATCATATGAATCTCAATCATGTAAGGCAGCTCATGAGATTATTGTATTGAAGTACATAGGAGAGAGATGAACCACATAGCTACCGGTACAGCCCCGAGCCTCGATGGAGAACTACTCCCTCCTCATGGGAGCAGCAGCGGTGATGAAGATGGCGGTGGAGATGGCAGCGGTGTCGATGGAGAAGCCTTCCGGGGGCACTTCCCCGTTCCGGCGAGTGCCGGAACGAGAGACTCTGTCCCCGGATCTTGGCTTCGCGATGGCGGCGGCTCTGGAAGGTTTCTGTGGGTTTCGTCGAACGTATCAGGGTTTTCGATCCAGGGGCTTTATATAGGCGAAGAGGCGGCGTCAGAGGGTCGAAGGGGTGCCCACACCATAGGGTGGCGCGGGGCCCCCCTGGCCACGCCGGCCTAGGGTTTGGTGGGCCTGTGCCCCCTCCCTGGTGGCTCTCGGGTGTTCTGGATGCTTCCGGGCAAAATAGGAACCTGGGCGTTGATTTCGTCCAATTCCGAGAATATTTCTTTACTAGGATTTCTGAAACCAAAAACAGCAGAAAACAGGAACTGGCACTTCGGCATCTTGTTAATAGGTTAGTTCCAGAAATTCACGAATATGACATAAAGTGTGCATAAAACATGTAGATATCATCAATAATGTGGCATGGAACACAAGAAATTATCGATACGTCGGAGACGTATCAACAAACACCATTCATTGTGTAGGGCTACAAAAGCACACCTCAAGCCGGAGTAAACAAGCTCCACAACGTCATAAAGGAATCACACACGATGCGCACACTGTCACCATCACACCGTGGAGAGTGACTCCGGAGTTCATATTAAAGTAACCTCTAGAGTGCATAATAGACAAGAGTAACATCTACATATTCAACTAGATTACAAAGCTCATGATCACATAAAGATCACACCATCGGAGAGAGAGATGAACCACATAGCTACCGGTAGAGCCCTCAGCCTCGGGGAAGAACTACTCCCTCCTCATCATGGGAGTCAGCAGCGGCGATGAAGATGGCAGTGGTGTCGATGGAGATGACTCCGGGGGCAATTCCCCATCCCGGCGGCGTGCCGGAACAGAGATTCTGTCCCCCGAAACTTGTCGTCGATGGCGGTGGCGCTGCGGAACCCTTCGTGGAATATGACTGGATTCTTTAGGGTTTTCGTGGGGCAATATATAGGCGAAGGGGCAGCGTCGGTGGAGTCCCGAGGGGCCCACCCCACCTAGCGGCGCGGCAGGAGGTGGGGTCGCGCCCCCCTATGGTGTGGCTAGCTCGTGGCCCCCCTTCGTCTCTCCTTCGGACTCCGTGAAGCTTCTGGAAAAAAAGGGACGTGGCCTTTTGTTTCGCGCAATTCCGAGAATATTCGCAGAAGTAATTTTCTGGAACCAAAAACGACAGAAAACAGGAACTGGCACTTCGGCATCTTGTTAATAGGTTAGTCCCGGAAAATGCATAAAAATGATATAAAGTGTATATAAAACATGTAGCAATTGGTATAATATAAGCATGGAACATCAGAAATTATAGATACGTTGGAGACGTATCAAGCATCCCCAAGCTTAGTTCCTACTCGCCCTCGAGTAGGTAAACAGAATAATTTCTGAAGTGACATGCTACCAACATAATCTTGATCAATACTATTGTAAAGCATATGAGATGAATGAAGTGAATCAAAGCAATCGTCTATAGTTTGCTCACAAAAAGATAATGACTAAACAACTGAATCATATAGCAAAAACTTTTCATGAATAGTACTTTCAAGACAAGCATCAAAAAGTCGTGCATAAGAGTTAACTCATAAATCAATAGATTCTTAATAAAAGGTTTTGAAGCAACACAAAGGAAGATTTAAGTTTCAGCAATTGCCTTCAACTTTCAACATGTATATCTCATGGATAATTGTCAACACAAAGTAATATGATGAGTGCAATAAGCAAACATGTAAGAATCAATGCACACAGTTGACACAAGTGTTTGCTTCTAAGATAGAAAGAAGTAGGTAAACTGACTCAACATAAAGTAAAAGAAAGGCCCTTCGCAGAGGGAAGCAGGGATTAAATCATGTGCTAGAGCTTTTCAAGTTTTGAAATCATAAAGAGAGCATAAAAATAAAGTTTTGAGAGATGTTTGTTGTTGTCAACGAATGGTAGTGGGCACTCTAACCCCCTTGTCAAACAGACTTTCAAAGAGCGGCTCCCATGAAGGACGTTATCTCTACCAGCAAGGTAGATCATCCCTCTTCTCTTTTGCTTACACATGTATTTTAGTTTTATTTATAGATGACACTCCTCCCAACCTTTTGCTTTCACAAGCCATGGCTAACCGAATCCTCTGGTGCCTTCCAACATTTCACATACCATGGAGGAGTGTCTATTGCAAAATTAAGTTGCTTACTGATAAATCAGGGCAAAACATGTGAAGAGAATTATTAATGAAAGTTAATTAATTGGGGCTAGGAACCCCGTTGCCAGCTCTTTTTGCAAAATTATTGGATAAGCGGATGTGCCACTAGTCCATTGTTGAAAGTCTGCCCAACAAGATTCAAAAATAAAACACAACATACTTCCTCATGAGCTATAAAACATTGACACAAATAAGGAGTAATAAAGTTTTGAATTGTCTAAAGGTAGCACATGAAGTATTTACTTGGAATGGCAGAAAAATACCACATAGTAGGTAGTTATGGTGGACACAAATGGCATAGGTTTTGGCTCAAGGTTTTGGATGCACGAGAAGCATTCCCTCTCAGTACAAGGCTTTGGCTAGCAAGATTGTTTGAAGCAAACACAAGTATGAACCGGTACAGCAAAACTTACATAAGAACATATTGCAAGCATTATAAGACTCTACACTATCTTCCTTGTTGCTCAAACACGTTTACTAGAAAATATCTTGACCTTAGAGAGACCAATCATGCAAACCAAATTTCAACAAGCTCTACGGTATTTCTCCACTAATAGGTTTAAACTACATGATGCAAGAGCTTAAACATGATCTACTTGAGAGCTCAAAACAATTGCCAAGTATCAAATTATTCAAGACAATATACCCACTACCACATGAAGCATTTTCTGTTTCCAACCAAATAGCAATAAATGCAGCGGCTTTCAGCTTTTGCCATGAACATTAAAAGTAAAACGAAGAACACCAGTGTTCAAATGAAAAAGCGGAGCGTGTCTCTCTCCCACACAAGCATGTTAAGATCCGATTTATTCATAGAATGAAAATAACAAAACGAAAATAAAAGCACACAGACGCTCCAAATAAAGCACATAAGATGTGACGGAATTAAAATATAGTTTCACTAGAGGTGACCTGATAGGTTATTGATGAAGAAGGGGATGCCTTGGGCATCCCCAAGCTTAGACGCTTGAGTCTTCTCGAAATATGCAGGGATGAACCACAGGGCATCCCCAAGCTTAGACTTTTCACTCTTCTTGATCATATTATATCATCCTCCTCTCTTGATCCTTGAAAACTTCCTTCACACCAAACTCAAAGCAATCTCATTAGAGGGTTAGTGCATAATCAAAAATTCACATGTTCAGCAAGGACACAATCATTCCCAACACTTCTGGACATTACCCAAGGTTACTGAAATTTAATGGAGCAAAGAAATCCACTCAAACACAGTAAAAGAGGCAATGCGAAATAAAAGGCAGAATCTGTCAAAACAGAACAGTCCATAAAGACGAATTTTTTCGAGGCAGTTAACATGCTCAGATGGAAAAGATCCAGTTGAATGAAAGTTGCGTACATATCTGAGGATTACTCATGAATTTTTTCAAGTTTTTTAGATTTTATTACAGAGAGAAAAACGCAAAACCGTGACAGCTAAAAATTTGTTTCTGCGCAGAAATCCAAATCTAGTATCAACTTTCTATCAAAGAATTTACTTGGCACAACAATGCAATAAAGTAAAGATACAAAGGATTACTACAGTAGTAACAAGCACCTTGACTCAAATATAAAACAAAAATTGCAGAAATAAAATAATGGGTTGTCTCCCATAAGCGCTTTTCTTTAATGCCTTTTAGCTAGGCATGATAATTTTCATGATGCTCTTATAAAGATGAGAGTTGAATATAAGAGAGCATCAAAAAGCAAATACCAAACACATTTAAGTCTAACCCACTTCCTATGAAAATGAATCTTGTAAATAAACAAGTCATGTAAGCATAATGCAATAAGCATAGGAAAACAAGACAATCGCAACTTCAAGATTTTCAGTAAAAAGAGAGGTGTTTTAGTAACATGAAAATCTCTACTACCATATTGTCCTCTCTCATAAAGATTTTCAGTAGCATCATGAACAAACTCAACAATATAACTATCACACGAAACATTCTTATCATGAGCTACATGCATAAAATTATTACTCTCCACATAAGCGTAGTCATTACTATTAATTGTAGTGGGAGCAAATTCAATAAAATAGCTATCATTATTATTCTCATCACCATAATCATCATATATAGGAGGCATATTGTAATCATAATTAATTTTCTCCTCAATAGTAGGTGGACTGAAAATATGATAGTCATCATTGTAATCATCATATATAGGAGGTAAAGTATCATCAAAGTAAATTTTCTCCTCCATGCTTGGGGGACTAAAAATATCATGCTCATCAAAACCAGCTTCCCCAAACTTAGAATTTTCCATAGCATTAGCAACAATGGTGTTCAAAGCATTCATACTAATAACATTATCATTAGCATGCATATAAAGTTCCATAGGTTTTTTAATTTTCTCTTCAAACACCTCATGTCCTAACTCAAGATAAATACTATAAAGATCTCTAATATTTTTGTTGTTTTCCATTAAGCCTAACTAGTGAAATAAAAACAAGAAAAAAAAGATATAATTGCAGAATCTAAAGGAAATAGCTTCGAGCACTCACACACCGGCAACAGTGCTAGGAAATAGCTTAGTAGTCGGTTATTCCTCACCCGCCCTCCCGTTTGGATGCATGTGCGTATCTGGAGGAGCCCATCGTCATGACGTTCGGAGAATTCCGATTTAGCGTCAACAAAGAAGGATCTTATCGTCTCGAAGCTCCGATCTCGTCGGAATTTTCAGCGATCGATTCTAACTTTTCATCGAGCGATGAAGAGATTTCGTCGCCACGCTTCACCAACACCAAGGCAGGCGGAAAGCTCGCCAAGATCTTCAGCGACACATCCTTCGAGTCGTCTGCGGACTCCTTTACAAGCAGCGACTCCGATAGCGTCGACAGCTTCAACTTCATCGACAAATCTGCTGCCATTGGAAAGGTCTTCACCAATCTTTATGATGGTGTCACCAGTCCTGACAAAAACCAACACTCAAAATATCATCAAGTCTATGCAATTGAGGAGGCAAACCGAGCAGAACCAGAGACGTCAGAGGCTTTCGATGATTTGGGAAACCCATACGTCGATCCCGCTGATCTCAGAAGAGGTCTAGGCACTAAATATGTCGGGTCTTCACCTAGTGAGAGAGTTCAACTCCCGCAAGCAGCGTGGGATAGAGCCGCAAGAGCCATGGACGGTTCAGAACCGATGACCACAACAGCTACTGTAGAAGAATTACAAGCCTATCAATATAGACTTGCTCGTGTGAGTAGGGAGTTGGAAAAACAAACAGCTTCCCTGAACAGAAGAAAGGAGGCAGCTTCCGCGTCAAGCAGACGAAGAGCAAAACTAAGTCGACAATCAGGAAATTCGGGAGATAGTCACAGAGAAGCTCGAAGGAGAGCACAATCTCGGCTGCAAAATATACCTGAAGCAGAGAGGGAGAATTTAGTTCAAAACCTCGACATGTCTTTTATGTCTATCGACACTAGGGGAAATATTATCCCTAAAACACCAGAAGCTGGGTACATGGCAACGCAAGCCTATATCCTCGCGTCCAGACCACCCCCCGGAGACCCGAGAGAAGAATTGTTCAACATGGCAATGGCAGGAGTTGGAGTCATGGGAATAGCATTCGCAGCTACACCTCCCGAAGGAACTGCAAGGCAAAATAGTCCACGACCCACTGCAGCAGTGCAAGATCCACCGAGAACAAGTGGAGCAAGAGATAAAACGGCTCAAGCAAGGGTAGACAGAGCGCGACAAGAAAGAAGAGAACATCGGCATTCACCAGAAGTTGCCGATGAAGATCTGTGCGGGCTCCCGTGCTTTACGAGACGAGTCCGAAAAACTCCAGTCCCGTCAGGGTTCAAGCTACCCGAAAATTTCAAGAAATTCGACGGCCTACAAGATCCCGAGGATTGGCTCGTTGATTACCTCGAGATGGTGAAGTTAATAGGAGGAACCAGGGCAACAGCCATGCAGAGCATCCAAGTACATCTGAGTGGAGCCGCACGATCCTGGATAAAGAAACTTCCCCCAGGTTCCATCGACAGCTGGGATAGTTTTGAGGACATCTTCGTGAAGAATTTATGATCCACCTGCAAGAAACCTGCTTCACTGGAAGAGCTGAGGGCGTGTAGACAAAAACACGACGAATCAATGCGAAAATATATACAGAGGTGGAATATCATTAAAAACTCGGCAGAGGACATATCTGACGAAAGGGCAATAGATGCGTTCGTGGCAGGAATTCGACGGGGAGATTTCGTCGAGGACCTAGGGAGAACCAACCCAAAAACAATATCAGCACTGATGGAAATAGCAAACAAGTGGGCAGATGGAGAAGATGTCATACACAACAAGCGACATAGGTCGCCAGAGGAGGACCGCAGTTGAAACTTCCAAAATAGAAGGTGATTTTCCCGCCAGTTCTACAGTAATGATGCTCCTGGCCACATATCAGCGAGTTTCCGAGGAAACTCTGGAGGAAATAATCGAGATGATTACCAAAGAAGTAATGAGCAACAAGGCGACAACAGAAGTGATTTCCGTGGTAACAGGCAAAATAGTGGACCAAGGTTTCAGAGACCATATGTGTCTCCCGAGGAAATGATGAATGGACCATGTCAGATGCACTTCTATCTTGACAACAATAGGAAGAGGCAGTCAGGTCATCTGCAGAAGGATTGCCGAAATTTTCAAGCAATGTTGCGAGCCGCAGGAATGGCCAATGCTCAAGCAATAAATAGAAATCCCCAGGGGCCAAGGAGTGAGATCCACCTCCCACCTCCCCCCGCAATAACGGACGAAAATCGGCACCAGCTCAGAATAGCGGCAGCACCACATCCACCTCCATACGTTGACCCTAACTCTAATGGTGCGGTCTTGATGATTCAGAAAGCTAGGCCATCTAACAGGGCGCAGAAAGTAATTTCGCGACAAGTGTTCATGGCAGAAAAGATGCCTCCACCAACAGTCGAGTACCTAAATTGGTCGGGACAGGACATTGGCTTCACAATTGCAGATCACCCGCAGCAGGTTCCTCGACCAGGGCAATCCGCATTTATCTTACCCGCAGTAATTGCCGGTTTCGACGTGTCGAGAGTCTTTATAGATGGCGGCAGCAGCTTAAACCTTATGTACGCAGATACATTAAGGAATATGAACATATCCCTGGCAAATTTAACACCAACTGATAGACGTTTCCACGGAATCATGCCAGAGAAGCCAAGTTACCCACTGGGCAAGATCAATCTCGACGTTCAGTTTGGGACCCGAGAAAACTACAGGATAGAGAAACTAGAGTTTGAAGTTGTGGATTTCCCGTCACAATATCACGCCTTGTTGGGACGACCAGCATATGTCAGGTTTATGGCGGTACCTCATTACACGTACTTATTGTGGAGATTGCCAGGACCCAAAGGACCAATCACAGTCAAGGGAAGCTTCGCGCTAGCTGATAAGTGCGACACAGATTTTCATCGACTATCGGAAACTTTCGGGATGCAAGCAGAATATATGGCGCCAAGGCTCACTGATTATGATGTGTTGCCAGACACAGGGAGGCCACTCAGGGAACCAACCTTTAACACGGCGAAGGATTCAAAAGAGGTGCAGATCCACCCGACGGACCCAAAGAAAACAATGTCCATTGCAACAAATATGGACCTCGCATAGGAAAGCGCGCTCGTCGAGTTCCTCCGTGAGCACTGGAAAATCTTCGCATGGTGTCCACCTGACATGCCAGGAGTACCCAGGGAACTTGCCGAGCACCACCTAAACTTGGATCCTATTGCGAGACCAATCAAACAACCTTTGCGGCGTTTTTCGGAACCAAACTGCAAAGCTATGCTGTCAGAAATCGATCAACTCAAAGATGTTGGTTTTATTAAAGAGATATCTACAGAAGCCACGTGGGTAGCTAACCAAGTGATGGTGCCGAAGAAAAACACGAAAGTCCTTCGCATGTGTGTCGACTTTACGTGCCTCAATAAACATTGTCCAAAGGATCACTTTCCCCTCCCAAGGATCGATCAAATTATCGACTCCACGGCAGGATGCGAACGTCTTTCCTTCTTGGACGCATATTCTGGTTATAACCAGATCCGGTTAAAAGAAGACGACGAAGCCAAGACAGCGTTCATCACACCGTATGGCGTGTTTTGTTACAGAACAATGCCTTTCGGTTTAAAAAACGCGGGAGCAATATATCAGCGGATGATGCAGAAGTGCCTAGCAACACAGATTGGCAAAAACGTACAAGTATACATCGATGATGTCGTCATAACTTCAAAAAAGGGGGAAACGTTGATCGAGGATTTGAAAGAAACCTTCGACAGCCTCGACAAATTTTGTCTCAAGCTGAATCCGACAAAATGTTCTTTCGGCGTTCCTGCGGGAGAACTTCTTGGATTCCTGGTTTCAGCAAGAGGGATTGAAGCAAATCCCGAAAAAATCCAAGCCATTGTAACAATGAGGAAGCCAACAAAGTTGAAAGAAATATAGCAATTAACTGGACGAGTCGCAGCTTTAAGCAGATTCGTCGCCAGGCTGGGAGAAAAGGCGTTACAGCTTTAAGCAGATTCGTCGCCAGGCTGGGAGAAAAGGCAATACCTGCACATTTGAATAACCCGCATAATTCATGTAAAAATAGTAAATGATCACCAGGATGGACAGTTCCATCCCATTCATAGCGGTTATCCACAACACGTTCAATAATTTTCATAGGTATTTTGTATGGAACCTCTTTCTCACCTGGCGCCTCATCTACTACCTTTGCAGTAGTAGTAGATTTTTCAAATAGGAATTCAAGAGAAGATCTCTCCATAATGAATTATAGCAGCAGGTAGAAATAAAATCAGCACGTACAGTAAAAGTTTTCCTTACCAATTCCACTTACCAATAGCGCTTCACTCCCCGGCAACGGCGCCAAAAAATAGTCTTGATGACCCACAAGTATAGGGGGTGTATCGTAGTATTTTCGATAAATAGGAGTGTCGAACCCAACGAGGAGCAGAAGGTGTTGACAAGCAGTTTCGATGAAGGATTCACTGTAAATGCTCACAAACAAGTGTTCAAGGGGTTTTGATATAGCAGATGAATAAAGTACGAGTAAGTAAAATGCGAGAGTAATAATTGCAGCGAGTGGCCCAATCCTTTTCAGCACAAAGGACAAGCCGGTTTGTTTACTTATAATGACCAAACGTTCTTGAGGACACACGGGAATTTAGTCTAGTGCTTTCGCTTCATATAGCTGATTAATCTTCATTGTTTTGATAAGTGTTGTGTGGGTGAACCTATGCTAATGCACCGCCCTTCCTAGGACTAATACATACTTGTGATTATACCCCTTGCAAGCATACGCAAATACAAGAAAGTAATTAAGATAAATCTAACCACAGCCTTAAACTCTGAGATCCTGCTATCCCTCCTGCATCGATATACTAACGGGGGTTTAGGTTTCTGTCACTCCGGCAACCCCGCAATTAGCAAACGAATACAAGATGTATTCCCCTAGGCCCATAAAGGTGAAGTATCATGTAGTCGACGTTCACATGACACCACAAGAAGAATAACACCACAACTTAAATATCATAACATTGAATATTACCCAACATAATTCACTACTAACATTTAGACTTCACCCATGTCCTCAAGAACTAAATGAACTACTCACGAGACATCATATGGAACATGATCAGAGGTGATATGATGATGAATAACAATCTGAACATAAACCTTGGTTCAACGGTTTCACTCAATAGCATCAATAACAAGTAGAAATCAATACCGGGAGAGTTTCCCCTATCAAACAATCAAGATCCAACCCTAGATGTTACAGCGGTGACGAGGTGCAGCGGTGGAGATGGCGGTGATGATGATGGAGATGATGGTGATGACGATCCCAATGATGTCCAGCTCGATGACGGTGACGATGGCGTCGATTTCCCCCTCCGGGAGGGAATTTCCCCGGCGGATTTCAGCCTGCCGGAGAGCTCTTTTCTCTCTGGTGTTTTCCGCCCCGCAGAGGCGGCTGTGTGTCTTCACGACTATCCCCTGGAGCTTAGGTTTTCGGGACGAAGAAGTACGCGAAGGAGAGGAGGCCAGAGGGGGCTGCGGGCCCCCTCCCCACAAGGCGGCGCGGCCAGGCCTGGGCCTGCGCCGGCCTATGGGGGCGCCCATGGCGGCCCTCCTAGGCTCCCCCTTCTGGCTGTCTCCGTCTTCTGGAAAAATAAGATTTTCCGTATAATTTCCGTCAATTGCTGATCTTCCGAAATATTCCATTCTAACGGTGCTTTTTCCAGCAGAATCCTGGCTCCGGTGCGCGATTCTCCAATAATCATGAAACATGCAAAATAGATGAAATAACGTAAGTATCATCTCTAAATATGAAATATATCAATGAATAACAGTAAATTATGATATAAAATAGTGATGCAAAATGAACGTATCACGCACCCAACTTCCGATCCCGCGCACATGTTTTCGCGCATGTGTTTGACTCTGGATTGGGTGAAGAGAGACAGCCATCGGGCCCTAAGTTTTGAGGTCCCATATAGCAGTGGGTTTGTTGAAGCTTGGTGTCTAATTTTTGGGCACATTAAGTTGAATTGTACCATTGTATTATTGCGCATAAAAATCATATACGACACACATGTATATGTGGCATAGTTCAAAATAATGCTCTCATATTCGGAGAATTGTGAATGTGTGCATATTGGCATGGCAAAACAATGTTGCCAAATGGGTGACTTCTTTTTCTTAGAAGGGGGTCAAATTTTGGCCGAACTTCTTTTGAAACAACATCGCGAGTTTGGCTACCTTTTTTTGAAAACAATTTAGGAGGAGACTTTGCCATTTTATCATTGATAGTAACCGGAAAATAATTGGCTGGTTTATAAGAAAAATGGGTCAAAACCCGATACAACAACAGGGCGCTACAAGCCATCCACGAGGACGCACACCACATGGGCCAAAATGCTTAGGTGTCAGTCAAGTCACCTTTTATCATAAAACTAAATCTTATACGCAGATATGACTATCTTAATTGGTCATAATCGTCTAGAAATAACGTCGTAGACCGCGTGGTTCAGGCTATGCCCATTTTGTGCTAGCAAATAATGATGTTTTGATTCAAATAGTCGTAATTTTCTAGGGGTTTTGACCCTCCCAAATAGCTAACGACCAATTAGTACGAAATCATCACAGAATTATGACGATTTTATCCACAGTCACCGAGAAAATGTCACAAGTCAACACATTTCTTGTAGTGATTTTTTTTAAATGGCGGCCAGATCTAGACCTGGGGCTGCTGAAATTTCGCCGGATTTTTTAAAAAATAAATTCCGGAGGGGTGGGTGGGGTGGGTGGAGGAAGAGGAGGCCGGCCGTAGGTGGTGGGTGGGTGGTTGGGTGGAGAAGGAGGAGGAGGTCACCGGAGGTGGGGGAGGAGGTCGCCGGAGGAGGAGGTCACCGAATGTGGAGAAGGAGGAGGAGGAGGAGGAGGAGGAGAGTAGGGAGGAGAAGGAAAGAAGGGGAATTGGATGAGGAGGAGAAGGGGAGGAGAGGAGGGAGGAGAAGGAGAGAAGGGGAAGTGGAGGAGGGAGGAGAAGGAGAGAAGGGGAAGTGGGGGGGGGGAGTGGAGGATAAGGTGAAGTGGAGGAGAGCTGGAGGAGAAGAAAAGATAGAGGGAGAAGGGCGTCATCGGAATTCAAATTCCAACCTAACAATTTTGTGGCGCATATGCATTTGGTGCGCCACAGTTTTTTTTCTCGTAACTTTTTACTCTTTTCGAATTTGTCGATTCTGTAAATTTCAGAACGGCCGAAGATAGTTGAATTCAGATGTAACTTTTTCTCCCGGTCATTTTGATAGATTATGCGTCTTTTCCCACTTCGTATGCAACCAAAAAACCGTTTTACCATTTCCCCACTTTGTTTGCAAAAAAAATTCAAAATTCAAATTTGTTAATTTCCTACCACTTAATATAAGTACAGTTCAAAGGAATTTTTTTTTGAAGTTTTTATAATTTTCTATGATTTTTTAAACACTAAAAAGGCGATCCACGGGGGTGTGCTGTGTGGTGGTGCGTGGATGGGCGCATGGAGCCAAATGCGCCACAGAAAGAATCATTTACGTGGTGCATGGAGCTCCATGCGCCACACAAATACTCAGAATTGGTCAACCCAATTATTGGCCGCGGCCCCACCCGATTTCTGTGGCACATGGACAATTGGTGTGCCACATAAATGCCAAATTCTGTGGCGCATGGAGAGTTGGTGTGTCATAGACATGTCATTATTTAGTGGCGCACGTGCTTGGGTGCGTCACAGATTTTTTTATGGCGCATGGTTATTTAGTGCGCCACAAAAGGTATCCCACCTATAGCTATTTTCCTACTAGTGTCGTCACCTCCTGGGAAGATAACTAGCGATCGACGCGTCCGACGAGCTTGAGTCCCCCTCCGACGAGTGGTCATTGGGGTCTTCGTTGTCGTCCGTCAACGGATATTGCGCCTGCGCCCTTGCCCGGGCCCTTGCCTCCTTCTTTGCCGCCGCTGCCTCCTCCGCCTCCAGCCGTCCACCTTGCACCTTCATCTTCTTCCTCGCCGTCCTCGGCGACGGCCTCCCCCTCCTCATGCTCGCCGTCTGTCGGCGGGGAGCTAGAGATGCTCGGCGTGGCAACTCTATCCCACCAATGCCGCCATCCCGGCGGCTTCCCCTCGCTATCGGTATCCGACAGCAATGATACGTTGCTCATGGCTTGAGATGGATGGCAGACCGGTTGGAGATCCTTAGCGCACGAACGAGTCTTATTGACTGGGGATTAAAGGCGGCGCATATACCGAAGAGTGTTGTGATTGCTCTTCCGCGGCAGTTTGGCGCTCCATTCCGGCGGTTCGCGCGTCGATCGACACGGTTTCCACTCCGGCAGTTGCCCTTTCCATGAGTTGTTGTGCTTAAATTGGCGCCGACTCAAGCCAGGGTCGCTGCCAGGCGGGCCCGTGGGACAAAGCGAGCGGATTCTCGACGCGACCGCGTAGTGTCCACGGAGACGCAAACGTGCCGCATCACTATGCGTCGCCTCGCTGGAGCAGGGTGCAGGCGCATTTTTTTTTGGATCAACGGGGCGACGCATTTCAGACGCCCCAATAGCCCGTTTGCATCGCCTGGCGGACGCGAAAATGACTGTTTATGTCCGCGCGTCCGTTTGCGTCTTGGTGTGCTCCCAGCGGGGCGACCCATTTTTTGTTTTGCAAAATATTTAAAAACCTAAAACGTAGAAACTATACAAACTACAGTTGTAGAAACCTAGACTACTTGCTGCCCGACGGCCCGGCCCTATCGTTGCGTCCCTCCCTCATCTGCATCTCTGCCGCCTGCCTGCTCGGTGCGCCGCCGCGTCCTCTAGCAGGCGCAGGCGCAGCGTCTCGTTCGCGGCGTCCTCGGCCTTCTTGAGCCTCTCGAAGGAGTCGACAAGAGCCCTCTGCTCCGCCGCCTTCTACTCCGGGGTATGCGCAGCAGGGTCATCAGAAGACCATGAGATGTCAGAGTCGTCGTCATCTGCGGCTGCGGTGGCCGCCACCATGCGACGTTCCATCTCGACATCGAACGTCGCGTGGGCCGCCCGCTCCACCTCTGCTTCCTTCTCCACGTCAGCTAGGAACTTGGCGTCCCTGGACGGGTCCAGGAGGTCGTCGGTGTTGTCGTCGTCGTCGAACTCCTCGTCGGAGCTCGAGGCCGGGGGAGGTGGAGTCAGAGGTGGAGGTGGAGGCGCGGCAGCCTGGCCGCGGCCGGCGCTGCTCATGGTGGCAACGGTGGAGGTTGAGCGGCAGCGGCTCTACGGTGGAGGTTGTGCGGCGGCTATGGTTTAGTCTGGGGGAGATGAGATGCGCGCCCCCTGTTTATATAGGCCGGAGGCAGGTGACAACCACAACACGTGTGGCATCGTCATTACTTCGAGCCAGGGCCGCTAGCAGGCAGGCATCCAAAGGGCATATTTGATTTGGGCCTGATTTTTATCGCCGCTGACGGGCCGGATCACCGTGGGTTGCCTGATGCAAGCGACCGTTTGCGCGTTGCAGATGCCCTAAGGGCATGTACAATGCCAATCGCTTATCCAGGGGCTTAAGTGAATGAAAAAAGTAAATAGCAAAAAACTAAATCGAACTTATCATGTAAGCAATGCTAAGCGCTTATCTGGTCGCCTGCACAAGCGCCTCTTCAACGCGAGAACTTGGAACGCCCATACGAAAAAAAGAGAAAACAGCCAGCCACTGGATAATATCCTTTGTCCGTGAAATCAGCTGGCAGGTAGCGCTCATCTAGCGTCCAACGCTACGGAAATCAAGCGGATGACTAACGGTTTGCCAAGCGCTCGGCGCATCAACAGGCGGCGACGCAAACAATTATCAGCAGAGCGAGGAGGGGATTTCGAAGACCACCTGCGCTCCCGGCGGCGCTCTTCCCCGGCCTCTCCTCCATGCGTCCATGGTGCGCCCTATTCTTCTCTTGCCGTTCCATCTTCCATTCTTCTCCCCTAAAGTCTGGATCTTTCTTTTTTTTGAAGCTGAAAGTCTGGATCTTTTAATGGTGCAGAGCTGAGAGACAATCCTCCCGGCTGGCTCCACTCGTAACTGCGCCGCCCGCTTTGTGAGAGAGCTGGGAGATGGAGCTGCGGTCAGGGCGTCGCCTCCGCTCGCTACCTACGCCTCGACCTCGCCGTACTCGACGGCCGCCTGTCTTCCCTGATGGCGACGGGTCGGACAGGTTCACCGCCCTTCCGGATGAGATGCTGCTGGAGATCCTCGCCCGCCTCCGGTGCGCCCGCGCCGCCGCAGACACTAGCGGCCTCTCCCGCCGCTGGCGCGGCCTCTGGAAGCACCTCCTCGAGCTCTCCTTCCGCGACATGCCGGCCGACGCTGCCGTCGCAGCCCTCGGCCAGGTCGCCGGCCAGGTCGCCGGCCAGGCTCTGTCCTTCCTCGAGGTAGACATCCCTTATAAGCACAGGGTTCCGGAACCTGCCCGCGTCTCGGCGCTGCTCCATGCCGCGGCGCGCCTTGCGCCGGCAGACCTCTTCTTCCGTCTCTACGGGGACTGTAAAGATGGCAACTTTCCATTCGAGATCCCCTGCTTCGAGCGCGCCACCTCGGTCAAGCTGTACATTATGGGCCTTTATCTAATCCCGCCGGCAGGGGCCGTCGAGTTCCCTCTGCTGGAGAAGCTGTCCGTCGTCTGCAGCCGCGTCGACACCGCGGAGCTGGTCCGTCGGTGCCCTCGCCTGCGCGTGTTCGAGATCCAGTTTTATCCCTCAAGAGATGTCGCCGCAAACCGTATCAAAGTCCACTCACCCACGATTGAGGACCTTGCGGTTGATGTTTACCGCCAACTGGATAGACTGGACATCATTGCCCCCGTGCTTAAGCGCTTCAGCCTGCGGGTCAAGATTGGCAAGGATTCCACTGTTTCTTTCTCAGCTCCGATGGTGGAAAATATCTGGTGGTATTGCTCATTTCAGCACAATTATGTCGGGTTTGGAGAGAAATGGCGTCTTTCCTCCCTGAAGCTAGTGATGGAGGAGAACGTAGGCGTCCTACATATGTGGATATATTGGAAGGTTGACGACTTCTTTACTGAATCCTGATCTACTTCCTCTCCATACCTGCAGCCTGTCTTTTATTTATATAGCACAGTCTCTTTAGTTTCCCATTCATTTAGCTACCATTTTCTTTCTTGAATTAGATTTGCGACATGTTGCCGATTTTTATTTGTTTTCGTTACTTGACATTCTTTGTTCATTTTGAAGGGTTATGATGTGCTACCTGACCGGACCTTTTCTCAGGAGATAGCACAGCTTCTTGCCTTTTCTGTTCTGGAGTTAGAGCTGGAGTTAGATTTACAATCGAAAATTCATGGTATTGGAGCACTAGTATCACATCTGCTTGGAGTCTGTTCATCTATACGAAGACTCAAGGTGGATAAACAATACTTTGGGGTAATTAATTCTCAACTTTTGCTCCGAGATTCTTCAGAGTTCAGATAGACATATAAGTTGTTGGGTTTTATTAGCATCAATAATTCATAAAATGGTACTTTCCTTTCAGGCCACAAAATGCTCACCAAATTGTCCTTGTGATCAACCCCAAAACTGGAGAAATGAAATTATCTCTTTGACAGCTCTTGAAGAAGTGGAGCTCATAGGTTTGGATGGAACTGAAAATGATGTTGATCTCCTGAAGCTTCTCTTCAGATGTGCACCTTTGATGAAGAGCATGACCGTTGTATTGGCCCCTGATTCTTCTTTACCAACCGACCAAGATTGTGAAGAAATCTATAGCATGTTTGAGGAAAATCCTCATGTCAAATGCTCTGTTGATCGCAGCCCTTGCAAGGGCTAAGCAAGGTTATGAATCCATGGTCCCCGATCTGTCTTGTCAAAAGTTGAGTTCATTTATTTCCCTAGCCTAGTTTTATGCTGTTGCTTAAGTAACTAGATCAGTTCGATCAACATGTGCCCTCTGTCTCGGCTACCAAATGAAATGCATGTATGTAAGACCGGTTCTTTGGTTCAGACTAACGAAAGGGATCATGCCCAGATCTTAATGTTCAGCTCTTAGCTCAATATATGTGGTAAAGTTCTAGTAGAAATTTTGCATCTACCTTTTCATTTCGTCCACATGAGGCAAGGTTGTTAACACTATCTGTTGCGGAAAATAAATAAATACTCATAGCAGTTGCAATGTACTGCAGCGAGACTAGAGGCACGCCCAACACATAAGAGATGGTGCCTGTACTACGTTGATTAGCTAGTGCATTTCTGGGGAATGATGCATCCACAATGCAACATATGCGCCTATTCCATAAACTAGCGAGGTGACAATGTGACATGTGCATTCGCACGGTTAGGATACACTATGTTTCTTATTGTTTTATTCTTAAAATGTGTGTTCGCACAATAATAAAATATATCTGAAACATGAAATGTGAAAATAACATAATTGCAGTCTGGTGAACTTTTTTATTGTCAATAGCAGGTTTTTGGGAAGTAACAATAACTCAAGACTCATGTCACAAAAGCTTGCGGTTTGTGTGTAAGACCATAGACTTTTATGTCTATCTCTAGCTTTCATTTTACCACTCATCTTTCCTACTACCTCCATCCCAAGGCTTAAGGCTTATTTGTTTTTTGGAAAAGTCAAATCAAGTAAAATTTGACCAAAATTTTAGAATAATCTATAAATAAATATGATATTTTGTAGATAGCACATGAAAATATATTTCATCTATCTAATAATATTAATTTTGTATTTCACATGTTAATGATTTTTTATAAAAAAATAGTCAAACTTAACATAGTTTGACTTTCTAAATGAAATAGGCTTTAAGCCTTGGGAAGGAGGTAGTATGTGCTACTATTATCCCACCACTACTAAATTAATGGGAGACTCACCGTCCTGCACGCGAAAGAAGAGAAATGAAAAGATAAACAAGGAAAAATGGGCGCTGAAAATATAAATGGGTCTACAAACACACCTGACAAAGGAAAGCGGTTCAAAATCTCGGCGTCAAGATGTGTGCAGATTTGGACGATCTGATGGTCAAAAGTTGATTGATGGCCAAATGAGATTTCAGCTAGCATAGAATTAGGAAAAGAGAAAAAGAAAGGTATATCTAGTATCCAGTGTGGTGGTGATCTAAGCTAGCTAGATGCTGCTTGCTTGAGTTGCTCTTTAAATATCAGCTGGCATCCTGCAAGCAAATTTTCGACTACTTCATGGTTGTGTTGGTCTTGTTGGTGCATTTTTTGTTGGTACTGGATCCTTTTTTTCAATCTAGCATACGAGAAAAGCAGAACAAATTTAGTCCTCCTCAAATTTGATTGAATCTCATTTCAGAGACGATCAACAAAATAAATCTACCAGGTAAATTAAGTGGGCACTGCTAGCGCCGAAAATACAAAGGTGAACATGGGTCTATTTGGACTTGAATTTCAAATCTTGAAATCATGTAGAGCATTGTTCATTTGGCACTTAAGAATTACCTTTAGTGCACCGTACAAAAAAGACTTGCAAAATTATCATTGAAGAATTAGGTGCTTTTAAAGAATGTGAAAATTACTATTGAAAATAACCATCAATAATTACTGCAGAAATCAATGTGAGATATTAACCATAAAAAATTACTGCAAGGTAATTAGTTTTTAAATTGAAGATTTGGACAAAAGAAATTAAAAATAACTGTTGAAAATTACTACAGAAATAACCATCGACAATTATCGCTGAAAAGTTGAAACAGAAGATTTCTATGTATAAATAAATCAATGTCGTCAAAATTTACTGCGGAAAATAATGTGCAAAAATTACTGCAGAAAATTGCGGTTCATGTCGTTTTACTGTTCATTACTGCACAAACTACCGGCAAAATCTACTGCAATAGATAACCGTAGAAATTCTTGTTCTTCCTCGTTGGTCGTGTTCATCAGGTGTACTATTCATCCAAGGAAACCAAAAATATTGAGAGCACACTGTTTTTAACATAACCCTTCTTCTCATATAAAGCATTCCATTACATGGTATGCCGTATATTTTTCTGATTGTCTCTAAATGATAAAAGTAAATCATCATGTAGTACAACTTGAGTTGTTTCGTAAGTGAACGCAAGTGCTTTGTCTCCAAGATTTTCTTTTTAATGAACGCAAACAACATACAAAAGGTTCAGTTAGTGCAAAGAAAGAACCAAAGAACTTGGCTTGTTTGGGTTGCAAAATAGTAAAAATATCCTATCTACATGTTTCAGAAAATAGTAAAAACATTAACATGAAAATTCCAAAAAAAAGCGTGATCATTTCGGGAACGAGGCAAATCCAATAATTAAATCTAAGTTGAAATAAGTGAATGTAAAAACTACTTACATTGTAATACTGAATTGCGTATATTTTTTTTCAAAATCAAATTTATATGCTTCTATTTGACCTCTCTCTGTATAAATTTGTCAAAAAAATAAAATAAAAATTACAGATATGATTCTTTGCCAAGTTACGAACATGAGCAGATTGTACCATTAGCTTTGATTTATCAACTGGCATGACCAGTATACATACTCTAAAACATCGATGCCCAGAAAGGGCATGTTCTACCTACAAGAGGTGCCATGCCATTTTTTTCTAAGAAAATCTTGCAAGCAAGAACAGCAGGACAAATCAACCTTGTTAACGGCCAATTGAAACTGCTGGCTCGCATTTCATTTCTTGGTGCAGCGACTCTGTACTTCGTTCAATTCATAGTCTTTTCTCGAGAAAAATATGAACTGCCAGCGCTGCATATATACATCCATGTGCGTTACAAAGTTACAGACTGAAAGAAGAAAACAAAGCCTGCACCGGAAATGAATCCGCCACAGCAGTTGCAGAGTTAAACTGTCCACCCTACAAATGTAACGGGCCGTACAGGAAGATCAAACTAGCTATATCTTCCAAGGTTAAACAATAACAACAAACATATCAGCTAACCTACCAAGCTTTGACTAGTCTGTACATCAAGAATTAGGCCTCTTGGGTTTGGGCGATACGACTGATGGTGAACTTCGATTTAGCAGACCTCCTTGAGGCATGTCCCCTCCGATTCAGACTCCACTCCACGCGGTGTTATGTCGAATAGCTCTTTTTTCTAGACGTTCTCAAGGATTGGTTGTGCTCCTTCCCCTCCCAGGTGCTCTTCTTGGTGTCATTTCGGCTGCTGCCATGGTCCGTGGGCAGTTCAGGTACCTGCAACATCTATCAGCAGCAAGTGGTTAGCAAGCACAATTGGATCTACCAGTCAGCAAGAGAGGTGTTGTGCTCAGGAGTTAAGCTCGTTCTTTCTTCAAGTCAAATACCCGAGCTGATGTTAAAAGCTGCTACCTCTGTATGCTATTGATACCACTGCACCAGAACGCTTCTGCTTTCCACACCAGATTCAGCTCTGGGCTAGATAATGATGGTCACTACAAATGGAATCACTATTATTGGTGACAGTGATCAGATGCATATAGATACGTATGCTAGTCATCCATGGACATTGTTTTCAGGATCCACAAACGCGCCCTATCCTAGTACAACGCTAACTCAACAAGTCTATTCCACAAATGTTCATGAAGGGCCGGCCACAGTTTATCCTCTATAAATAAAACTCACAGCAATACAATGACTCAACAACTGATCACTAATTTTACAGGTCTGGAAGGACAGCAGTAGTACTACCTATGTCATGTCAGTGAGAAGTTGAGCTCATGCCAAATTTAAAAGACAAAATTTTAAACTGACTTAATTTAAACTGCAGCTAAAAATTAAGAGAATAAGTGTTGGAGAAATCTAAAAATTGATAACACAAAAATTCAGTCAGCAGGATACTAGGTGCAGCACGCACATAAAATATTCTAATTACACGGAGGTGGTTGTCAGTGAAGGGTGCAGGATAGACATAGTATATTAGAGACAGAAGATTTGCTTTTGCACATAAAAGTGGTTTTCACATTGTAGGTAAGATCTCCTTTTTGGTAGTGGATATATATTACCTAAATTTTCCTATCTACACCATTATTCAAAATTTAGCATTTTTTTAATTGAACGTAAATACCCCAAAAGTTCATGCCCATCTAAAATGCAAACTTGAGTAAATTTGATATTGCCACCCCTCAAATAATTCAGATTAATTTACACAGAGATCATACATACTCTTCAAGAAAAAGAAAAGGAAAGTTTTGAGGGAAAGTACACTACCTGCTAATGGTAATCCAATTACTGCTCACTTTAGCTAATAAGTACCCTTGGTTCCTGGCTATGACTGGTGCACGTATCTCCATGAAATAAGTAAAGATTGTTTGGTCGAGAAACACACACCTCTAAAAAATATGGTTGCATTAACAAAGTCATAAGAAAAAGATAAGGATGATTCGATCTTCGCAGTTGGCAGCTACGGAGAAGCTACCGTTGCAAGACGTACCAGTACACTATGACTGTCTTTGGTCCATGTGCTTTTCAAAAAGTGACACTTTGCTCTAGTTTCTCCTAGCTTTTAGAAGCTATTGACTAAATTGTACCAGTCTCTGTCATGATTTGTACACCTGAACTCCTCTCCTTGTTCCACACCCAAGCAATTCATTTTGCAGAGACCAAAGAACATTCGAACAATACTCTTGTGCCCAAACCATGTTGTCGTCCCCATATATCCTCTCTTTGTCCGTGATTCTATTCATCAACCAAGCCAATCCTGGCATGACCATCGAGACAGATATTCCTCTGGGTTCCAGAATCGACGCAGCTGGCACCCAAAGTTGGGTCTCCCCCTCGGGACGCTTTGCCTTTGGCTTCTATCCTGAAGGTGAAGGATTTTCAATTGGGGTGTGGCTTGTGATAGACACATCTAGATCCGTCGTGTGGACTGCCAACAGAGATGATCCCCCTGTTTCTGGTGGTTCAGTTGTGTTAACCTATGGCGGTTCACTTCAATGGATTCCAGCTAACGCCGGTAGCCAAGGGAAGTCCATATCTGCCACCTCTACTCCAGCTGCCTCTGCTGGCATGTTGGACAACGGTAACTTCGTCTTGTTTGACATGAAGAAACATGTCATATGGTCTACCTTTAGTTCTCCGTCGGACACCTTATTACCAGGGCAAAATCTGCCTCCTGGCAGCCAGCTCTTCTCAAGTGTATCTGACACTAACCATGCCACAGGAAAGTATCGCCTTTTCAATCAGGAAGATGGTAACCTTGTGATGTATCCTGTGGGCGCGATAGACCCTGATAGTTCATACTGGAATACTGGCACATACGGCAGCGGCTATCTTCTCACGCTCTCATTGGATCCCAACGGCACCTTATGGCTGTTCGACCAGAATTCCACATATACAGATGTGTTGTTCCTGGCTAATCGGTCTTCTTCTAATGCTTCCCCAGACAGACGACAGAGCTTCTTCCATCTGACATTGGGTGCTGATGGTATTTTGCGACTTTACTCCCTTGTGTTCTCTGGTAATGGGAAAGCGCCCATAACAGAGGTCAAATGGCTGCAGCCCAGCAGCAATCGCTGCCTTGTCAAAGGCGTTTGTGGTCCAAATAGCTACTGCCAAGTCACTGCTAATGGGGAAACTAGCTGCTCTTGTCTCCCTGGTTTTGAATTTTCAATTGCTAATCAAGGATGCTGGAGGGTGCAGCAGATTGGCGGTTGCGCAAATAATGATGACATCAGAATGATATCCACAATGGTTCAGGTGAAGAACACTAGTTGGTCAGATAATTCGTACAATGTCCCACCGCCAACAACAAGCATCGAAGCTTGCAAAGAACTTTGCCAATCTGACTGTGCCTGTGAGATTGCAATGTTTGACTCGTACTGCTCAAAGCAGATGCTTCCTATGAGATATGGCAGGATGGTTCCTGGTAGCAACATCACACTATATGTGAAGGTTTACACACGAGATACCAAAGTTGTTATCAGAAAGAAGGCTTCAAAAAGTGCTAGTTCAGTTGCCATGTTGATATCAGGTGCTACATTGGCCATCTTCTCAATTGCTGTACTCTTTGTGTCCACATTACTTTGCAAGAATCGGCAGGCCTTGAGGTACACGAGACCTCCACAACAACAAGACTTCGAACTTGATGAGACTATCGGCATTCAATCCTATTCTTTCCATGATCTAGAGTTGTCCACAAATAACTTTGCTGAAGAGCTAGGAAGGGGTGCATATGGTACCGTGTTCAAAGGTGTCTTGACCAGCAACAACAAGGATGTTGCAGTGAAGAGGCTCGAGAAGATGGCAGAAAATGGGGAGCGGGAGTTCCACCGGGAAGTGCGTGCAATTGCACGAACACACCACCGGAACCTTGTATGCTTGCTTGGTTTCTGCAACCAAGGCATGCACCGCCTACTTGTGTACGAGTATATGCCAAATGGCTCCCTTGCAGATATCCTTTTCAAGTCGGATGCACCCCCTTGTTGGGGCAACAGGCATGCGATTGCCCTGGATGTTGCAAGGGGATTACAGTACCTGCATGAAGAGATAGAGGGGCCTATAATCCACTGTGATATCAAGCCAGAGAACATACTCATTGACAGTTCCGGGGTGGCAAAGATCGCAGACTTTGGCCTGGCGAAGCTGCTAATGGGGAACCAGACACAGACTTTCACTGGCATCAGAGGCACACGGGGCTATCTCGCACCAGAGTGGAGCAAGAACATGGCAATCACTGTGAAGGCAGATGTGTACAGCTATGGCATCATGCTTCTTGAGATGATTAGCTGTAAGAAGAACATGCAGCTGAAGCTGGCTGGCGAGGAATGTAACATTTCTGAGTGGGCCTATGAGTATGTGGTATCCGGTGAAGTAATGGAAGTGGCAGCCGGTGAAGGTGTCAACCAAATCGAGCTGGAGCGCATGCTGAGGATCGCTATCTGGTGCACTCAGAATGTGCCGGTGACACGGCCTGCAATGAAGAGCATCGTTCAGATGCTGGAAGGAAGTGCTGAAGTTCGCCAGCCTCCACCGCCAGCATCGTTTTCGCAGTCACTGGGGTGATCTGGAAGCAAATGACAAATCTGACTGTTTCTCTTCTTTTCTTTTGGCAACGACAAACCTGATTGTTTCTGCAAGACAAAGTAAATTTCTCTCAAATAGCACATGAGATGGCGGTAATAAAAGGTAAGGTGATTAACTGAAGCACATATATGATATATTATGATGAACAATAATCAGGAATTGAAGCAAGAGATGTTCAGAAGTGTTAGTACACCAACAACCAAGGATACAAGTACCTCGATGTGGATCATGTTACCACTGGGCTCTTCCACAAGCCTTTTGCGCCATGTGACACATTTCCTACAGTGGTATTCCAAATTTGCTGCCCTCCGTTCCACGCCTCACCATGATCATCAACCTTCCATATCAGTACAACTATTGTAAGACA
Organism: Lolium perenne; assembly: GCF_019359855.2. Classification (NCBI taxonomy): domain Eukaryota; kingdom Viridiplantae; phylum Streptophyta; class Magnoliopsida; order Poales; family Poaceae; genus Lolium; species Lolium perenne. Next base: position 6,013,919 of record NC_067247.2, read on the forward strand.
TACACACAATATTATATGTAATAACAGTCTAAGAAACATCTTTTTGTCCATGTTTCCTATGCATGCAAAGTGTTTGGTAGTGTATACCTTGTATCAATTAGCATGATGCACTTGTGAGTTGCAACTACATGCCACAAGTAGATATGCTTTCTCTGCAATTTCTGAACCGATAGCAAGTGCACCTGTAACCCATACAACAAAAGACAATAATAGTCACTGATTTTTAATACATATTAATAATGTGATACACATATTTTGCTCAGCAATATATGTGCGGGCTGCTTTCGCTGTTTGAAAATACTTGGCATTTGTTTGGGCAAGAATTTATTTTTAAATGTTCCGATTGGAGTGGTACTGCTAGATGTGCCGAAACAAATATTGTTTACACTATTACACTTCCACAGCAAATGTAATAAATGTTGGAAATAATCTTGTAGTTGCTTAGTAGTTAAGCTAGCAGCACTAGTTCAGTTTGGGTTTTGCTTGTAGCAGCAAAACGCCATCTAGACATTAGCTGTACTTGGTCGGCCACTGTAGCAGGTCGGTCACTGTAGCAGGTTAGTTACTGTACTAGGTCGGTCACTGTAGCACCGACCTGAAAACCTCTATATAAGAGGCACCCTATGTGAAGCAATAGAGAGAGAAAAAATGTAGCAGTCTAGAGCTGCACCAAGCTACTTGTGTCCACTTTCAATTTGAGTTGAGAGTGTGTGTGTCCAAGTGCAAAGAGTGAGTAGCAGCAACTCTTAATAGTAGCTTTCATTTGGTATCAGAGCCACGGCGATGGCGTTGGTTCCGCACGGTGGTGGCGCCGGGGGGAGCGCGATGCCGCTCTTCTGTCCGATACTCACCCGCGACAACTACACTGTCTGGGCGATCAAGGTCGAGGCCAACCTCGACGTGCAGGGCGTCTGGGAGGCGGTGGTTCCGGAAGACTCGACGGTGGCGGTCGATCCGGAGAAGAACAAGAGGGCGAGGGCATACCTGCTCGGCGCGCTCTCGGAGGACATTCTCCTGCAGGTGTCGTCGAAGAAGATGGCGGCGGCGATCTGGGAGTGCCTCAAGGCGCGGTTCGTCGGCGCGGATCGCGTCAAGGCAGCTCGGCTGTCGACGCTCCGCGGCGAGTTCGATCGGCTGATCATGGCGGACGGCGAGGAGCTAGACATCTACGCTGGCAAGATCGGCTGCATGGCCACCAAGTTTGCAAGCCTCGGCGGGACGCTGAGCGACGCCCAGATGGTGAAGAAGCTGCTCGACACCGTTCCGGACTCGCTGTTCGCGGCAGTGGCCGGCATCGAGCAGTTCTGCGACGTCGAGACCATCTGCTTCGACGACGTGCTCGGGCGTCTCAAGGCGTTCCAGGAGCGGACGGAGCGGCGCAAGGCGGCTGTTGGCGGAGAGCGTCGTGGCGACCAGCTGCTGCTCACGGCCGCTCAATGGGAGGCACGACGACGTCAGCGCGGCCGTGGCCACGACCACAACGACATCAGGAGCAGCGTGGACTCAGGCGCGAGGGGACGGCGCGGCAAGTGCTTTGGGCTGTGGCGTTCGCGGCCACTTTTCCCGTGACTGCCCCGAGCCCAGGAAGGAGAAGGCGTTTCTCGCCAACGTCGACTACGAGCCGTCGTTGTACTAGGTTGTGACTTGGGGGGAGATAAGCCATTTCGTGCGGTGTCGACGACCAGCGTGTTCGTGCGCGTCTAGGTTGTACATGGCCGTGGCAGGAGTGCCCAGCTTGTCGTGCGTCAGAGAGCGTTGGTGATCTGTTGAAGGCCTGCGGCGTTGTGCGCGTTGGAGCGTGTTGTGCGTGCGGCCGGTATGTGCGGATCAAGCAGCCAAGTGCGCGTCTCAAGATGAAGACGAGGAAGAAGATGACAAGATTAGGGGGGTGATTGTTGGAAATAATCTTGTAGTTGCTTAGTAGTTAAGCTAGCAGCACTAGTTCAGTTTGGGTTTTGCTTGTAGCAGCAAAACGCCATCTAGACATTAGCTGTACTTGGTCGGCCACTGTAGCAGGTCGGCCACTGTAGCAGGTCGGTCACTGTAGCAGGTTAGTTACTGTACTAGGTCGGTCACTGTAGCACCGACCTGAAAACCTCTATATAAGAGGCACCCTATGTGAAGCAATAGAGAGAGAAAAAATGTAGCAGTCTAGAGCTGCACCAAGCTACTTGTGTCCACTTTCAATTTGAGTTGAGAGTGTGTGTGTCCAAGTGCAAAGAGTGAGTAGCAGCAACTCTTAATAGTAGCTTTCAATAAATATATTAGGATGAAATGAAAAGTCAATGATAAAGACAAGCACAATCCATTGTACAGTTCCAGACCAATCGCTTCCATCTCTGGCTCCAAGTATATCAGTTGGATGAAGGAGTAGATGTACGATGCAGCCATATCAAGTTTCAAGAAGAACTCTTTAACTTAAGTTTGGATTCCTTTCCACTTCTTTAAAAAAATCTCTTATGTATATACTTAAGATTGCAGGCTCCAGATTCAAACACAACAATACAATCATTCAATTTACGCAACAACACATGTGCAAGAGACATAAGTAGAGGGAATTCATTCTGTTAGATGAAGGTACATACCGCGCCTTGACTCATTTCCCTTGGTGCTGAGTTGAGCTCTCTGCACCGGAGCTTTCTTCTTCCAAGAGAGCGCCTAGATGCTGCAAACGAAATGGTTCTTAGACAGAATTCCAACTGAGGGCAGAAATGGGGACCGGTATGATCTTTGGGTTGGTGACTCATGAGTCAGGACCAGCTAGCTGCCTCTCTTTCTTATACACTCAGAAGCTCAATGTGAATTTGTATACTTTCTAGGACTCATCCGGGTTCAGAACAGTCCCATTATTTACTCCTTTCTTGTTAATTATCTTGATTGGAGCATGGAGAGACGACTGAGTTGAGAAGATACAACCAAACTTAGCAATTGGGTACATGACCAGATGCCTATGATCTTTTTCAATATCATGTGGACATTGTTTAGTGGTCAATGGATAGTCTTTTAGTATCTCGTGTCTAATTGTATTCTCTGTCCATGTATTGGATCAGCTTGGGATTTCTTGGTAGTTGTTTAATCTTGTGATGCTCGGCAAATGAAGAAAACAGGACCGTGGACTAACAACTAGTGGGTTCACTTGAAAGGTAAATGAATCTATCATGTCTAAATAGGCACCGGAAATGAATTCACACACTAGTTTACAACTTTAACTTTTGACTAAACCTACCGGTGAATTTCGACTGCTTTTGCATGCCAAATAGCAAAGTCTGGGTGCTACGATCAGGGGATACCATTTGATTTAGCGGCCTTCCTTGAGCTTTGCCGCTACTTGGTAGAAGTTCTGCTGCTGACATGAGTGGTAACTGCAACAGCCATAATAACACGGGTTGGCGCATCGCTCGTTTCCATGGAATCCCAACACTGTTGCCCTGCCTTCCACGCCGTGGCCGTTAACTTTCATTGAGCAGAAAGTACAATTGACCATCCAAGAAGATTCACATGTAAGAGAAAGAATTATACTTACTACTGTTCTTCCCAGAACCTGTCACACAACCGCTGTTCCGTCGGAATGGAGAGCGCGTTGATGCTGTCGGGTTGGATGCGTCAGCCTGGAACCAAATGAAAACTGTCAGATGATTTGCTGATGGAGAAGTGTATGCAACCTGCTCAACCTTTGACAGCACTTCATCAGCTCAGAACTCTGCAGACACCACTGCAGAGGTAACAGGCAACTGAGGTATGCCATCATGGCATCATACATGGAGACGGTGTCGTGATGGGGGCGGCGCTCCACTGGAAGGCGGGTAAGACGTGGACACGCACGGCGGCCGCGCTGGGGGACGGCGACGGCATGTTCTGCTGTGTGCCGACGATACAAACCACGTACGTGCCGGTGCCGGAGCGTGGCAGGCGCGGAGGCTGCAGGATGCGGCGCCGGGCATCAACGCCCGACGATGTCGTGTCGGTGTGGGAGGGGCGCGGCGCCGCCACGTCCGCCCACCTTACGCCAGCATCCGCCGCCTCATTGGCAGTCCTTGCCGTCGGTTTCTTGATCGCGCGCGCGCGCGCGGGACCGGACCCGCTGCTCCTCAATTGAAAAGCCGGCCTTTGCATCACGGCGCGCGGCTTCGGCCGTGGAGTGGGTTGTCGGCCGCGACGTCGAGATTCGGAGGTCGCGGGATTCATAGAGGAGAACGGGAGCTCGGGCGGCATGGCTAGCGCTAGGGTGCGTCGCCGAGAAACCGGCAGTGGAGTCAGTCTCTGCGGCTAGCGGTCGCCGGGAGCGGAAAGGGGATCCGTATGTGTATGTGTCATGTGTGTCGCTTTTTGTTTTTTTCTAATTTTATTTCCTAGTACATATGTAAAGAGCTAATGCTTCAAAATAAAGGTCTCACACTAAACCCAATATAACACTTTAGCACATTGATTGACCTATATACGATCTTTAACCCTCGATTTTTACCAGATAGTATAAATAGTTTGTTGTATTTTGTCTTGCAAGATATTCCCATTTCATATTTATGTATACTAATTTTACATACATAAATATTTCAAATATAAACTATAATCCAAGTTATACGCTGAGGACAAGAAAAGTCACTCTGTCTTATATTTGGGGAAACAGGGAGTGTATTTTAATTTTATAAATATATATCAATCATTCTTACAATTTTACAAATATAGATTTAAAAAAATCTGAAGTCATAAAATCACAACTGCAAGAAGGCGTGGTTTAATAAGAATGCATAAGGCGTATTGCCTATCTGAGGATGTGGGTATATCATTCTCTGTCGACAGTTGAAGTTCAGAATGCCAGCTTATTTCTTTCATACATTTGCATAGCTACTAGGTTCCAGTAGACAAAAGTTTTAAAACGAGCAGACGGCCTGATCAAGATAGAGCTGAAATCCTACAGAACAAATTTTGTCAAATTTCTTGGTTGTTGGTCTAGAAAAGTATGTTATTTGGCTCCTATCTCTAGAGGTAGGATGGCATTTCATTTTTGAGGACAAATACTTGCCAGCAAGAAAAGCAGGACAAATGAATCTGGTTAAGGTCTTGCTAACAGCCAAATGGAACTGCTGGATGGCATTTCTTTTCTTCGTGACTTTGTTCAATTCAGATTCATTTTCTCCAAAAAAAAATATAGAAAGGGTCAAACGGGTAAAAATAGAAACTGCCAGCACTGCATATAATAGTCATGAGATCAAAAGTGCATTTTCCGACTGAAAGAAAAACCACTGCACAGCAGTTACAGGGTTTAAACTTGGGACACTAGGAAACCAACCAGACGGCACAAGCAGATGGAACTATCTATATCTCCCAGTTAAGCAACAACTACAAACATATCAACTAACCTACCGAGTTTTTCTAGCTCTGTACATCACGTACCAAACCATTTGGGTCTGGGTGATACAACAGATGGCGACCTTCGTTTCAGCGGACTTTGTTGAGGCATGTCGCCTCAGATTCAAACTCGACTCCCTGCGGTGTTATGTCGACTAGCTCTTGTTTCTGGGGGGGTCCTCAAGGACTGGTGGTGTTCCCTCCCCTACCAGGTAATCTTCGTGGTAGCATTTCGGCTGCTCCCGTGGGTGGGACCTGTGACGGTCATCGAGAAGACATAAGGTTAGCGCCTATAACTGAACTCTTGAACGGTTGTTTATATACCCATGGTCTAATAGTCTATCTTCCACAATAATGCAGAACAGGCTTTCACTGCACATGTTGAAGAATTCAAACGGTACAACGAGTTGAGTACCTTGTGTTGTAGCCTCACTACTGTAGAAACCAGCAGCTTGTCGCCGACGATCTGTCTCAGCCGCTTCACCAAGTCAGTCCTGCTTATCTTTCTCCTCTGTTTCAACATCAAGATGCACACAACAGGTAGCGTAAGGATTGGCATACTGAATGCAGCAGAGTATCTCAAAAGGGGAAATGGAGAACAGAATTAACAACCTTGAATTCCTCGTAGTATTGATGGAGTAGGTCCATATCAGAACGAGGCACTTTTGTGGAGAGAGCCGCGAAAAGCATCGAGAAGGGCATCCAAGGTGAGCTAGGAGCCCGTGGACTTGGAGCACGCCCAAACTTGGGCAAATGTTGTTCATCAGCTGAAGATGCCACGGTTTGGAAACAACTGGCATCCTGATCACAATAAACAAAAGATAATATGACGAACTGGAAGTTCTCAAGGAAATTGTTCACATCGAAATTAAGGTGCTAAGCTCATCCTTTTAATACCAACTATTCAACTATCAGCCGGTTTTCTGAATTTATCACACTGACGACACAAGGAAGGTAGACCGACAGAACGTCAGTACATTTCATTATTTCCCAAACAGAGCATGGTCAAAACAAAAGACAGAACGAAGCAGGTCTTTCCTTACATACGGAGTACATAAACACTCCAGATGGAGTCCGTTGCAAACTTGGAAGCAAATTATGACAAGCCTTAGCAAACACATGGACAATATAATAATAAGATAGAATTTAACAAGCGGGGAATCATTACTAGTACAACTTAAAAATCTAAGAGTACAGTATCTAGGCAAAACAAGCAAGTTCCTTACAGTAGGCATGTCACTACTTCATGCAATAAATCACCTCTAGGTAACATATACTCGAATTCCAGTGCACAATATAGCTAATGCTTCACTTTATTCAAGACATACTGCATACCAAAGTTGGGATACAATTTGTAACCAATTAGAGCATAACAAGCATACCTTGGTTACACTGTCTGGTGACCTAGAATTTCCTATCTCAGATATGTTGGATGCAGTATCTTCTCTAACCAAGTATTCTGCAGTAATATCAAATAAATTTTCTTGTGTAAATAACACCAAAGTAAAAAATGGAAAGAGAGATAAAATCAAGAACCATATGAGTGGCTGTAGTAGTACCATTGGTCATGGAAGGTGATTTGATAATAACAGCATATTCAGCATAGATGTGTTGATGCACATTTGCATCCCAAACGACATAGTGCTTTGGCTTTTGGAGATCATCCACGCCACTATCAAATATTCCAGCTGTTGGCTGGAATTGCTTTGATCCAGGGAGTACAACCTCAACATTTCCCATTATAACGCGACACAGCATCATCCTTATGATGCCATTTTCGTCAACATCTGAGTAACTGGCACTGTGCATAAATTTCAAGTAAGACCACAAGAAAATATTGAATACTGAAAGCACGAGCAATCAAGCAGCCAAGTTAAGGATGTATATGTTCAAAAAGTTGTTATATTTCTGCAGTGAAGATAAATGACGAGATGGACATAAGGCCTAAAGTTGAGATTAGCATAGATGCACATAAATGAGTCAGCAAAAGAACAAATATTTACCAGGTATTGGCGCAGTTGGCTGGAGCGAGGTGTGTCCCAATGCCATAAACTGGGCCTAGCAGAGGTTTGGTAATTTTCAGAGTACCATGCATCATCATATCCTCCATAGCATCCTTGGAACAAGGCAACCATGCATAACGCACATTTGCGTTCCCACGCTGTATTTTGGTGAGTTCAAGTTCCTTCTGGAAAAGATTGAATCGAGCCTGCCCTTGCTGATCTACCAGTGGGGTTCTATAGATACCAACAATATCTTTTTCACTGAAAGGATGGCCTAATCCTTCCAGTAATAACCTCCGCACAGCTGAATCAATGCGTGGGCCACTATTATGCAAACCTGTAGCAGCATTTCTGGGTCCACTAGCAGCTTCATTTTGCACCTTCTGTTTTTCCACCAGTATGTTATTAACCTTCTTTACATGAGAAGGTACTTCAGCAACATGATCTGAACTCGAGCTTTCAGATGCAGCTGTTGATATCTCATCAGCTTCAGATTTACCACTGGGGTCACTTCTTCCATGCTGAACAGGTTTAGAAGTTATCAGTCTAGCACATAAATCTGGAAAGAAGCGGCCACCATGATCATCAATCCATGCTATTGGCTTGGTTGTTGCCGTCGCAGAATCTAGGCAAACCATGTGCATGAAGTCCAACAGTACTTGCTGGTTCTGGAATACAGCATTAGTAATTGGCCTCTTTAACTGAAAGTCCCGCTGAACCAGATTCACAACATGCTCTGGAAAATCCCTCCATTTACCCTGTTGGTAATAAAGCACACGCATGGGCAACCCACTTGTCTTGAAGTTGTTGTACCATTCCAGAATATGACCAGCACATGAGGTCATTTTAGACTTCTTACATACAGGCATGGCAAGGTTTTGTCTCTGAACATGCCGGGAGACCTCAGCAGCAGCATCTGTGTCAGTACTATTCGCAGCAGAGTCATGCTTCCTCTTGCGATCAGTAGCTTTCAGAATATGTCCATCCAGTGCCATTACATTCTTCCTCTCCATATTTTACACAAAGCTCAACTAAAACCAAGTATTGACTTTCTTTACAGATTAACACCACTAAGCAAAAATAGCGTAACCTAGTTAATGAAACCTAGATTGTGTTTGCACAAAAGTAACTCCAAAATGAGCCATGTTATCCACAAGGGTATGTGAAATGGACCTGGGACATAAGCAGGAAAAAAAGGAATAAAGAAATGTAAAGAGTGGGAGCATGGGTGGAAGAAAAAAAAAAAGTAGTGTCTCACAGATCATTTATGTAATTCTTTCATGCCACACAGTGGTGTAGTATGCAATTATTAAAAACTATTCCTTTCTGATTCTTTACTCCCACCTATGGCAGATTTGTGCTTCACATCATTGCTCCAACATACCACTGATGCTGCTGGTGTGGCAACATGAGGGCTCAGCAGTAAACAACGATGGAGAGAGAAGCCAACGCTGGTGCTGGAACAAATATTCGCGTCGCGGCCAGATCGTAAAATCTGCCACTGTTGCTCCCATGGACATTGCCAAATACAGTAACACCAAGGCCATGGTATAATCCCATGGCATTGAAGCGCATGATGGCGTCCCGGTATTCCCGAGAATGGAAGGACAATGACAGCTTGTGCAGAGAGCTTGGTGTGCAGAGCTCAATTCCAAATTATTTCAGTACTATAACATTATGGGAAACCATCATATTAGGTTTGTTTCCAGGCAATATAAATATCTACTACTAGTTACGGACACATATTAACTGGATGTGCAGTGCATGCTTGATGAATAAAAGCATCAGTCTGAAGCAGCAAAGACAAGGTCACGAGAAAAACTGTGAACCTTGAACACAGATATGAATACAGCAACAAAGTATGTTTAAGACGTATGCAGCTTACTCTAGTGTCTGTTTAGCTTACTCAGTTTACCACTTGCACACAAACATTTACACACTAAACGGAAGTCACAGCCTAGTCAATTTCCGATCCTTATCCACTGATGCTATGCTATGGTGCGACAACTCGACGTGTGATGCTTGCGTGATGAAATAAAGCAACAATCCGGAGTAGCGCAGACCAGTTTGAGCTGGCAACGCAGTCGATGTTTGGCTTGTGGATTGGCTAACTAGCAGTTAGCGCCGACCAAAGTCGTTCCACAAGCATTTAATCTACTTCTTGATCTAGCTGCTAATAACACAGTAAGCAGGCACACGCGGTTATCAGTACTACTGCCGGGCAGGTGCTCCCAGCAGAGGAAGATCCTTAGTCCTAAACAGTTTCTAGCCATTCCTAGTCTTCACTTGACAGATCATGCAAGTATCGAATAGCTACATCGCATGCAGTAGCTCGAAGCCCAGCGCCTACTCGATGAGTATAAAAGCATCAGACTGGAGTAACCCCGCCCAGCCCGAGCACAAGAAACTGAACTCCGAGCACATGAGTGAGCAGAGCAGAGATTACAATCTGGAATCTATGTGATCCTACCATCAGATAGCAGATGTGTCACAAAGAACCAACTACCCGCAGCAGCAGCAGCTCTGCAAGGTACACAGCGCCGCCGCTGCTCCCAAAATTCCGGACTCCGGAGGCAACGCACAGCACAGCTCAACAGTAGACAGCAGCAGATGAATCCTAATCGCACAGCGAGCAGCAGATGAATCCTAATCGCACAGCGAGCAGCAGATCAAAGGTGAAAGCTTAGAGGGGGATTCGGAAGAGCGGGTTACCTGCGGCGGCACATCGCGGGTTTCTTGGGATAGAAGAAGCAGATGTTCAGAAATGGATTAGGACTCTCTCTGTTCCTGTGATTCAGATCAGGTGATGGAAGGTTGGGTGGATTGTGGTGGGGGTATAGGGAGGGGAAGCAGCCGTTTTAAGGCGCCGCCGCCGTGGGGGACGGCCGCGGCATGGCGGTGGTTTACTGTGGGTTGGTCGCCGGGTGGGGGGAATCCGGCGGCTCTGGGTTTCTTCCGGTGGGCGAGGCGGACACTGGGGGCTGCAGGGCGGGGGTACGAGGGCGGGGTACGTGTAGCTGCGTGCCGACCTGTGGGTGGTGGTTGCGGACCGTCGGATGGGTTCTGTGGGCGGGATCGGACGGCGGGGCTTGCACGAGGTGCGGGAGCGGGGTGCGCTGGGGATTTTTGCGGTGTGGGCCGAGGATTTGTTTTTCTGGGGCGAGGTGGGGCCCGGCTGGTTTGTGGTTTCTTGCGAAGGGGGCCGTGGACCTTGTGGGTGAGGTCAGTGACGTGGCCGGTCGGGTCGGGTCGCTCGTCCTCATCGCGATCCGTCTTTCTTTACTCGCAGTGTGCTGTTTTTCTTAGTATAATAACGGTGCCGTTGTTTGTTCCGTTTTCGCATATTACAAATTTCGTCAAACTTCTTCATCAAGTGATAAACATATATGTACTACTACCTCTTCTTCTAACTTAGTCTTCGCCACAAAATTGTACTTATCCGCCCTAACATATGAATGCCCCACAAGGATGGATTCAACCTACCCAAGGACAAACACCTCATAACCACGAGATTCTCAAATTATGATCTACTAGAGGACCAGTGAATTGATATCACTGGTTACTTATAAGGAGCAAGGCTTGCCCTAAGGAAAATAAATAAATATCTTACTCAACATTTTATTTCTATCTCGTAATCATATCCAATCCAGTTTCGTGCATTACTTGGTGTAGCAAGGATTTAGACTTGATAGGTATAACCCTATAGCATACAAGGCACACCATTGAATTTGATAGAAATTGGCATAGAAGGTATCGGGAATTGCCGGCAAAAAACTAGAGCTATAATATGCACTCCCTGACTAATACGGTTTCCATGCATCTCGCTCCTGACCAGTCTGGGATGGGAAGTTTGGTCGGAGCACCGTAGGCTATTTTGAGAGAGTCATTGATATTGTGTATTGGCAATGAACCTGGTATGCAACAATATACACGCTTGATCAACTTGCAATCGATGTGGAACGGTCGTCTAGGGCCTCCTAATTTGCTTGCTCTTGATCTCTGCAGATGAGTAGCTTGTGAGCTTGCACAAATCAGGTTAGCATCATTGAAAGGGAAAATAAGCATCTTGATTCGCCCTAGTTTCAAGTACTTTTTAACAACAAGTAATAATGAAAAAATCCCCAAAAGTAATTTGTCTTCTTAAGATCTTTGTTCATGTGTTTCCAGAGGTGGGTTTGACAATAAGTCGAAAATTTGTGGTTGTAGGAGTAGCAAGTTGAGACAGTTTGTGGTTGTAGGAGTGGCATGTTGCAAGAGTTTGTGGCTATCGAGACTCGAGAGTATCTGTTGCTGTTGTATCGATTTCAGCCCTGTTTTTGGCACTTTCTTGTTAATTAATAGATTGGGGCGAAAACGATTACATGGAACGGTCCTCTAGGGCCTCCTAATTTGCTTGCTCTTGGCCTCTGTGCAGATGAGTGCCTTGTAAGCTTGCACATATCAGGGTAGCACCACTGAAAGGGAAAATAGGCATCTTGATCCGGTCAAGTTTAAAGTATTTTTAGCAACAAACCATAATGAAAAAATCCACAAAAGTAATTTGTCTTCTTAAGTTAAGTGATTTGAAAGTTGCAAGCACCACCATTTATTAGATTCCATAGCAGCCACGCACGGCCAGCTCGACTTTGATTCATCGCCTTTGGCGGCATTCAAACTCCGATTGGTAATTTTGTTTGTCATAATAAGATGCATCTTTGTACCAACTGTGGGCACATTATTACAAGCTACTCCCTCCGTTCTGAAATAGTCTACATTCTAGCTCCAAAATTTGTTCTGAAATACTCTACATTCTAGCTTTTAGTCAACAACAACACTGAAAACGAGGTGGTTTTACTCTCTTTATTGGATGTTGTTATTTTCAATGTAGCTTGGATTGGTTGTTCAAATATCTAAGTAGTACTAATAAATGCACTACTAATTGGTCTCATTTTTTCTAGAATGTAGACTAAATCAGAACGGAGGGAGTATGTCATTAGTATAGCCGCAAACATGATCATTTCCTTAAAGGTCATAAATGTTCATAGATGCATGATAGTGCATTTTGGGAAGTTTTTTTTTACAAAATTTGTCAAAATTCATGTCTAGCATTTATCCTTGCAGCTACCACACACAAAAGGGCCAATGTGTACTCGATCTCTATAGCAAATTGATGCATTTTTTCCTTGGTTAAACCAAACCTGCTACAAATTTCTATAGCACATGTACTCGATCTCTACAGCAATAGATACACATGTACTCAATCTCTATAGCAAATTGATGCATTTTTTCCTTGGTTAAACCGAACCTGCTATACAAATTTATGCGTTTTAAATTGCTTCAGCTGGGATTATCCCAACGATTTTCCTATTTTTGTGTTTTTAAAATGTTTTGAACCAAAGAGGCCCCAGGATGGACCCTTATGGCACCTAAGCCCGTTCATGGTTTTGGTTGAAAAAGGCAAACCAAGGGCCTGGCTCAGCCCTCACCGCACCAGATGAACGAATTATGGCGTGTTCAGTTGTTTTTAGATTCAACCTGCAAGCAAATAAAACCTTCAGGGTTCGTCTGATTCAAAGGAATCTCATGAGTATTTTGCAGGATTTTCACCTTTGGGATTTTTTCATGCGCATCGTTCAATTCGTAGGATTTAAATCCCGAGGAATCTATCGTTAGGATTATATTTTTCCATATATGTAATGAAATCTAGGAGCATAAAGCATATTATGATATCTAGTTAATCCCTTAATCGAGTCAATCCATGTAATCGTGTATAACCGAATATGACCTACTAGGTCGACTATATAAATGTAACCGGTGCGGGACAAAGCATCGCTTCCACCATATGAAAACTCACATGTATATGAATTTTTTTCTATAGGATTGCATTTTGTTATGTTCTTGAGGGAAATTCCCATACTTTTTTTCGATATGGGAGCAGAGCCCCGGCCTCTGCATCAATCGATGCACACAGCCATGTCATTTATTTAAAATTGTTCACAATGTATACTTATTACAATCATGCAATATCCAAGGTCACGACAAGGACCAGCCAAACAAAGATGAAAAGAATACAAAGACTATCCATCTTCAATTCTTCTAATATGGCGCCATCCAGTAGCCTGGAAATAACAATCCCGTGTGACCGTCAATAGATGGTTGCATCCAGTAGCCATAGTATCCCGCTGCTCCTCCAGAAGTAGATATGCCCATAGCTGTATCCAATGCGCCGCACGAAGAATAACCTGCAAAAAATTGGTTCCCTTCTGTTTATTAAACACAATATCATTTCTACTAGTCCATATCGACCAGCAAATGGCAGAAACACCAATACGTATATGTTCTTTATCTTTCTTATTCACTCCATTCAACCAATTACCGAACATATTAGTAACGTTGGATGGAGGAGGAATATTATAAGAGAAGAAAATCATCCTCCAAATTAGTTTTGCGAACGGACATAAGATGAACAAGTGATCAATAGTCTCATTCTCATCACAGAAACAACATTTTTGACAACCCGTCCATTTTCTCTTGATCAAATTATCTTTAGTTAATAGCACCTTATTATTTAGGAACCACATGAAAAAAATTATCTTCAGCGGAATTTTGATCTTCCAAAGATACTTACGCAGAAATCTAGTATGACCGTTCATAAGATCCAAGTACATAGATTTAACTGAAAATACACCCGACTCTGTTAAGTTCCAGATAAACTTATCAGTTTCATTAGTTAGATGTACCGACATTAGACGCTCACAGAGATGCAACCACCGATTCCACTTATGTTCATTTAGAGATCTCCTAAAACCAATGTTAATAGGCACTTGACCCAAAACCGTAGAAACCAACACATTTTTTCTTTGGACAATATTGTACAAAGATGGATATTGTTGTGCTAACGGTACATCACCCAGCCATACATCTTCCCAAAACCTAGTCCTCGACCCATCGCCTATTTTGAATTTGCCCCTCTTGAAAAAATCAGATTTAACCCGCATTAAGCCCTTCCAAAATGGAGAATCAGTGGGTTTCTCCTCAACCTGGGCTAAAGTCTTATGTTTGAGATACTTATTATGTAACAATTGTTGCCACATTCCCTCCTCATTTAGTAATTTGAAGAGCCATTTGCTGAGCAGACATTTATTTTTTAGATCAAGAACTTCAATACCTAAACCCCCTTGATCCTTTGGTCTACAAATTATGTTCCAACGAGACAATCTATATTTCTTCTTATGTTCATCGGATTGCCAAAAGAAGCGAGATCGATAATAATCAAGTCTCTTTCTCACTCCTATCGGAATCTCCAAAAAAGATAGCATAAACATAGGCAAACTAGTAAGAACTGAATTGATAAGGGTTAGGCGATCTCCATATGATAGCATCTTTCCCCTCCAACAACCTAGCTTTGCAGCAAATCTATTTTCCACCGGATTCCATTCAGAATTACGTAGCACGCGGTGATGAATTGGAATACCAAGATATCTAATAGGCAAGGAACCAGATGCACACCCAAAAATTTCTTTATACTGGTGTTCCATTTCTGATGCTTTACCAAAACAAAATAATTCGCTCTTATGAAAATTTATCTTCAGCCCCGATAACTGCTCAAATATGTTTAAAAGGGGAGAATTTAACTTCCCGGCCTCTGCACCAACCAGGGATGCACACAACCATTTGGCATGAGTACTAAGATTATTAATCTTTGTTAAGATTAAAGCATAGTCCTCAAGATAAATTGCATGAGTACCAGAACTAGTCTGGGCCTCAAGTATAAATAGGAACCTAAATTCGCCTCCGTGAGGATTTGAACTCAGGTGTTGGGTTTGTACATCCACTCCCCCAACCAGTTGAGCTAGGCTCACTTCCTCATACACTACAACCTCATGCTGCAATTTCTTTGTTTTTCATGTGAGTCAAACCCTACTTGAAGAACTATCATGTAGGTTACAAATCTATAGAATTCAACCAGATATGACGTTCTAATCCTAAAGTTTTCCTATACCTGCGTTGTAAGGATCTTGTGCAGAAAACATCCCCTAGCCGGTTAAGAATGGGCTGGAACTAACGAACATGTACGTCAATGAAAATAAACCGTGCACAACACCTATCTAAACAGAAAATGCTCGTCTAAAACCATCATGGCATCCGACCTACCCAAGGACAAACCTCATAACCAGGAGATTCTCAACTTTTGATCTACTAGAGGACCAACGAATTGATATCACTGGTTACTTATAAGTAGCAAGGCTTGCCCTGAGGAAATAAATAAATATCTTACTCGTCATTTTATTTCTATCTTGGAAACATATCCAATCCACTTTCGTGCATTACTTGGTGTAGCAAGGATTTAGACTTGATAGGTATAACCCTATAGCATAGAAGGCACACCTTTGAATTTGATAGAAATTGGCATAGAAGGTATCGGGAATTGCAGGCAAAAGACTAGAGTTATGATATGCACTATGTGACTAATACGGTTTCCATGCATCTCGCTCCTGCCCGGTCTGGGATGTCAATTTTGGTCGGAGCACCGCAGGCTACTTTGAGAGAGGCATAACCATTGTGTATTGGCAATGAAACTGGTATGCAACAATCTACACGCTTGAACAACCTGCAATCGATATGGAACGGTCCTCTAGGGCCTCCTAATTTGCTTGCTCTTGGCCTCTCTGCAGATGAGTAGCTTGTAAGCTTGCACAAGTCAGGTTAGCATCATTGAAAGGGAAAATAGGCATCTTGGTTCGGCCTAGTTTCAAGTACATTTTAGCAACAAGTCATAATGTAAAAATCCCCAAATGTAATTTGTCTTCTTAAGTGATGTGAAAGTAGCAAACACCACCAATTTATAGATTCCATAGCCGCCACTCACGACCAGCTCGACTTCGATACATCGCTTTTTGGCAGCATTTAAACTCCCATTGGTAATATTGTTTGTTATACCAAGATGCATCTTATGAGCACATTATTGCAAACTATGTCATTATTGTAGCCGCAAACATAGTGATTTCACTTAAAAGTCATAAATGTTCATAGATGCATGATAGTGCGTTTTGGGAAGTTTTTTTTAACAATTTATGTCAAAATTCATGTCTAGCATTTGTCCTTGTAGCTACGACACACTAAAGGACCAACTGCATAAGTTTTACATTTTTTATGTGCTGTGAAAACTAGACTTGCACTCCATCTCTATAGCAAATTGGTGCAATTTTCCGTGGTTAAACCAAACAAATTCTGCTACAAATTTATGCATTTTTTTCGTCAGCTGGGATATTTGTGTTTTTAAAATGCTGTGAACCAAAGAGGCCCCAGGATGGGCCCTTATGGCACCTAAGCCCATCCACGGTTTGGGTTCAAAACCAGCTAAACCAAGGGCCTAGCCCAGCCCGCACCGCACCAGATGAACAGATTATGCCCGCAAGCAAAGAAAGAAAAACTAGACAGTGTGTGTGGTGAAGACAGAGGAGTGGAGAGCAAGATCGATCTAACGGTCCAAAGTTTGGACTGAACTCTGAAGGCCCGACTGTGGATCACTTCACTTTGACGGTCGTCGTCGTCCTCCCATGCTGCGCATGGCTTGGCTAGCTGATCGCTTTCCCTTTCGGAAGGCCGACACGGCTGCTTCAGGCAAAAACAAAGACGGCGGAGGCTGGCTGCCGGCGTACGGTGCCGTCGTGGAAGGCCGCCAAGGCTGCCTGCACTATACACCGGAACGGCCGTTCCGATGTCGTATCAGAGATATACCGCGAGTACATGGCATGGGGGTGCGTTAAACAATGAGCTCTGCTTCCAACACCCTGCTCTCGTTGCTTTGCTTTGTACTGGCACCTGGATTCATCGATCTTCTCCTTCACTTTCTTTCTTCTTGCTGGTCGGACCAGATCACACTGGCGATGATCCATGGAGGTGACGCATGCGTGCATATGGGCGCCGCACGCCCGGGCAAAGCTATGGCGATCTGGCGGTGTGCGCATGCCGAATGATCAGATCGTGCGCTACCTAGCTCTAGCCTCCTCTAGCTGCATGCTCGCAGAGTGGAGAGAGATGGATGATGGATCGGTGGAGTGGAGGGAGTTGCTACGAATAGGCTTTGTCTTACGTACGTACTAGTAGTACTCTAGCACAGGTGCACAGCACATATCTGATTTCTCTTGTTTTATCATAGGATGGGCCAAGCAATGCTACAGCAATGGCACGCACGGTCTAGCTATGTTTTTTGTTTGAATGGTAAGGACATCTCCAGCGACGCGACGCATTTTAGCGTTCGAAAATGTCCGCGCGCGTTCGTTTGCGTCGGTCGAAATGGTCGAAATCGACCGCGCGTCCGTTTGCGTCGGGTGGCTCCAGCAGCACGATGCATTTTTTGGCCGAATCATTTTTTTTAACATGAAAACATAATTTACATAGTTTAAACATGAAAAAAAAACCTAACGCATATTGCTGCTCGTCGTCGCTGTCGAGCACGATGAGCTCCGGTATCGTCCACGGCCAGTTGCCATCCGGGAGAGCGTACGCCGGGCGCGCCGGCGGTGCTGGAGGTGGAGGCGCCCAGGGTTGTGGCTGTGGCGGCAGTGGAGGCGCCCAGGGATGCAGCTGTGGCGGCGGTGGAGGCGCCTAGGGATGCGGCTATGGAGGAGGAGCCAAGGGGTTGTACGGCGGCGGTTGTGGCGCCGCCGAGTCCTGTAGCGCATGTCGAAGGGCTTCATCCTCCGACAGGCCCAGCGGCATGACGCCGGTGGCGTAGAGGGGCAGCGGCGGCTGCACAGGCGGGTCTTTTTCGGAGATGAGGACGCCGAGCTTCGCCATCTCGTTGTCTGTCATGTTCTCCGGGAACTCGAAATTGCGGCCCTCCGCCATGGCCTGCTGCCATTCGTGGAAGACGGCCGCGACGTAGTCATCGCTGTCGTCCTTGACCTCCTCGTTATGGTACGCGAGCGCCTCGATGTAGTCGTCCTCGTCGTCGTCGTCGTTGTACTGTGCGCGTGTCGGCGGCTGCTGACGACGCGTCGGCGCCTCCTGTCATCGTGGATGAGTCGGCGGTCGACGCACGAAGGGAAAATCCTTGTCGCCCATGAAGCCCGCCCTCCTCCTCCTATCTGTCTCGGTCGACAGATAGGTACGCCAACTTTCGGAGTCGATGGCGTACGCCGGATCGGCGCGGAGTTCCGGCAGTAGGGATTGGAGGGATGGGCACCCGGCGGCAGCTGAGCCGCCAGCCGCCAGGCAGTTGCATGCCCGACCAGGCCTCGCACGACATCCATTTGCCGTGCATCATCCTCCCCAGCATGACGGGCAGCGGCAACCTCTGCGTCCCCTTCTTGCTGCCGCTACAGGAGGCCTCGAAGTCGTTCTTCTTCCCCATGGCGTTGCGACGGTGGTGGTGCGAGTGGAGGTGTGGGCAAAGGAGGAACGCGGCCGGTGGAATTTTAAGGGCGGCTGCGCGCGGGATACGATGCCATTGAAGGCGGCGCAGAAGCCCAGCCGCCGCCCGCCAGTGCGCGCGCAGAACAGACAGTTGTGCCATTGATGGCGAAGGCTGCGGCGCAGACGCGGAAGCGCTGACCGCCGAAGCGATGCCCTCGATGCAGACTCGCTGCCAGGCGGGCCCGATGGAGATGCGAGCGGACACTTTGTGCGTCCGCGCAGCGTCCGTAGAGACGCAAACCTGCCGCCAATATGCGCCAGGGTTTGCGTCTCTGCGGACGGTCCGGTCACTTTGCGTCGCGCCGCTGGAGGTGGTGGCAGACGCATTTTCGGTCAAGGCGGACGCAAATGGTAGCTGAGCGTCCGTTGCGTCGCGCCGCTGGAGATGCCCTAACCGCGTGAGGAAGAAGACCCTCCACCTGATTTATATTCGACTTTTTTCTCCATAAGACTTTACAGCCTATTAAAACATTAAGGAATTTGCTAGTTCTCAGCTAGCTCGTGCTTAGTCATGTCTTACACTATTATATTTGCTTTGTGATTCATGCTAGTTATCAGTTGCAATATAAGTTGCAACTAATATTCGATGACATCATATGATTGAAAACAAAATTAATTCTCAGTCGACTGAGAAATAGCCACACCCATTACAAAATAGATTCAAATGAACCATAATTTTTACAGGAACTAAGGGAAATACAACCCAAAAAAAACACACACATAGCTGGGGAGGGGAGAGTTACATGTGCACTTCAGAAGCACTATTGGTGTGCTGACACGACATCATCAGGAAGACATGCATATGTATTGTCTTTCAGGAGTGCCACTGACGACATGGAAGGTAATCAACCGTCCCGAGAACTTGTAGATTGCAATACCATCGCCATCTACTTGCATGGCGACTATCCACTGGCTAGCATACCATGAGGACAAGGGGTTCAATGAGTGAAGCTAGCATTGTTTGAAGAGCCTTACTTCACTGAGAGAACGATGTAGACGTGAAAGCTCGCACGGCTAATTGAGTGCCAGAACTGCGAGGAGTTTTTGTCAACGCCATCAAATGACATTGCAAGACCAAGATTAGACCAACATCACGAACCCTGACTGCGAACTCAGCTAAAGGGACAGCCCCAAACTTGCTAGGTGAGGACGTGAGTTTCACCGTCAAAGGAGGCCGATCAACCGAGATTGCACTAGTAACATGAAGTTCGCGACAATTCCAACACCATCACCATTGGAATTTTTGTCAAGATTGCATGAATAACCAAAGCTGAAGTCAAAGGGCACCATACTAGCCCAATTGCCGCCATAGGACAAGCATCACTAGTTTCACTTGTGACGCCTTCTACAAGGAAGACGTACCACATAGGCGTGGAGCTTTCACTCAAAACCACATAAAGAAGTTGACATGAGGTTCCTCTCCAAAACCATGCCCCAATAAGGTTTGACAACGCCATTCTAACGTCGTCGTGGTCAGCTTGTTACAAACCAGAGGAAGGATCTCTCTGAGATAGGCACCTCAATTGTTAGCCGCCCCGTGCTCTTGGAATGGACGACAAGCTCCACCACTTTGCCGAGAAGAGAAGTTGTAGTCCGTTGGAGGAGAGGAGCTACAGGACCCCGTCATAGCGGGGTGGAGGGCCACCGCTGGATCCTCCCCGCACATCAAAGGGGGGCCGATCTGGACCCAAGGCCCACAGAAGGGACATGTGGTAGATGCAGGGGTATCAGCGCCTGTTGCCTGCCAAAACCCACCGGCGAGCAGCGACGGGCAACACTTAGAGCCGGGAGGCTCCTAGGACTGCTGGTGGGCCCTGGTCCCTCGGGCGACGGCCCGCAATGCTCCGGCACGCACGTCCAAGATGGTGCAAGGGCGTGCCACCTGACCTATACCTGGTCAGGAAGGTGATGGATTGCTTCGACTAGTTTCCTGCATGGCATACACGTAAACATTAAATACGAGCCTCGATCGGCTCTCAGGTTATCCTGTAAATCGGCTCAGGGAGCCGATCCACCCATGATTCGTATTGGATCTACGATAACATGGTGGTCCTGCTTAATCAATATAAGCTAAAACAATCTACGACGATTTAGGGTGTTCACCACATAACCGGAACATCCTACACGTAGTTGAGCCTGGCAGACGCGAAAGATAACAGAAAGCCAACCCTAGAAAAGGCCTAAAAACCAACATGAAGTTGATCCTCGGAACATCCCTTCTAGGATCAGCAAACCGTACCTCACGCACTACTGGATCCTTCAACCCGTTTGCAAGGCCTAACCATATGGATATTAAACTAATCCTTGAAGAACAAGGAACAACCGTAACAGATCGAATCTACTAAATAAAGACTAAGCAAGGTGCTGCCCTCACACCTATGACGGGTGCAAGGGCAGCTAGATATCCAGGGGTAGCATGACTAAGCGAATGCATCAAGAAAGCACCAATGCAAACCCTAACATATCTATGATAACGGTGTTGCTCGCCATCAAAAAGGCTTCAGTACGAGCAACACATGAACAACGAATAAACAAGATACTGCCTAGATCGCAAGATGCGATCTAGGCAGCATGACGCTTACCCGGAAGAAAACCCTCGAAACAAGGGGTGGCGATGCGCCTAAATTGGTTTGTTGTGAACGTGATCGTCCTCCTTTCTCAATAACCCTAGATACATATTTATAGTCCGTAGACTCTCTAACTTGGGAATAATCCCAACCGTGTACGAGCTAAACTCTATCTTTTAATTCTAACCGATACATAACCTACTATAATTTACAGATACACGGACAATCTAGCCCGAACTCTTGCACGAGGCCGATTCATGAATATTTCCCGTGTATATTCTCCAAGCCCATCTCAATCACGGCCCACCTCCTGACTTGGTTAAAATCTGGTGATAACACATGCCCCCCTGGTTTTGGCAATGATAATTCCAAAACCACTCTGTTTTCTTCGTAGGGTCATGTCGTGGCAGAGCAGAACCGTCGCAGTATCATTTCATCATGATGCCTTGCCTTCTCAACTTCTCTGCACGATTTGACAGTTTTTTGGCACCACTTCCTCGGAAACCGATGTAGCATTAAATCTCCACTATATCCCCTTTATTTAACCACGCCGAGCAGTTTGCCTCTTCATCCTCTTTCTCCGTACTAGCCATCGGCACAAAACCCCCTTCCTCTGTAGCCATGTCTTCCTCCTCCTCCTCCTCTGCCTCGTCGGTTCTCTCCTCCTCATCTTCTTCCTCCCGTGAGCCCACGCCGGAGTGGGACTCGCTGGCGGCGTACGACCTCCGTGCCCCAGAAATGTGGGACCTCGAGGACCACGATTCCTCCGTCTGGTCCGAGGATGACAAGTCCTTGACCAACGGAGACGACGACTTCCAGTTCCTCGCCGATGGGGAGCTGGAGGAGGAGAGCGAAGATGATCTCTTCTCCTGGGATGACTTCACCTCCTCCGACGAGGAGGAAGAGGAGGAAGACGATGATTCCTCCGACGAATACCCGCCGGCGAAGCGCTTCCGCGCCGGGTCGGATGACGACGACGACGACGACGAGGAAGAGGCCCCGGTCGAGGGCTACGGGAGCAGCGACGAGGAGCCCGCCGGCAGCAGCGCCGATGGCAGCCACGACGGCGACGACGAGGGCAGCGACGGCCCTTAGATTAGGGACTACTAGCGTAGGACTAGTAGTAATAATCGGCTCCTCTTTTGTTCTTCTTTTCTTGAGCAATCGGCTCTTCACTGTAAAAAATCCCCTTTATCAATGAAGAAAATATTTCCATTCGATTTTGCCGATAGTCAAAGTAAGTCAACGCTCAAAAAGAGCCGATGGCAACGCATCGGCCTTTACCATAAAACGCGAATAAAGCCAAACTTAGTTGCCTGTTCAAACGGTAACCTGCGACCTCTGTCTGAAGGAGTAAACTCAAATCCCCCGAATCGCCGTTCGAACAAATCCAATTCACGGCCACGCGAATCTTAGATCTCAATCACGCAGATTTAATTCCAATGGCAGAATCATCCCACGCCAATGCCACGGTCTCTGGTCTGAACGTAATCTGTTAACTGCTCAATTGAGCTTATTCCTCTAGAGTCGATGGCTGTGCATCGGCTTTTAGTCTGAAGTCGATGTCTGTGCATCGGCTGTACTTGCATCTTGTTGTTTCGCATATTTTTCTAAAGTCGATGTCCGTACATCTGCTATGATTTGTATGTAAAAAAAAATTTTACTAGCCGATTTTATGCATCGGCCCCTATATTTCACTGTCCGTCATCCCACATGCTTGGGAAATATTTCTTGAGATGTTGACCATTGATAGCTACTGCAAATTTAACACCGTCCAGCTGCTCGATCATGTATGCATTACCCTTCAAGACCTGGTCGACTCTGTATGGCCCGTGCCAATTAGGAGACCATTTACCATATGCTTTATCCTTAGTTCCTAATGGCAACACAGCTTCCCATACTAGATCACCAACCTGAAACTCCTTTGGTCTCACCTTCTTATTGTATGCGCGAGCTACCTTGGCTTTGTTCTCTTTAATCTTCTCCAACGACCAAAGTCTGAGTTCCGTCAGATCCTCAATACTATCACTCATCAGGGCTGCATATTCTTCAGTTGTTAGATCATTCTGAAACGTAACACGTCTCGATCCAGCCGTAATTTCCCAAGGCAATACGGCTTCTTGTCCATAGACCAGCTGGTATGGCGAGGTTTTTATAGCCCCATGACATGACATGTGATAAGCCCACAAAGCTTCTGACAATACCTCATGCCACCGTCTAGGATGCTCGTCAACTTTTCTCTTAATCAGCTTGATGAGGCTCTGGTTGGACGCTTCAGCTTGCCCATTTGCTTGAGCATAGTATGAGGACGATCGGATCAGCTTAATTCCCATGTCGTCGCAGAACTTTCTAAACTCTTTAGAAATGAAGACCGAACCTCCATCGGTCGTGATAGTCTGGGGAATCCCGAATCTATGAATGACATGTTCTTTCACAAAATTGATAACATCTTCTGATTTTACTGACTTCATAGGGAGGGCTTCCACCCATTTAGTGAAATAATCTGTAATGGCTAAAATCCACTCGTGGCCTTTGCTCGATGCAGGATGGATTTTGCCGATCATATCCATGCCCCAACCTCGAAATGGCCAAGACTTGATGATGGGGTTCATTGCTGATGCGGGTACCATCTGAATTTTCCCAAACATCTGACACGCTTGACATCCTTTATAGTACTTAAAGCAATCCTCAAGCATGGTGGGCCAGTAAAACCCTGATCGCCTGATCAGCCATTTCATCTTATGAGCCGATTGGTGAGTTTCACATGCGCCTTCGTGTACCTCGTGTAAGAGCCGATTCGACTCGGCTGGTCCCAGGCATTTGAGAAGTAACCCCTCCAAAGTCCTGTAGAACATGTCATCTCCTATAAGGACATATTTCATGGCCTTGTACCTTATCCGTTTAGGTGCCCCCCGAGCCGAATCTTTCAAGTAATTGAAGATATCGGCTCTCCAGTCATCCTGTTCCAGGAACTGCACCTGAACATCGGCTCCATCTGTTACGTCCTTGTAGCCTGATGCCACTTGTGCGAGATCATTGGCCTCGGTATTTTGTGACCTTGGGATCCAATTAAAATTTATGTACCTAAATTGTGCCATCAGCTCACGGCATTGCATCCATAATGGGAAGAGTGACTCACTCTCGCACTTATATTCCTCCGTGAGCTGGGAAATCACCAACTTTGAATCTCCAAAAAGTTCCACCGCTTCTGCCCCGGCTTCCAAAAGCAACTCCATCCCCTTGCGTATTGCCTCATACTCAGCGACATTGTTAGTGCAAGGGGTAGATAATCTGATGGAGAAGGAATATGTTGCCCCCCGAGGCGACACGAGCAGAATGCCGATGCCACAACCATCATCACAAGCCGATCCATCGAAGAACATGGCCCATGCACGTACAGATAGTGTTGCTATATTAGTGTTGATTTGTTCAGCAATCAGATCGGCCAACGCTTGTCCCTTGACTGCCTTCGCAGGCTGATACCGGAGATCAAATTCTGACAATGCAAACATCCATTTACCGAGTCGGCCTTTCAACACAGGGGCCGACAACATATGTTTGATGACGTCTGACTTGCATATGATGATAATTTCCGCTGACAGAAAGATGTGACGAAGCTTGGTGCACGTGAAAAATAGGCAGAGGCACAACTTCTCGATCTCAGGGTACCTTATCTCTGCATCCAATATCCTTCTGCTGAGGTAGAAAGCCACCCTCTCCAGACCATCATAAAGTTGCACCACCACTGAAGCGATGGAAGTGTCAGCCACTGATAAGTAAATATAGAATGGCCTGTCTTGCTAAGGTGCAACTAACACAGGCGGCGTCATTAGATACTGTTTAATCTCGTCAAACGCTCGCTGCTGCTCTGCCCCCCAGTGAAACTCGTCATCAGATTTGATTTTCACCAATGCCATGAACGGCTCGATTCATCCTGATAGATTGGAGATGAACCGTCGGACGAAGTTGATTTTGCCGATGAGACATTGGAGTTCTTTCTTCGTGGTAGGTGGCTGCATGGTTCGTACTGCCTCCTGACTTTTCAGGCCGATCTCAATTCCGCGTTCATGAACCAAAAAACCCAAGAACTGACCGGCCGTCACACCAAAAGCACACTTCTTTGGATTCATTCTTAGCCCGAATTTTCTAGTTCGGTCCAGGATGCGTCGCAAATCATCCAAGTGTCCTTCTATGGAGACAGACTTGACCACCACGTCATCGATGTAAATTTCCACCAACTTGCCGATCAGATCATGAAAGATGTAATTCATGGCTCTTTGGTACGTTGCACCGGCATTCTTCAGTCCAAAAGTCATGACCACATATTCAAACAAGCCCACTGATCCTGGTACTATGAAAGCAGTCTTGTGTATATCCTCTGGAGCCATGAAAATTTGGTTGTAGCCGGCATTGCCATCCATGAAACTTAGCACTTTATGACCAGCGGCTGCATTGATCAATGTCTCCGCTACAGGCATTGGATATTCATCCTTTGGAGTAGCTCTGTTGAGATCTCGAAAATCTATGGCGACACGCCATCGGCCGTCCTTTTTCTCTACAGGTACGATACTAGAAATCCATTCAGCATACCTGCATGGCCTGATGAACCCGGCGGCCAACATTTTCTCGATCTCTTTCTTGACTTCTTCAAGAATTTCGGCCTTCATCTGACGTGCTCGTTGCTGGAACGGCCGAAATCCTTTCTTGAGAGGGAGCCGATGCTCAATTATGCTCCTGTCTAACCCAGACATCTCTGTGTAATCCCA